>NC_088609.1:33442276-33769578 GCF_036013475.1 Columba livia
TCTTGCTAAACCACATTTCAAAAACATGACAATCAGCCTCACTGTAGTCAAGGTTTAGTTTGTATCTAAATGCCCTTTTTCAATAGGTGCTGAAGAACTCAATGTCGGAAGATTCTTTTTTTGGGGGTGGTGAATATCAGTCCAGAATAATAGTTTCACTGAGGATCAATCTATACCAAAAAACATTCTGACATAAACTTGCTTAAAATTAATAAGCACTGTCTTAAATTTAACTTACATAAAATTAATAAGCACTGACAGATCCAGTTATGGCCCACACTTAATTTAAAACTGATTTCCTTTCATTTATTCTTCAGACTTTCAAACATATTTCATGGCAACTACTTCTCTACTGTAGAAACCTGTGGAGCTGATTATAGAAATTGCTTGTGCATTTCATATTCACCTACCTTCTGTATCTTGACACAATGTAGGTTTTTTTGAAGTTTAATGAAAAAGACAATAAGCTAGTACTAGCTGAGTAGTGCATATTGTTGAGGTTTCCTTAGCTATCCTAAGATCATTACACCTCATTCCATTTCAAGTTTACAACTCTGGGAAACATATTTTATCATGTTTTTATTTATTTTTTTTTTTTTTAATGAATAAATGATTTTGACTGAAGAAACTTGTATTCTTGCACTCCAGTTAATACAATATTGAGTTTAATACAATTGGTTTAAAAAGTCTAAAATTGCTGTGGTAGTAAGTCATCCTGGAGAAGGGTTGCAGCAGCATGAATTAGTAAGAAACATCTCTTCACTGAGAGGCCTAGCAGTCATCATGACAGCCTGATCAGTAATAAAGAGTGTGTAGTGGCTCACTGCACTGAGAGCTTCCAACAGTTGAACTTTCAGCACATATAAAGCAAATCTGGATAGATTCTACAGGTGCCAAAACTCAGGGTAGAGAGCAGAAGTGCCATGCTTTCTCAGGAAGGAATATAGAGGGAAGGACAAAGTGATTCTGCAGGCTTATTACAATCTCTCGCAGGAGATTTTAAGCATTTCTAAGCCCATCACAGGATCTCTTTCTATAACACATTGGTTTCTATGAGAGTAAATATTGAGAAAGCCTTCTCAATTATTCTGAGATTTTATTCTGAGTGAAAAGTACTTACCTGATTTTATGAGGTTAATACCCCTCTTTGAAAGCCAACAAACTTCTGCTTGTATTTGGGCACCATGAAAATGAGATAGGTCTTATATAAATAATCTCATGCTCTTGTTCAACTTGCCAGCTCAAGCAGGACCACCTACAGCTGGGTGCCCAGGACCAAGTCCAGATGGCTTTTTAATAGCTCCAATGTGAGAGACTCCACAAGCTCTCTGAACAACCTGTGCTGACTCATCCTCACAGTAAATAAGTGTTTCCTGACCATAAGAGGGAACCTCAGTTGTGTTTCAGTTTGTGCTTATTGCACCCTATTCACACCCTCCCTTCAAGTATTTATATACATTGCTAAGATCTCTCTGAGCCTTTTCTTCAGGCTGAACAGTCCCAGCTCTCTCAGCCTTCTCTCACAGGAGAGATGTTGTAGTCCGTCACCTTCACGAACCTTTGTTGGACTCTTTCCACTATGCCCATACCTCTCTTGTACTGCAGAAGCCAGAACTGCAAGCAGCTCTCCAGGAGTGTCCTCACCAATGCTGAGGACTTCCCTTGAGTTGCTGGCAATACTTTGCTGAATGCAGTCCAGGATATGGTTAGCTGCCTTTTCTGCAAGAGCATATTGTTGGCTCATTTTCAACTTTATGTCCATCAAGGTCCACAGGTCCTTTTCTGCCAAGCTTCTTTCCTACTGGTCAGCACCCAGCATATACAGGTGCCTGGGGTTGTTGCTCCCCAAGTGCAGGGCTATGGGTTTCCCTTCCTTGAACTTCTAAATATTCCTGTTGGCTCATTTCTCCAGGCTGTTCAGGTCCCTCTGGATGGCACTATGACACTCTGCACATTAATATACAGGCACTGTAGGGAGGTATTCCAGCAATATGACTTCCTAGAATAGGTTTTGAATTTTTTTCCTTGTAGGTACTTCCTTGCTTACATGTAAGTGCTGGAATAGACCCTGCTTAAGCCCCACTTTGTTGATTTTGTGATCCATTTCTGTCATAAAATCATAGAATCATTTAGGTTGGAAAAGGTCCATAAAATCATTGAGTCTAATTGCAAACCTAGCACTGTCAGGTCCACCACTAAACCATAAGCACCTCATCTACATATCTTTTAGAAACCCTCAGGGATGATGACATAGCCACTTCCCTGGGCAGCATGTTCCAGTGCTTGATAAGCCTTCTGGTGATTTTTTTTTTCGTAATATCCAATCTAAACCTCCCCTGACACAACTTGAGCCCATTTTCTCTTGTTCTGTCACCTGATACTTGGGAGAAGAGATTAACACCCACATCTATCACATCACCCCACGTCCATTGTTCATCACCCCTATACATCACTGCTTCATAGGGCTAGTAGTTACTCCTTCTTTCCCCCATCATTCTTAGTTTAAAGCTCTATTTTTGAGGTCAGCCATCCTATTGGCAAAAAATAGGATGCTTAGTGAGGTGGATCCTGTCCCTCCCAAGCAGAAAAGGATTTGAATGGAAAATCCTGTCACCAACACCTTTCCATAGCAAATTATTGACTTATCCTATTAGTTCCGTTCTTGTTACTCCCTTTCCCCTCACTGGCAGGATTGAAGAGAACACTGCCTGGGCCCCCATGCCCTTTGATAATACCCTCAGAGCTTTGTAGTCACTTCTCATCATGTCCAGGTTTCCTTGGTAGTAGCCTTTGTGCCCATATGGAAGAAAAGTCAGATGGTTGGATGAGTTTTGGAGGTCGGTTTATGTCAAAGCCTGCACCCTGGCAAGGAGAGCTGCTCCAACCTTTGCTGGGGAATTTGCTCTGTACTATGCTATCTGGGACTGTTACTGTGGCACAAATTTATATGAGGCCCTCTTCTGCACATAGTTCTGTGAGAACTTATGTGAAAACTGCTGCACTGTGGGAGTTGTGCTGCAGGCTTCAAAATACTTGAAGTATACAGAAAGGTAGTGGAAAAATCTGCACATGGTGAATGAAATAAAACTCAAGGCAAGATACAGAAAGCATCTTCTGGAAGAAGTTCAGCCCTACCTTCGGCTTTACAGTAATATGTGGATACTTGTGCTTTCTGCTCAACTTCCTTATTGGATGTATACAGGTTGCCATAAAAATTCCCCCATGTTCTGTTATGGTGCATTTTGTTTTTTTAAAAAATTTTATTTTCTTCTTATGTTTTTTTTCTTTTCCCTTTTCCATTTACTTTTCTAAGTTATTAATCTAATATGTAATTACATTATAAAAGCAAATTACACTAACATTTAATTACTGTCACTGTTTTATGAATTGATTTTTTGCCTTTAAGTGTAAAAATACAATTTGCTTTCCAGCAAATGTGCTTCTGCATCAGGTTAAAACTTGCTTTTCTTTGTGTAGTAAGTAGACCTTCACCAGCTGCCAGATGCCCACCCAGCTGTTCCCTCAGTCCTTCTCCTCAAGAGAATGAGGGGAAAAAGTGGGTGAAATAACAGTGAAGTTGAGAAAAGGACAGTGCGATCACTTGCTGATTACCATGACAGGAAAAACAGACAAGACTTGGGGAAAGTTAATTTTATTTCCTCTTTGGTTTTTGGTTGCTTGTTTTTGTCTGTTTTTTTTTGTTTTGTTTTGTTTGTTTGTTTGTTTGTTTGTTTGTTTTGTAGTATTTTAGAGGCAGTAGTGAAAAACAGAAACAAAAATTAAAGCAATGTTTTGTTCCATACTCTTTTTCAGGAGCCTTCACTCTCCACTCCTGTAACTCCTCCCTGCAATAAGCAGTGTGGGGCGGGATGTGGAATGCAACTTGTGGTCAGTCCGTAACAGTTCCTCTCTGCAGTTCCTTCCTCCTCACACTTTCCCCTGCTTCCACAGGCTGAAGTGTGGAATTTGCTTTGAGCATGATCTCTCCACAGGCTACAGGGACATCCCTACTCCAATACCTTCAGCACTGCCTTTTCCTCTTTCTTCTCTCACGTTGGTGTTCCAGGGCTGTTCTTCACACTTTTCCTCCTCACCCCTCTGCCTGTTCAGCACTTTGTCCTTTCGTTTCACAGAGGTACCAACAGGGTCATTGACAGACTCAGCTGCGGCTTTTGTGGCATCATTGTAGAACGATCTGGAACCAGGTAGAATCAGCTCTGTCTGGCACAGGGCAGCTCCTGGTCTTCTCTCACAGAGGTCCCTGAAGTCCCCTATGCCAACACCTTGCCAAATACACCCAATCCACCTTTTAATTTCTTTCAATAATTAAACACAGCTAACTGTTGAGTACAGTGTACTACCAAACCAATGAACTTGAACTGGCTGGTTCTCCAAGATCTTCTGATAAAACTTGAAAAAGTTTTTCATTTTTTCAATAAGCTTCAATGCTTGAAATATATTTTTATTTTCTAAATCAGATATTGACATTAATTTTAACATATTCAACTACTTCTAAGCCCCCTAGAACTATTTATAAAAAAGAAAAAATTGTATGACAGTTATGATAGGTCATTGTTTAAAATGTGTTTGAACTTACTTTGAAGATATTCAAAACACTATTCTCTGGATTTTGTAGCTTAAGATGGTAGATAAAACAGAACAGTTTTCCAAACCTATGACCACAGGAACATACAATGTCAGTAATTTCTCCCTCATCTGAAAATGTTCTCAGAGAGTAGCTGTTACATTAGTGTTCTTTGAATATTCATTGGTAATGAATGGATTTGGGAAGTATTTCAGCACATCCTCTGGAACAATACAAAGAGTATTTTTATGGGATCTTTACTCAACATTGAACTAACAGCTCCCACCTCATACAAATCAACTGGCATTTTGTTCCTTTTTCATTCAGATGAGAGCACTCACTGTGAGTACTTCTCAGTCAGAGGACCAGCTCTGCCACCTAAGACTGACATGTAACTGCTGTTGATGCTAATGGAAATTGGGGATAAGTCTCAGAGGACAGAGACTGGCAGATAGATTCAAGTAATGGAAAAGCTCTTTTAATTTGTGCACAGAATTCTAAAATATTATGTGCTTGTATCTACAGAAAATCTGTATCAATAAGAGAAGGGAAGAAAAGTGTGAATAAATTGGTTTCCCATGTTGCTTCTTTAAATTACCTAACAGAGAGATCATGCTTAGGAATGACCATGTCATTCCCCTGCTCTGGTTTGGAGCTGACCAGTGATGAACATATTGGAATAAATCAGTAATTTTATTAGTATTAACTCCCCCCAAAACCCACATAATCATTACCTGCCAGCCTGGGACAACAGGTTTCATGGCCTTTATTAGGAACCAAGGCCTGTTAAAGAAATAAGATTACAGATTTTGAGGTGCGGCATTAGAGAGAGTAAATGTGAGACACAGCCCCTGTTCAAACACCTTCAGTTTTTAGAAATGCATAATCGAGATGCAGGTAACTCACTTGTGCTCTGTGTGAATATGTGTGCATGCTCAAATGAAGTTACAAGCACAGTTTTTCTTTGCTTCTGACTAGCTTCCATGTGCAAATTTTACTGATACATGTCATACATTTTGTTGAACAGACATGTTGTAATTGAGTCTTTATATTACTTTAGTAATCAATTTTAATTTTAGTTGGGCATTGTAGAACCAGCTGACCCTGTATCCACCCTGTTCTATTGTCCTATGGCACATGGTCTGCTGAAGAGTTTAAACAACACCGAGGATCAAAGTTGCAGATGGATAAATCATTTAACTTTGACATTTGATGGGAAATTGTAAGTAAAGGTACTAGTTTCGTGCAGATTGATTGGAAAAAGGTTGAATGTCATGGGACTTTAAGCAGTGATGAGATCTGACACATGCATGAAATTAATTAGAACCATAACAAAGAGATGATGCCACTTATAATGAATCTCATTTAGAAAGCAAATAAAACATTTACTTATTCCTATATAAAGCTGATAGGGTAACAGAATGAACAGAACAAACCTTCAGGCATATAGGCATCCTGCTACTTTATTGTGTGACTAAGCTACAAGAATAAATAGAAGGCAAGAGTTGAGAAAAGTCAACAAATTTCCTCAGTTTTTTCTTGTTGCTATGGATGTGAGAGTGATTAAGAATTAAATGGATTAACCAAGTAGAAGATCACTTGCTGAGATGATTATGCTAATGATGATAGAACAGGGCTTTGAGTTAGAAAATACCCTTTCTATTTCTATCCTTCTTTAATGAAACCTGGCAGACGTATGTCCCACTGTAAAGTATGTTTCTACATAAAACTAGAATATTTTTTCCATAGTAATTATATTTAAAGATCTCAGTAAGATGAATTTACCACTCATATACTTTTTCACACTACTATATAATGGTTCAGTAAACGTTCCTTGGCACTTATGTAATGGGGTTGAAAATACTGCGACCAAATATCCACTCCTCAAAAAGGGCAAGAAGGAGGACCCAGGAAAATATAGGCCAGTCAGCCTCACCTCCATCCCTGGAAAGGTGATGGAACAACTTATTTTGGACGTCATCTCCAAGCATGTGGAGGAAAAGAAGGTTATCAGGAGCAGTCAGGATGGGTTCACCAAAGGAAAATCATGTTTGACCAGCCTGATAACCTATGACAGTATGACTGGCTGGGAAGATGAGGGAAGAGCAGTGGACATTGTCTATCTTGACTTCAGCAAGGCTTTTGACACCATCTCTCACAACCTCCTCATAGACAAGCTCAGAAAGTGTGGTCTGGATGAATACACAGTGAGATGGACCATGAACTGATTGGATGGCAGTTGTGAACAATGGTGCAAAGTCTGGTTGGAGGCCTGTAGTTAGTGGGACTCCACAGGGGTAAGTGTTTTGTCCAGTCCTGTTCAACCTGCTCAACAATGACCTGGAGGAAGAGACTGAGTGCATCCTCAGCAAATTTGCTGATGACACCAAACTGGGAGGCAGGGCTGACACCCCAGAGACTGTGCAGCCATTCAACAAGACCTGGACAGGCTGGACTGGGCAGAGAAGAACCTGATGAAGTTCAACAAGGGCAAGTGTAGGGTCCTGCACCTGGGCAGGAATAACCCCAGGCACCAGTACAGGCTGGGGTGGACCTGCTGGAAAGCAGCTCTGCAGAGAAGGACCTGGGAGTTCTGGTCAAAAACAGGTTGACCATGAGTCACCAATGTGACTTTGTGACCAAGAAGGCCAATGGTATCCCGGCATACATTAAGAAAAGTGAGACCAGCAGGTCGAGTGAGGTGAACCCTCCTCCTCTACTCTGACCTGGTGAAGCCACATCTGAAGTTTTGGGTCTAGTTCTGGGCTCCCCAGTTCAAGAGAGCCAAGGAATTACTAGAGGGAGTCCAGAAGGGGCTACAAAGATGATTAGGGGCCTGGAGCATCTTTCTTATGAGGAGAGACTGAGAGAGCTGGGTCTGTTCAGCCTGGAGAAAAGAAGCTGTTTATAAATATCTCAAGGGTGGATGTCAAGAGGATGGGACCAGACTCCTTTCAGTGGTGCCCGACAACAGCAGGAGGGACAATGGGCGGAGGCTGAAGCACAGGAGGTCCCATCTTAATATGAGGAGAAATTTCTTTGCTGTAAGTTGCCAAAGTCCTGGAACAGGCTGCCCAGAGAGGTTTTGGAGTCTCCTCTGGAGACATTCAAACCTTCCTCAACACATTCCTGTGTGATCTGTTCTGGTGACCCTACTTTAGCAGGTGGGTTGGACTAGAAGATCTCCAGAGGTTTCTTCCAACTCCAACCATTCTGTGATTCTGTGATTTAGCTATTCTCATTCACACTTAGCAACAGCTTATA
Source organism: Columba livia (assembly GCF_036013475.1). Lineage (NCBI taxonomy): Eukaryota > Metazoa > Chordata > Aves > Columbiformes > Columbidae > Columba > Columba livia. The sequence goes on from NC_088609.1 coordinate 33,450,126, forward strand.
TCACAAGTTTGCTCAACAAAGTAAAAAGTCTATTTCTGGTATTTCGATATCATCAACAGAAGTAATTTTTAACAAGGACACTGCAAGGATTTGGTTTGATCTTCATCAAGGATTGATAAAACATCAAAGGCACAAAAATGAAGGAAAAAGGTATTTCTTATGTCAGAGCTGGAATTCTCGAAAGACATTAGGATCATAAAAGCCGTAGTCCATCTTTCTATGCCTAAAATCTAATTTACCTTGCTACATGTGTTATAACTACAGCTTCTCATATTTCTCACTGTTACTAAATTTAGCATCATCTGGTTAAACACTGGGAAATGAGTCTTGATCTGATGCTCTGAATAATCTCAGGATTTCTTTTTTTTTTTTTTTTTTTTTAACAAATATGAATGGGATAACTAAGTGCAGTTCTAGATTGGTATTTGAAGGCCCTAGAAAGTGCTTTGTGCACATGGGACAATGTCATGGGACAATGACACACTGCAGAGAGAGCAGTGGATCTCATTAACTTGTCTTTAGCAAGAACTTGACATAGTCCCAGTCCCTATAGTATCTTTATATCCAAATTATTGAAAGATGGATCAGCTAAGTAGACAGGCAAGGTCATCAGAAAATTGATTGGACTGTTGGACTCAAAGGGTTGTGACCAATGGTACAAAGTTTAGCTGGCAGCTGATTTCTAGTGAAGGTCCCTCAGAGACAAATACTGGGGCCAATATTATGTGTCATCTTTATTAATGACCTGGATAACAGAATGGAGAGTACTTGGTAAACTCACAGGCAAACTGAGGCAGCTGTTCAATGTGCTGGAGGTAAAAGATGCCACTTAGAAAGACAGGATATAGGTAATGGGCACAAGTTTCTTTAGGAGTAGTTCTGTCTCAATATAGAGAATGATAAGGGAAGAGGTTGCCTGGAGATCTGTTGGATTTTCCATCACCAGAAACCATCCAGATTTGGCTCTACAAGGCACTGGATAACCTAACCTAAGGTCCTGCTTCCAGCAGTTTGGATCAGATGATCTCCAGAGGTCCCTTCCAGCCTAGACATTACTGAAATTCTGTAATTTCTATTCAGAAGGACCCTTCTCAGAGACTTCCTGAGCTAGTACAAGAGGCAAGAGACACAAGTGGCAACAAAAATTCTGGGCTACCTATAACGAAAAATATTTTGATCATGAGAGTGGTCAAAATTTGCAACTGTTTACCAAAAAACTGATTGCTAACTTTAGAGATATTAAAAATTATACTGGACCAAACCCCGAGCAAATTGACTAAGCTGTCCCTGCTTTAAGTAGGTGGTTGGATAACGTCACATCCAAAGGCACTTTGCAAGTTATATTACTACATAATTTTGTGAAACTTCACAAACAGAAATGCTGCATAGAAATTATCTGTAACCCTGCACATAGTCCAGACAGCAGGCAAGTTCCTTGCTGCCTTATTAAAAATAGCTGTGGCGGTTAGGAACGACGCATACCAGGACGCAGAGAGAAATTCACGCAGAGACAGAGATCTTCTTCAGGAAGGAGCGCAGAGCCTGGCTAAGCAGAGAGCTGACCTAGGCCTAGGCTTAGGCTGTCTTCTTTATTCACCATTGACAATTTATAGGATTTACAGGTACAGGCCTGGACTAAGATGCTTACAAAAAGGTGCTTTTCCACTAATTGTTATTAAGAACACACTAAACTCATGTGATGTTTGTCTCACTTGTTTTTCCATTCATTCACAGACCAGGCCCAAGGACATTCACACATCCCATGCACTTGGAGGCAGTTATCCGGCAGGAGATACCATTCTCATGAGTCTGGGCTATAACTTTTTACAATTACAAGAAACGTACTTCAAAGTAATCTGTCCAAGGCCCTTTATATATTATTATGTTAGTATTATGTCTTCAGCCATCCGGATGGTCATGTTAGTATTGATCTTCCTTTATCATCCAGGTGTCTGGAACCACACATCTTGCTTTCCCACATTTTAGTTTCCAACTAATAGCTGTTTCAGTAATGAGAATATCCTCTTTACTGAAAACTGTAAAACCAGAAAATATGAGTATGAAGATAATCCATGGCAGTTAGTTTTCTATTTTTGTTTTTGAAGCAGTCAAGTTTACCTAGCCCATATAAGCCAGAAAAGGGAAAACTGTTCAGGCACCAGGTAGGCTCTAATAAAAAGTCCTGAATATTTCCTGTGTTTCTGAGTAACTATTATCATTCTACTTAGCACAAATGTACATTTAATTTCCCATGTTATGCTTCATTCCATAAAGAAATTATAAACTAGATGGTAAAAGTTAATATGAAAAGGACTGATAGATGGAAATATTTTCTGAGCATTTCTGGTATTCTAGAAATAAGACATGAAAACTGAGGAAACACGCTTACTTGATAGAAAGTTATGAGTACCAAAAAATCTGGCTGTTTATTGCTAAACTGCAGAGTTTTATACAATCCAGAAATATAAAAACATTTTTTTTACAAAGAATGCCACTCTGTAGTAAATTCTAGTAAATTCTACGGTGCTCTTGTGTCAGTGAACATGTCACTGTAACACCAACAAGTCAATATTATCTGCATTCCTCTTCGCCTCAATAAACTTGACCATTTCCAAAAAGAAAAAAAAAGAAGGTTTGTATGATTCAAATATTAGTTGACATTTTAGATCGACTTCATGATGTACTGTTGTTCTTTTTTGTCTTTGTGTTGCTAACAAACTACCTCATTGATATTCCATTTTATGTTTCTTGTAAACTGAGTGACAGGATCACTTTCCAAACCTGGTTGAGTTCCTGTGACAAATATCTGCTGGACTGTCCACACTAGCATTTGGACCCCTCCTTTTCTTAAGTTTGGTGGAGTTGGGCAGCATCTAAGCTATGTCATTGTCTGTGGACTGGTAGTCACTCTAAAAGTAATTACTTTCCTTATTCTAAGACCTTTCCATTTGGATGGGTTCTTACAGGTTACCTGATGTTCTCTTGCTGTGAGTGAGCAAATGAGGTCACCCTTGACCTGTTTATGAACTCCAGTTAAACATGAAGGCTGGCAGGGCTTTGTGAAGGTGCAATATATCTCACAGCCAAAATAATAAACCAGTAAATTCAGCTATCTAGCTGTATTTTATAGACATACATGTGCCTGTTTCTGTTAAAGGTAATGTAGAAAAAGCAATATTTAAAAAAAATGTAGCATCTATGTACTCAATAGAAAAACATTTTATTTTTCTGACCACGGAAAGGTAAAGGTTGCACAGAAACCTTCATTTGCTCAGGTTTTTTACCTAGGAGTTATATGGTGGCACCTATCACATGTGGACCAGTGCTATTCCAACATGGTGAAATAAATCTTTTCTGTATATAGTTCTTTCTTCAGGCACATCCAGTGACAAAATAAGATGTAGCTTATGTAGTGCCCTAAAGACACAAAGATGTAAACCGTACTGGGTAATGATACCTTTAGAATAATGACACCTAAGTTTGCTCCAAATCGTATTGCTTATTTATTTAAAATCTGCATGGAGTAACATGGATCAGAAAAGAAATAGTAGAATATGATGGATTTTTTTACTTCCAGTTCATTCACACATGATTCTTTGAGATTTGCTATATGAAAAACTCCTAATGTATTGAAATGCTATTGAGCTCACCGTGTGATTGATACTTAAAATGAGTCATTTGGAGTTTGCAATAACAGCATTGTGGTTAGTTATTTGGCAAAATCAACACCAAAATTTTAATTCCCTTGCTATGCAGTATGGTGGTATTTATGTTTACATAAAAGTTATATAAGAAGCTTATATATAAAAGGTGATATATAAAAGTTTATATAAAAATTAAAGCTGAAGACTGCAAAGTTTTCTTTGCTTTTGATCCACAAAGCCATTGATGATACAGAATAAAAAGAACACGGAAGAATGCATTGCTTAACAGCTGAATTGTTGCTCAGTAATAAGGGCTCTATTTGTATAATTTGTTTTTTGAGCTATTGGTAATTGTTCTTTCTATGAACTGCACTGAGTGAAGTATGATTTATGAAGAAGAAAATTTAACAAATGAAGAAATGCTTTCAAAGTTTCCAGGGCTTTAATATAATTTCCTATTTTTCACAAACATATAATGATGATCCAAATCCCTTGTGAGGCATATTTTTACATTTGATAAAGTTTAACTAGTAACATAATGAATAGATTACTCATAATAGTAATGAAATATTTCATGTACATTAAGCCACCCTTGGAGGATAATCACTGCTAGTGAGATTTTTTTTTCTACACATATCCGATGTAAGCACTAGTAATGTATCTGTTTATTAATACTCAGGTGTTGTGACTAGCTGATCATACTTTATAGAGATATACAAAGCACTGAATAGTGACTCTTACTAACCCTGCTGTTTGCAGGCAATGTACCAATGGAAAATTTTGCAAGAAGATAGCAACTGATAGTTCTAATAAGGTGTTGGTTTTTTGCTTTTTGTTTTTGGCTTTGGGATTCCTTCCTTCCTTCCTTTCCTTCCTTTCCTTCCTTTGCTTCCTTTCCTTCCTTCCTTTCCTTCCTTTCCTTCCTTTCCTTCCTTTCCTTCCTTCCTTTCCTTCCTTTCCTTCCTTTTCTTCCTTTCCTTCCTTTCCTTCCTTTCCTTCCTTTCCTTCCTTCTTCCTTCCTTTCCTTCTTTCCTCCTTTCCTTCTTCCTTTCCTCCTTTCCTTCCTTCTTTCCTTCTTTTCCTTCTTTCTTTCTTTCTTTCTCTCTTTCTTTCTTTCTTTTTTTTAATTTCTTTGTTTGAAAAGAAAATGAAATAGGAAAGAGCTTTGGAAGATAAGTTGTTGTCAGTCTGATTCCATGTCCAGGTTTTCTTTGTGATTAAAAAATTCTGTGTTTTTTTTCTGTGTCATGTCTGCTCTCCATCTTAGCCCAATCCAATGGTTCTATTGGATGCTATTATTCTGAAAGTAGTTTTCAGGTGATGAATGAAAAGATCCATTAGTTAATATTGTATTTCTGATTCTAGGTCCAGAAACCTTTGTCTGCGTGTCTGTATGGCCTGAGTGTATAATTAGATTTACGTGACTGTGTCGAAGCGTGGTGGATTGACCTTGACCAGCTGCCAGAGCCCCATCCAGCTGCTCTTTCGCTCTCATTCCTCAAGAGGACAGCGGAAGAACATATGATGAAAAACTCATGGGTCAAGATAAAATTAGCATCACTGGCAAAATATACTTGGTTTGGGAAAAGTTAATTTACTTTATTGACAATTCAAAAATAAAAAATGAAAAAGATTATGAGAAAGAAAAGCAAAAATTACAATACTCCCACTTCCTTTTCAAGGTCAGCTTTACTCCTCAACACCCAGGGGTACTGGGAGATTGAGTGTGGGAGGGTTGTGGTCCATATGGTCCATATATGACAGCTCCTCTCTGCTGCTCCTAAATCCTCACACTTTTCCCCTTCTCAAAGTGGGTCCTTTCACAGGCCACAGTGTGGATATGTGCTCTACTGTGGTCTCTCCACAGGCTGCAGGGCTGTATCTGCTCCGGTGCCTGGAGCACCTCTTCTTCCGCCTTCTTCATTGGCCTTGGTTTTGCAGGGCTGTTTCTCATCCTTTTTCTCCTCAGTCCTCACTCTTTTGTGGCTTTTTGCCCTTTCTTAAATATGAGGTGGCAGAGGTGCCACCAGTGTCATTGACAGACTCAGCTGTGGTTGCAGTGTGGCCATTGTGGAGCTGTCTGGGACTGGTTGGGACCATCATGGTGCAGCCCTTGGCAGCTTCTCACAGACAAGCCCCTGCAGCCCCCAAATTCCAAAACTTGCTGCTGATATCCAATACACCAAATTAGGTACTAATTTTCTTTTTTTTCTACTTTTCATTCTAGCAGGATCCCTTGGATCTGTTCTTTTATTACTATTGTTTGCAGCAGAAAAGAATAGTAATGTTTTAATATTGGCTCATGAACTTAAGTGAATTTCCCTGCTTAATTTTGTACAGAATAATTTGAAGGCAATGCAGTCATAGCTCTAGCTGCCAGCAATATATTAAAAATGTGTATGAATTTAATTTCATTTAATTTCATCTTCCCATATTTACTATAACTCACAAAAATCATGATCACAAGCTTGTTAATGCCTGAAATATGCAAAAAAAAGTTATACTTTTTAAAGATCTTGGTGGCTCTTTATCTTTATATCCCGCACCCTCTCATTCTCTCCTTCCTGGCTGATCATGAGCTTAGTCATCATATTAAGCAGGAAAAAAAAAAAAAAACAAAAAAAAACAAAAAAAAAAAACCCAAAAAACACAAAAAAAACCCAAAAAACAAACAATAAGCGCTTTCAGACTTGTAAAATACTTATTATTAGATGCAACCATTTGTTTCAAAACATGATGCAATCAAGCAATTAACAGCACACATTAAACAGGCAGCATAATGAAATCATAGTAGAGATAGTTATCACAGTAAAATACTTTGTCAGCAGTAAGTCAAATATATAAATCTCTGTTGTTCTATTACCTTCAGATTATTTGGTACTAAATAAACCAAAGGTGCTTCTGTTGCTCCATCACATTCCCAGCAATGGAGGTGAGGATGACGAGCCGCTAGATCCCTCCTTGAGCTTCTTGAAGATTGATGTGAGGTTTTTTTTCTTCCATGGAAAGGAATGGACAAACAGTGAAGTATGATGCTGAGGATATGAATAGATATTGAAATTTACTGTTTTCTCTTACGAAACAGAGGTGATGATAGGTTTTCATGTGCCCTACTATAAATTTGGGGGAGTGTGTTTAAAATACAAACAAAAAAAACCACTCTTGTTTTATGCACATGCATGTAAGAGAAGAGTTTGGTACTAGTGTTTCTGTTGTTGCTGCTGTTGTTACTTGCATACTGTATCATTTCAAAAGGTGATTATGAGTAGCAATGCTTCACTTGTAATTTTTAGCACATACGGTTAATTAATCGAGCATGGTGTTATTTTGACTTCATAGCAACACACCCCAGACTCTCACTCTAAGAATCCTCTCTCACTGAAAGACAGAAAAAGTTACTATTACCTCAGGAAAGAGTGGTCTTCCATTCTTCTATATTCTCTCCGGTCTTGTCTACACGCCACAACACTAGCAGCAGAGAGGAAATAACAATTGCAATGTGTCAATACATGCACATACATTCTGTGTAAACACATATAGCATTTATAACATAAACACCATGTAGGTATATTACATGAATGCACTCATTGTTTTGGTATAATACAATGCTTTTATTTTAAAGAAGTATTAGTTCAACTGCATGCTATGTTCAGTATTATTACATTTTACTAATCTGCAAGATTTAGTTACTATATTTGGTTAGATCTCAGAATCAACTAAATATCAAAACAATTATCACCCTTACAAGCATATCCGAACAGTAAGAATTACAAACGACTAATGAAATCCTCAGAGCCTTAGAAATATGAAGCTTAAAGTGATGCAAATTTCACACAGTAGCATTGGGAATCTGTTAAATATGTAAACAGCAGTCACTCTGGATGTTTTTAGTCTCAAAGTTATTTCACAATAGAAACATTGCATACTGACAAATCTGTCTTAAACCAGGTTTTTGAAGGAACACTTTATCTATCAGTTTGTTCTGGTGTTTTTACGTATTGAAAGCCAGATATATTCTACCACATTGGCTCTGTCAGCACAAACATGCCTCATGTCTCTCAAATTCATACTCGCTTTTTTTCCCAACAGAAAATACGCAAGAATGTGAGTGTTAATATAGCATGGTCTATCCACATAGAAACTCTTCCAGGCTAGCAACAAATTCTTTGCTTAGTTTATGCCACAGCAGTATATTAAGCCATCCAATGGAAAAAAAAAAAAAAAAAAAAAAAAAAAAATCCACTCTTTTTATAGTCCATCAGTTTCCCAAACCAACAAACACAATATGATCTGAGACCATTTTTACCCATTTTTTTTGTTAGAATAATTCTTCCTTACTCTTATTTCCTATTCCTGGCCTTGGATTCTTATTTAGATTGTGATCACTACTGACGATCTTACGTGAAAGAGCACTCCTTGCTCTGGCTGGACAGTTGAGAAAGTTCAGAAGGGCAGGAGTTCCCCTAATCATCTCAAATCAAGTTGTATGTCTTATAACAACAAATTAAGCTACTAATTATTTTCACAGACCTCTTTAAAGTATTTTTATCACATACTTCTTTAAAGACTGAGACATTAAAGGTTCATTTGTGGAAGCAAGAAATTCTGAAAACAGAATAACACATTTTTAGATCTTAATTTAAATAGGTAGGTAAGTACAAAATAGATACAAAAAGACATACTAAGCCAAACAGCAAAATTTTGGAAAAAGAATTCTGGAAAATAAGCTGATTGGTTATTTAACTAACATTAGATTCTCACCTGGCTTCAACCTCCTTGTTAACATAGCATAATTTAGATCTTTCTGTTTAGAATCTGTTCCCAATTATTTTTGTATCCACTAAGCAGTAGAAGAAGTTTCAGGATTCATAAAAATTCATTCAAAACCATTTCAAGGCAGAGTCAGAGTGATGTGACACAATTTTTAAACAAGTTAAAGGTACAAAACATGTTGAAGCGAATTTATATATATATTAAATGTTCTGTGAAGACGTGGTTGACATCTACTTCAACTTTCTGGCTTGAGTTTGATGGAAGTGTTTGGCATTGGAATTTCATGCAATATTTGTAAGACTGTGTCCTGATTACCCATAAGTAAGGCACATAAGCAAATACCAGAGGTTTTCAAGACCAGTCTACAAGTTGCTGTGCAAACTGGTCTGACTTCATTGCTGACCCTGCTTTGAGCCAAGTTTGGTCTAGATAACTCCTGAGGTACTGTCCAGCATGAATTATCCTATGATCCTGTGATTATTATTCATATTGGTTTATGGTAGACAGCTTTGCTCGTGTTCTCTGACTTTTAAGGTTACAATGACCTGTTTCCTGTGGTCCTGTTATGTGTCATACATAAATCAATAAGTACTTGAAATCTGATTTGGTTAAACTACATGAACTGAATAGTATTTCCTTGCCACAGACTGTAATTTGAAAATACTTAATAAAATGGTTCATAATTTTCTAGTATGATTCCCCTTCAGATCACTTGGTCAATAGCTATATGATAAACCATGGCAGTCTTGTTAGGGGTCTGTCATCTGCCTTCTCTTATGTGCTCTGAGCTACATGTAGTGACTAACTAGAGCATCCTTTTGCTGGTGAAGTGACCAATAAAACATGGACAAAGACAAGAAAAATGTTGATATACTTTGAATGTTGGAATTCACGCTTTGCTGGAAGTTAGGGTTTAGGTGTTTGATCGGACGCCTTTCTGAAATTTTAAATGCCTGTTGCCATCTGATCTGTGGATTGGTCATCTCCAAACTTTCTATATTTACTCTTGCTGCCTGCCCCTCCCTAAACCCAGAATATTTTATGTATTCTTACAGTAGATGTAGGTTCTACTTCAGTTCTGTAAACCTAAGAAAATAAAGGTTCTTGTAGACGGTATTTCATGTTGACTTCTCCCATTTTGTTTGAAAGACAGTAAACAAAGAGGAAGAATCACCATCTGCTGAGTACAGGAATGGAAAAAGTCTTGAATCATTGTTTTCCTGAACAGAACACATAACTCCCAAAGGCAATGTGAAAGTGGAAAATGCTTACACTGTTAATTAGCAAGGTCTATTTAGTCTCATACTATCTTTAGTATGTCAGAATAAGACTGTGATATTGCTCTTCAGTGATTATGCTATTTTAAGACACCTATCTTGTCAGGGCTTACCATATATATTTAACAGGAAATTTTTCTCTTTATCTTTCTCTTTATCTCTCTTATTCTAGAAACAGAGCATATGAGAAACTACAAATTATAAATATTAAAGAAGTAATTTCTCCCATATTTTCAAAACTTTAAGTAATTTCAATGGCTTTTATGAATTTGTCTTATCATCATAATTTGAAATTAAATTTTAATGTCATCTCTAAGGACGAGAAGCAACAGACATTCTAAACTAACATTTCTGAGATTTATGTTGACACATTCATTAATCATGATTTCAGGATGAAAGTGAAGTAAATTTTAATAACTCAAATAAAAAATACATTAAAATTCACTACCTTAGCTTTTTAATACTGTCAGCTTTACTTGTCTTATATTCAGAAGACTGAAGACTGAACCACAGACTCAGCACTAAATATCTACTTAATTACCCTATTTCAAAGATAATTAAATAGATCATAAATAATAAGAAGAAAAGGGGAAAATATTCTGAAAAATATCTAATCATCATAACTGTAAAAATTCCTTGACAACACACTTTCTGAAAACAATTTTGGCAATTCTATTTTTATGTTCAGGATTTCTTTTTTTAAATGTTATTGTACATGTATTTCCTTGGAAATGGAACTAGGGGAGAGAAGAAGAAATATATAGGATTTTTTCCAGAATATTATGAAAAGTTCATATTCAATTTCCATATGAAAAAAGACAGATGGATGTTTTATTCTTAGAGGGAATATTTCAGTCAGGTTTCCAGCTGGAGTAGATGAGCATGTGCTGAAGCCAATGAAGTTACAGAAATTCTTCTCCTCTGGTATCTAAACACTCAGACAAAGAAATCTGCAAGTTTTTATTCAGGGTTTCTGAATATTATAAAACATAAACATAGAACAGAAGGGCAGTGTTCTGAGTAATATTTTGCAGACTAAACATATGTGCATATCATGAAAAAACAAAACAAAACACAAAAACAAACTGAGCTTCAATATTCTAATGAGTAGATGGGTTTTTTTTTTCTTCCATTTTCACATCAGTGACTTTCTGCATAACTGAGATATTTAAATACATTTAGGAAAAGCACAAAGAGGCATGATAATTTTATACTGCCAAAGCTGAAGAAGTCCTGACTGAGTTCTTCTGAATGAATTGGAAAACAGCTCACTGAAGCTCTACTTCTATGCTCCAGTGCTTCCTGTGAGACCGGAAGGCTGTACATGAGTATACAGGCAGGCAGAAGAGAGAAAGGCAGATGGCCTTGCAATGTGATAGCTAGTTATGTTACCGTTGTCAGCTCATTTGCAGTTTTCACTAGGGAAAGTAGACAAAATGGTGCATCTTTAATGAGTACACAATCTACGAATCTGCTTTGTCTGTCTTTTAAGTTTTTAATGTTTAACAAATTATCCTTAGTTTGTTACAAATAGAAAAAGCATGTAGTTTAATGAACAATACTCTTTTTTTGTGTGCATCTATTTTTTTCCTTAAAGTAACATGATGAGTACGCAATAGATTCTTGTATTACTTAAGAAAGTCAGAAGGATGAGATAAAACTGTTACCTATTTTAAAAAAAATGATGTATTTTTCTGCCTCCAAGCAAAATGCTCTTAAGTGGCCTTCACTGTTCAGTAGTTGGCATTGCTGAAGCACAAACATAACCATCTACTATCTGCTTATCAAAAAAAGTGTACACATATGGTATGAATATCAGCATAAAACATCCTTTCTCTTTTATGCTAGTATAGGAAATAGAGCACCCATCCTGAAAAGTTGTGCTCACTCGTAAGTTAATGGTAATCATTATGCTGTGTTCTTAGGCTAAGAGATTTTATTATAATACATCAAACCTTTAAGTTCTTTGTCTACTACTGAAGATCTCTGTTTTCCATTTCCTTTCATATGTGTGGACAATATATTGCCAAGTCAAGATCTCATATAGTGAAAAGAAGTATGAAATGATACATATACTATAAAGACTTTTCAAAAACCTAGTTTTAGTCCTCTTTGACATTGTAATTGTCATAAATTCTAGACATGGTATAGTGAGTTAAGATCAGGAATACTTATTTATGATGGGATAATTCTGATTTTGAAGCAGAATGTTTCATTTACATACCTTACACCTTATTTTCCCATTTTGGAGTCTGGGGAAGTTTGTTTGATGCTTCTATTATTATCTAATATTGGACATTCTAATGTGAGCACAACTAATATTGAACTACTCTAACAAAAAAACACCCCACCCCCAAATCCAAATTCTTAACTAGAGGTGAACTCATCCTTAGGTGAGTTCCTACCATTGGGTTGCATCTGAACAAGCAAATCAGGTAGGATAAATAGCAGTTCACTTAGTACACCAACAAGCAGAGTGGTATATTATTGATATCCTTGGACAGCATTAAATATCCACCTCCTTGAGAAGAGGACTGACTTAAGTCCGGTGAAAAGTATTCCATGAATAGGAAAGGGAGACAATTCCACAAGGACACCGATGGATAGTTGTCCAGACTTTTTTTTACCTATTGGCTGACTTTTTTGTTGTAGGAAGAAGTAAAGTTTTCCTTTCAGCCTTCTTATTAAATTCCTGTGAACTGGCAATGTTTGTTCATTAGGACAGTTTTGAAAACAAAATTTTGGTTGCATGGATTTACAGATAAAGGCTCCAAAAATATTATTTATTTTTAGGTTGTTTCAGGTAACCCACCATTTCAATGACTGAAGCACTCAACAGAGTTAAATGATTCTAAATGTGAGTTAAACATGACTGTTAATTGTAACAAATGTGAATAGTAATTAGTACTTACTATACTTGAACCTACCAAAATTTTCATTAGGTCTGAAAAAGTTAATTCAACCATAATAGAGTATATACACTTTTTTGTCTTTTCTTATAGATCAAAACCAAGAAAGAATCCAGTTGAATCTCTGATTATTAGCAAGATACACGATGGTTAAGCTGCCTGCAAACATTAAAATCATGATACAAAAAACGATACAGAAGTATATCAGTAGAAATCCGTAATGCATATTTTCAAATAGAAAATAAAAATTAGCATTGTATGATAATGAACTGAACTATGAAACAAAGTTCTTGAAAGCAAAGTTTTATGTACCATGTCACAATTCTTCCAATTTTTCACAGAAATACTGTAATATATGTACTGCAGCTAATGATAAAAAGTTTAAAGAAGGGATATCCTGAGACTGAAAAACAGCAGCACAATTATTTGGATTTATTCTGAATGCATAATGTATTCTGTGCTGCAGGTGTCAATTAAATTAATGAAAGAAATTTTGAATTTTTGCTTGGTTACCTAAATTCTTCAGCATCTCTTCTGAAATGAAAGCATAAGATGTGAAAGACTGAGATAGAGGTCAAAAAACTGGAAACTCTGGCTTACAATATAGGAGTTGACAAAACAATTTAATACTGCTCTACTGTATAAACAGTAGAAATTCCTCAGGGAGGTATCACTTTTGTGTTTGGTAGGCAATCTATACAGCAAATTGCGTGACTTAGAGAAATATTATATCAATTTTAAAAGGAAGAAATCAAACCTGCAAATTTATTCTCTCCCTCTTGTATTTTTTAGTTGGCACATTATGAGTACAGCATTTGTATCCTGGTGCTGAAGCAACATTTTTGCATATTACTTACCACAAAATTTTAAAAAACAAGGAAAGTCAGGGTAAAATACTGTATTGTTATAATTGCTTTAGTTGCACCCTTTATTTTTTTTTTAAACCTAAATGTTTTTTTAAGTCAGTTTATCTAGAAGAAAATGATAAATGAATTCTGGTTTTAATCTCTAACTAGATATAGTGTCCAGACTCAATTGACTCGATGCATTCAAATCTTCAAGATAGTCTGATGTTCTAGCAAGTAAAACACTTGGAGACCATGCTAATCCATGCAAGAGACTGTAAGGACAGAGTTGCAATAAATCTTTTCCTTATGCTCATTTTGCAAGTGTGATGTTATGCTCTCAAATTCCCCAGAAAATAATAAGACCAGAAAATAATAATAAGGAAAACATAGAATAACAAATCTTAATTGTCACTGCTTTTTTTTTCTGGAAATCTGTGTAGGATATGACTTTCACTGTTTTAGCCACATGCCTGAAGGAAGCAGGGACCAACAGTAATCTCTCATGTTCTCCAAAAAAAAAAAAAAAAAAAGGATCTTCCTTGATTGCTTCCTTGGAAGTGATTCCACTTTTTCTGTCCCCATCTGATAAGATCTAAGATCATTATATATGATTCTGATAACTACTAGCGTGTTCTACTTTGGACATGCAAAGTGTTTAATTATAGGTAAGTCCCTTTTCAGCTGCTGTGGCTATATTTACAAATGCGCAAAAGTAAAAATATTGCAAATGCAAACACTTGAGTATCTAAAAGAAGGCATGCAGGTGTCCCATCCCTACAGATGGGATGAGGGATGACGGATGAGTTAACTCTGAACGCGACACGCACCCTGACTCAACAGATGAGATCGGGTGTCAGTTAACTCTCGGTATTTCTGCACAGTAATGTGAAGAGAATGACAGACAACCACTCCAGGGCTCCAATTCAATTATGAACTTACTAAAAGTACTTGGTGGAATACAAATCACAGCGATTAGTGACTTGGCAAAAGTATGTTATAATATCACAAAGCTTTATAATATCACATTGACAGCAAAACCCCTTCTAAAATTGGTGGATTGGCAACAATTAGTAACTACTATGCAAAACTTAACAAGACTTTAGCGGTGGAACTTACAACGATATTACTTTTATATGTCCAAGAAAAAGGAAGAGAGAGAGAAAGAAGAAAAACTAAGATATCAGAAAGAGAGAGAGAGAGATAGAGCGAGATATCACCACTCCACAGGCACATTGGTCCAACGACGACCTCTGGAGAGGGTGGGGCGCATTGAAGATTTACACGCCACCACCTCATATCACATATGAAGTTGTTTTATAACCCAGTTCATTTACATGCGAGATAGGAGAGGGCGGTTCATCTCCTCCCTCTGTTTGGTCTTCATGCTAAATTCGGAAGACTCTTCTGGAAACGGGTCTGGGGTTGTCAAACCAGGGGAAAATTCACAGTACTGACCAGAAGTGAGTTGTTTTGCCCGCCAGGGGCAGCTGTTGGTTCGTGGTTTCTTCTGGTAGATGGTTGTCTGACAGATGGTTCATCTCTGTCATTCCAATTAGGCCATAAGGCCTTTCACATAAACACTGTTAATTCCCTGTATCTCACAAGGTGTCTGCCTACATGGCCATAAAACCTTGGGAAGGATAAGATGAGGTGTCTGCCTATGTAGTCATCCATCTTTTGCCCCCAAATTAACAAAAGCAGACATTTAAGGCATAACATAGCCCTTTGTTCTGCTAAGGATGGGGGGAGTACTTCAAGATTTTCACAGCAGGTTCTGAAGAAACAAAACAAATATTTATTATTTTTTCTGTTCTAATCAAGGAAGCCTTTATAGGCTTTAACAGATATGATTTTAGGCAATTCAGGCAAAATTGAATTGTGCAGCTTTGAGGGTAAGAAAAAAATAGCTCTGAGGTCTGTTTGATGCCTGGTCATTTCGCTCTGCTTTAAGATAGATTCTGCAAGGATCCCTTCTTTTTCAGCAGGACTGAGTGATGTTCCTTCTCTACTCTTAAGCTTTCTTCTCTTTTCGATAGGACCATCCACAAGATTCTGAAGCTAACCCTTAACCCTATTCGTGCCTCAAAGGGCAAAAATTGTGGAGAATTCCTCTGTTTATTGCATTCCTTGCTGATTCCTGCTCTCCTTCTGTGCCGTGTGAAAGGGATATGAAGCTGAAGGTGCTGAGTGGGGTTTGCTGTGTGCAACATGGTAGAATATCTGACCATTTACGGGGCTAATTTCCTCCTCCTAGCAGTCTACACCTTTGGGCAACTGCCTTGTCTGCAGGTTAGTAAACTTTGCTTTGCTAACATTTGTTGGGTGTCTCTCAGAAGACATTGTATTTGAGGAGTTAGTTACCTTAAACAAGCCATGTCTGCTTAAGTATGAACCACATTATGACTCTTACTTAGGACTTGAGAAACCTGCATATACGTAATAGTAAGCTGAATATGAGCCAGCAGGTGCCCAGATGGCCGAGAAGGCCAATGGCATCCTGGCTTCTATCAGCACTAGTATGACCAGCAGGACCAGGGCAGTGATTATCCTTCCTTACCGGGCACTGGTGAGTGTTTAATTTTGAGCCCCTCCCAACAAGAAAGCCCTTGAGGTGCTGGAGTGAGTTGAGAGAAGGGAATGGAGCTGCTGAAGGATCTGGAGCAAAAGTGTGATAATGAGTGGCTGATGGACGTGGGGCATTCAGCCTGGAGAACAGGAGCTGAGGGGAGACCTTCTGATCTCTGAACTGCCTGAAAGGAGGCTGGAGCCAGGGGGTTGTTGGTCTCTTTTCCCAAGTAGCAAGTGATAGGATGAGAGGAAATGGCCTCACGTTGTGTCAAGGGAGGTTTAGATTGGATATCGGGAACAATTTATTCCGGGAAAGGGCTGTCAGGCATTGAAACAGGCTGCTCAGGCCTGTGGTGGAGTCACCATCCCTGGAGGGGTTGAACAGATGTAGATGAGGTTCTCAGGGACATTGGGCAGTGCCAGGGGTGGGGGAATGGTTTGACTCGATGATCTTGAGGGTCTCTTCCAACCAAAATGATTATTTGATTCTATAGTCTGTAATATATATCTTTGGGAGACACAAACTCTATGTGTATCGAGGAGGAGGACAATATCCATCCTGACTGACAAACTATTGCACATTTAGGAGTTAGTGATACACACAACAGTCAAACTGAGCAGTCGCAGATCTGCTTCATGCCCAGCACAGCCTTCAGGCTGTGCTGCGCTTCACAAATCCTGTGGTCACAGGGTAAATTCAGCAGCTCATTGAAAGAGAAGGGTTGTAGGCAGCTCACATTCAGTACTGACAATTACGCCATATGCATGCCCTATTAACAGTGCGAATAGAAGTTCTTGTGTGAACATCCCTTAGGAATAGCAGGGTTTTTTTATTGTAAGAAAATTATGATAGCTCAAAGGACCAAAAACGAGGTTCCCTCATCCATTGATGGGACTGCTATGGGAAAATCTCTCTGTAGTCCATCTAACGTTGCGTGAATGCAGAGTTGTCAGCATCTGAAAGGATGTAGAATTTACTCACTATCTGTATTGATCTTCTTATTCTGTCTTATTAAAGCAGCTATTTACTGAACCATTTGTTGTTGAGCCTTTTTTATTGAAACCAAGAAAGAACCCTGCACTCTCTTTTGCTCACCTCAAAGCAGCCCTTCCTCCTCCTGCCATCTTGCAGTGCAAAACAGGTTGTTATCTTGGCTTGAAATAAGAAGAAGTGCAGGCTAAATACTCTCAGATTTTATCAGGAAATAGTGTTTAAGCATCAATAGCATTTGAGTTTTACATAAAGATATAACATGAAAAAATTAGAGGTGATTATATGAGGGTGTTTTGAAAACCTTCTTTTCTGGCTTGAAAAACAAATCTTATGGTGACATGGCACCCCAGAAAGAACTGAGTCAGACAATGGGACTCAGTTCTGAAACAACCTCACAGACACCTGGGCCAAAGAGCGTGGCATTGAGTGGGTATATCACATCCCCTATCAAGAGCAAGCCTCCAGGAAAAACAAACAATACAATGGACTGTTAAACACTACACTGAGAGCAATGGGTGGTGGGACCTTCAAACACTGGGATTCACATTTAACAAAAGCCACCTGGCTAGTCAACACTAACAGATCTGCCAGTCGAGCTTGTCCTGCCAAATCAAAATTTTTACATACTGTAAATGGGGATAAAACCCCTGCAGTGCACATAAAATGTTAGGGAAGACAGTCTGGGTTACTTCTCTCTTAGGCAAAGTCAAACCCATTTACAGGATTGTTTTTGCTGAAGGACCTGGGTGCACTTGGTGGGTGATGTGAAAGTCTGATGTGTACGTCAAGGGGATTTGATTCTGGGTAAGAATAATCAATTAACTCAATTGTATTGTTACTTGCTATATAACCCTGCCACTGTATAACATCACTTACTACAGTAATAACCCAGATTAACGAAGAATGAATTTTTATGAAAGAGAGAAAACTGCAGCAGCGATGGAACCAGAACTGGCTTCAGCAGCTGGCACCCAGAAACTCACTTGAGACTGACATCTTCAACTTGCACCTTGGGGCATGGGCTGCACCAGATACAATAGTGTCACGGAGGCACCCCGTAGGTTAATTCAAGGGATAACAAGGTCCAAAAACAACTTTTATTAAACCGGTGAGAAACAGGGTTTTAGCACTCCAAAAGTGACTTAAATAAAGGTTCGGATATCAGTTGAGGAAAATTATTGAGGCAGCAACTAATACAACAGGCGCTCCACAGTGTGCATGCACGTGGCTTCACCAAAACAATGCCGGAGCCGTCCCTGAGTCCCGGAGGAATACACACTTGCCTAAACACAGTGCAGGATTATTTTTAAAGAGATACACGCACTTGTAGTGAGTACGGGAAGTGTACACTCGCGATTCCACGAGGGTAAATTTATAAAACACCCGCAATCCTGAGAGAGTTAATTTACTTACACGTGCAAGTGTGCACGGAATCCTACACGTGCTTACGTGGAAGCAGGGGAGGAAAATACACTCACGATTGTGCGAGGGGCTCTCGGCGGCCACTCGCGATTGTGCGAGGAAATAATTTATACACGTGCACGTGAATAATTTATATTGGGCACGGAAAGTTATGCGTGCAAGTGTGCACGGAAGGAAAATACACTCATGATTGTGCGAGGAAATAATTTAAAGTACGCGTGCAAATGTGAATGGAAAGTTACACGTGCATATGTGCACGGGAGGAAAATACACCCGTGATTCTGCGAGGATTAATTTTACACGCGCTCATATGGAGCACGGAAAGTTATACGTGCATGTGTGCACGAAAAGTATAAATATACTCGCAATCCTGAGAGAAGTTTTACTTACACCCGTGGCGGCAAGGCAAGCGCAGTCTCCATCCCAGGGAGGGGGGCTCTCGGTGGCAGCATCTTGCTTGTGCTCTGAGAGACCCACATAATGGGCGGAGTCTCGACGAGAATCCCGTTTTTATCTGATCAGATCTGACTGTAGGCACTCTAGAAGCTTCTCTGCACCCCCCACACTGAGTGTGGGTGCCCCTGAAGCCTTCAAACATCCCCCACACTGGGCACGGCTCAGTGTGACTGGCACTCCCTTCTCCTGATGGCCCAGGAGCCAGGATGCTCTGGGGCCAAACAAAAGAAGCTGTTAGCCTCAAGTAGCAGAGAAAGGGGGAGATGTGCCATACTGAAGGAGGGAGGGGGGTTTGCATTCTGCCACAAATAGCTATGAGCTTCATAGATAGTATGCAACGATCCAATACCACACATGGGTCCGCTTTCTGACTTTGCTGTTGCTTTTTACATAGATGAGTCAAAAGACTGAGACAAGATGTTAGAGACAGAAATGTCAAAGAAGTAGAAAGATGGGAGTGCAACTGTTTATCCCTTAACTGAGAGACACTTACAGTCTTCAGGTAAGTTTTCCTGTAGGTTCCAGACATGCATCTAGGAAACTACTGTAATTTACTTGTCACCAGATGTCACCATTTAATCAGGTCATACCCTTCATGGACAATTCCATTAGAGTCACCACAGTGAGAGTATTCATTTCAACAGCTATGGAAAAAAAAAAGAATAGGAAAAAAAAAAATTGCTTCTGTGCAGGAAACTTCCAAAACATCTTTAGGATTCTGAGTTTTAACTTTTTCTTTTTGTTGTTTGAGATACTATTTTTTTTCCATTACATGGACATTGCATGGACATTTTAATAGGCAGTTTTTTCCCACTAATCAGTCAACTTTGTAATAGTCTCATATAAAAGCAACTATCATTATTCTTAGAATGAGTAATAATTTAAACGATGCTTAAGAAATTGATGGATACTAGTCCATAGCAGAATGATCACTACTGCCTCTCTGAGTGGGGAATTTGTTGATGCACTGACAGATACTATTATAATCAATTGAGCAACTAATAATTAAATAGGTTCTTATTGTAGAAGTCAGTAATAATGCTAATGATCTTGGTATATTTTTTCAATAAACATTACACTACTTACGTAGTTAAGACTTAAGGGAATTACGTGAGGACTGCACTGAAATAAATATTTTTTTTTAAAAAAAGGTAAAATAATGTCTCAGAGAAGCTTATAAAATTTGTGAATATTTGAGAACTAAGTAATGGTTTCATGCATAACATTACCTAACTCTAGGTATTTTTATTAATGTTGTATAATGATTTTGCCACAGTAAATATTCTGTGAATAAAGTAGAATAGCTCCATTAGGTTTATTTGTGATTCATGCCAGAATACTCAACACATACCACTACAGATACTTTTCTGGAAAACTGCCAAAATCAGGCAACATTTACTTGAAAAGAAGTATTCTGTATTTCAGGAGGGTGGATGACTTGGTAGGCTGTTCTACTAAGACTTAATTATGGGGCATCTGTGCACTGCAAAAATATCTAGCAACTCTGTCTGGAGAGCTACCTTTCAAAAAACTAGTTTTAGCCCTCTTGTGTGTTATTGTAAATGTCACAAGTTCTAGAAATGGCCATTAGACAATTTGCCTCTGCCATGGGAATATTCTCATTTTGAGAAACAAAACTGTCTTCTTGATCTGATTTTAAAAAATTAATAATAATTACAAAATAATAACAGGAAAGACAGTAAACACTGAGGAATTTCCAAATGTTATGTTTTCAGAATTTGCACTCATGGGAAGTGTGTTAATGATTAAAATACAAAAACAAAGGGAAGAAAAAAGCAAACCCTCAGCAGTATGTTTACTCAAAAATGAGTTTATTAAATTATTTATTTAAACACAGTGAATGAGAAATATGTGCTGCTCATGGTATTAAATGAATATTTGTTAGGAAGTTCATATTCCAGAGACCTTTATTGTTCTTTTCTGGCTCTTGGTTGCTTTTCACCCTCTGCTCCTCAGTCTCTCATTTTCCATTTGTTGTTTTCTGTTGTTATTCTTCCTTATAACTTTCTTTCTCCACGTTTCTGTCCCTGTAGACTTCTCCTCATATTCTTTGGTACATTCAGATCTGTTCTTTCTGGAGTGATTCCTTCTTTTAATTATTTGTCATTTAGTAGCAACTAATTAGAACAAAATAGAACAGTGTTTTCAGAGAAGGCACATTCATATTTTATAGCTCTTCTAATTTTTATTACTTTCTCTTCCTTTTCTATTTATCTTTTACATTTTTTCACTCTTCTTTTTTGTTCATCTTTCTACTTCTTTTTCTGCTTATTTCACCTACAGGTTCTTTAACTTTTTGTTGTGCAGTTCTTCTGCTATTTTTCTCCTGTACTTATTTCTTTCTTTTGAGTCTTTCACTTTCCTTGTTTCTTTTAAAAATGCATTTTTTCTGGTTTCACCCCCATGTTTTCTAACAGTACTTTTCATAATTTTCTATTGCTTCTTTTTTTCCCTAATTGGAGTATTTTACTCTTGAACTATATAAAAATTTGTTGTTTCCATTATAGTTCACTGAAGTTATTTTGTGCCTTATCTTTTCCAAAGTTACACTGGGACATGTCTCCAAATACTGCAATCAAAGGAGCAATGACATTATACCTCCCCTTAACTCTGCTACTTGATACTTCAGTGTAACACATCTTTTTCTTGAGGCTGCACCTTGAATTACTGTGTTCAGTTTTGGACCTCACTATGGGAAAACCCTTGAGGTGCTGGAGCGAGTGGAGAGAAGGGAACAGAGCTGGTGAGGGGCTGGAGCAGTATTAATAATTTCTTATACTTGGATGTTGGACCTGTGAGTTTTGTCAATGTCTGGAAAAATCATTTAAAATGGACATGGCAGCACTAAAGGCTGAAAGCTGTAAGGATAAATACAGCATTTTCTTAATAAAATTTTCAATCTTTCAACCCCAAAGTTTAGCAGATGGTAAAATGCTTTTTTATCTGCCAGTGTAAACTATGTCACAGGAATTTAACAGTGGTGTTTTGTCATTGTGGGCCCATTTTAATTACTGTGAAGTACATTGAGACTTATTAGGAATTCTTACCTTTCAAGTCATCTGCTTTTGATAGTGGTTACAAATGTGTAACAGAAAAGGATACCTTATATGTTCCTACATCATTTTCACATAATGTTTTATTGCTTTCTTGTGCAAGTGTACATGCAAAAAGGTATTATCATGGCTATCAAAAGATTAGAGTTAATCTTAAGAAAAATCTGGGTTGATGGACAATGTTATTTTCTGGAAACATCGAGGGATAGTCCAATGATAAAATAATCATCCAGAACTCAGAATACTGTTGTATTAGAAACACCAGATTGTACTATTTTTCAGAGTTTGGAAGAATTTCACAGCTGGAATTCATCTTAGGTTTATAAAAAAATAACATGATTGTCTCTGGAATGTGGTTTCATTTATTCAAGACAGCCAGACGGGGCTTAAAAATAAATTTATTAATTTTTAACATGTGACTATAATCAACCTTTTTTATTAGAATAAAAAGAACAAAGATTCTATATTTCTTTTGTTAATATAGAAATATTTGAAGAATTTTGAAGCATTCCAAAACATTAATCATGATAAATTTTTGCATCAACCATGAGCTATATTGAGTTGCCTTCCAAAATTAAATAATTCTCTCTTTAGACACCTATAATCAAGCTTCTATTCTGAACTGATATTTTGTGAACTTTAAAAACACTCTGTATTAACACAGCATTGAAACCAAAATGACAGAAAGTCTAAACAGCCTTAGCTGCTCAGAAATTCCTTATGCATGTGATCCTAGGTAAGGGGGGAAGGAGCAAGTAGGGGAAATGAGAGCAAGAGAGAGAAAGATGGCAGAAGAAAAGAGGATAATCATAGAATAGTTTGGGCTGGAAGGGACCTTCAAAACTCATCTAGTTTAACCCCCCTGCAATGAGCAGGGACATCTTCACCAGCTCAGGCTGCTCAGAGCCCTGTCCAGCCTGGCCTGAGATGTCTCCAGAGATGGGGCATCCACCACCTCTCTGGGCAACCTGTTCCAGTGCAACAGCACCCTCATTGTAAAAGATTCCGTCCTCATGTCTGGCCTGAATCTCTCCTCTTTTAGTTTAAAATTATCACCCCTTGTCCTATCATAAGAAATCCTTCTTAAAAGTCTGTCCCCATCCTTCTAGGCCCATTTTTGATACTGAAAGGCTGTAATAAGGTCTCCTCGGAGCCTTATCCAGGCTGAACAGCCTCAACTCTCTCAGCCTGTCTAATCATCTTGGTGGCCCTCCTCTGGATGCTCTTCAACAGATCCATGTCTTTCCTGTACTGAGGGCTCCAGAGCTGTATGCAGCACTGAAGGTGGGGTCTCACCAGAGCAGAGCAGAGTAAATTAAAAAAAAAAAAAGTAAAAAAAGTGAAAAGAATGTAGACATTTAAACTTCAATTGTATTCAATGAAAAAAAAAATGAATTAAAAAAAAGAGAGTTAATAATTTTTTCTTGACCCTTGATATCTTGTATGACTTAATCTTAAAGACATAATTTGGCTGCCTTAGTTTTTGATATTTGTATATCCAGTATAAAACTGAATATTCCTGTAATTATGGAAAGAGTAACCAGTGATAGTTCCTCTGTACTTCACCTGTGAGTTTATGGGAAGAACAACTGTAGATGGGAGTCAAAAAGATTCCCAAATTCTCTGGTTTGGTCCTTCCATTCAATTTAACTAACATCCAGGGAGAAAAGATAGTGCAAAAATCGTCATAATCAGGGTGAAATTCTGCAGTACTTTGAGATTCTCAAAGGCATTCTCATAGGAGATTTTCAGCTGTGTAAATCGCTGTACTTCCAGGTACTTCATTAGAGCTGTGACTGCTTACAACAGCAAGAGCTGAAACGCCTTGCTCATTCCCTTCACACAGATTCTGCTTGGCTGTTATAGATTTTTTTACATGATTTATGGGATAGTCTAATAACCACTGGCTCTTAGAATAGCATCCTCAGCATTAGAATTGCTCCAATCATGTAAGGAATACAAGATTGTTTCTGGGAGAGAAGGAAATAGAAATGTTCTAACAAAAATACATTTAGTGACACAAACATTTCTTCTTGGCACAGTTAAAGTATTATGATCCTTGAGAAAGAAACCTATCAAGATATGAATAAATATATTTTGATTTTTTTCTCTTAATCATACTTGCTCAGTTTTATCCTATCCTTGCAAAGTAGTGTGATACACAATGAATAAACATGAGCTTCTACATTCACAAATTCCCGTGGACAGCTTTTGTTAGTTAAAAGGATAGAGTGCAGTATAAAAAGGATGATGATCTGTAGGAAGTTCTCATGAATTTCAGATTTTCTTAGTTATGAAACCAAACACCGCTGAATTTTGCTGACATAACATATAATATTCTATTCTCTTTGGGGACAGAGTATAGGAAAAAGTGATTAAACTAGAACAATAGCAAGCAAATTGTAGCTATTCTCAAAGAAACTGGGTAAGCTGCATGTCTTCTCTCTGGTGACTACTCTGTCTCATCAGACAGCCTCCGGTTATTAGTAAATGAAAACTTTAATATTTTTTCCTTATTATTTTTGGTTTTATCTCTCTCTTTTTCCCCCACCTCCTCCCCGCCTCCCCCCCCCCCCCCCCCCCGTCACTGAAAGCAGCTTTAAAATGGAGGGAAAAGAACAGAAAAACACATCTTTGAGGTGTAGTATCTGTATACATTGCTTTTTGTTCTGTATAATTGATATGTGCCTTTAGTCACATTCCATAGCATTTTTTTCAATTTTATCCTGCAAAATGCCATCTCATTCCTACAGTTCGCACCTGTATACTCATTGAGTGGCTTTGTAGGAAAACTAAGAGAAATGTCATTTCCTGAAAAAGCATTTACTGTTTGATTTACAATTTGAGGGAAAGGGATATCAGTAAAACAAGTGATCAGCCATGAATCTCCATGGCAGATGTGAGTCTATGCTAGCCTGTGATAGGATCTGTAGTTGTTCTCTTTATTTTGCAAATTGTGCTGATAATTATATAGGAATAAAAAGACAACTGGCCAGTTCTTCAGTTTATTTAAATCAGCTGAAAGAAACAATATCAGATGAGATTCTGGATCACTCTATATTTAGCAAGGTAGCTTTTACTAGTAGCAGGATGAAAATAAATAAATTCTTAGTGATGCAGATGTATCCAAAAAATATGATTTAATGCAAGGATACTATATTTTTGTCCCTCTTGACTGGAGATGAAATGGTATCCTAAGTGAAATTAAAATTCAGACAGTGTTTATTGCAAATAAGACCTATTTTCAATTACTTTCAAACTTCTGGAAAGGTGAGATAATCCATTACTGAAGAACACTTAAAATCCTTTTAAAGTAATTTTGTTTACCAATGTCTTTGTACCTTAATTTGATTTTTCTATTGCATCCTCTGCCCTGAAATGCTTCAAAAAATGTTATATGGCCAAAGGTAAGCCCTGCTGTTGAAAGACTTGAAGGTTTTAGGATATTATATTTTCTTTAGAGGGTCTTGACCATTTAAATTTGATGTATTGCAGAAATGAAGAGTGGAGTGGAGTGGAGTGGAGTGGAGTGGAGTGGAGTGGAGTGGAGTGGAGTGGAGTGGAGTGGAGTGGAGTGGAGTGGAGTGGAGTGGAGTGGAGTGGAGTGGAGTGCTGGCCAAAGGTTAAAGCATGTTATTTGGGGCATTGTCTAAACACTGATAGGGGCATTGACCAGCCTCTCTAGGAAGTCTGTTCCAGGGCTTGACCACTGTCTCAGTAAATAAATGTTCCATAATATCCACTCTGAGCTTCCCCTGGTACAGCTTTGAACCGTTCCCTTGTGTCCTAACACTTGACATCAGGTAGAAGAGATCAGCACCTCCCTCTCCATGTTCTCTCCTCAGAGAGCTGTAGAGAGCCATGAAATCATTCCTCAGTCACCTTTTTTCCAAACCAGACAAACCCAGAGTTCTCAGCTGCTGCTCATAGGACCTGCCTTCCAGCAGTTACACCGGCTTTGTTGGCCTCCTCTGGATGCATTCAAGTACCCTCACATCCTTCTGAAATGGTGGGGCCTAGAACTGCAGGCAAGGGTCGAGGTGAGGCTGCACCAACGGTAAAAACAGTGGGAGAATAATCTCTTTTGACCAGCTGGTTATACTGTGTTTGATGCCTCCAAGAAGAGGTTCATCCTCTTGACCGCCAGGACACACTGCTGGCTTCTTTTGAGCTGCTGCCAACCAGCACCCCAGATCCCTTTCTGAAGGGCTGTTCTCCAGCCACTCCTCTCCCAATCAATACTTCTGTTCACTGTTACTCCATCCCAGGTGCAGAATCCGGCATTTGGACTTGTTAAATTTATGCCACTGATAATTGTCCAATGCTCCAGCCTATCCAGATCCTTCTGCAAAGCCTCTTGTCCCTTGAGAGAGTCAAGAGCACCTCTCATTTTGGTATTATCAGTAAATTTGCCAGCAGTGCATTCAACTCTTGCCTCCGGATCATTGATAAAAAGGTTGAAAAGAACTGGCCCTAGAAGTGAGCCCTGAGGAACATCGTTGGTGACCAGCTGCCAGCCAGATGTGGCCCTACTTACTGCCAACCTTTCAGCCCTGCTGTTCAGCCAGTTCTTCACCCAGTGCATTGAGTACCTGCTCATTCCACAGTTGTACAACCTGTCCAGAAAGATGCTGTGTGTGACAGTATCAAGTCTTACTAAAATCAAAAAGCCCCTTCATCTGTTGCCTTGCCTTCATCTATTAGGTGGATTATCTTATTCCAGAAGGGTATCAAATCAGCCAGACAGAACTTTTGCTTTGTAAATCCATGTTGTCTGTGCCTGATGATTGCATTGTCCTTTAAATGCCTTTCAGAAGACCCAGTATGACCTTCGATATATTTTTTCCAGGAACTGTAGTTACCTGGGTCTTCCCTCACACCCTGCTTGTAAATTGGAATTGCAATGGAGAGCTTCCAGTCATCAGGAACCGCTGCAGACTCCCAAGACCTTTGGTAGATGATTGAGACAGGTCCTGCTGTACCTTCTGCTAACTCCTTCCCTACTCTGGCATGAATCCCATCAGGTCCCATGGACCTGTGAACAATTAATATATGCAACAGGTCCCTTACAGTCTCAGTGTCCACAAATGGAAAGTCAATATTCCCATGGTTATGGTCCTCCTGCCACTGAAAGGACTCAGCAGCCCAAGGTCTATCAATATTATTAAAGACTGAGGCAAAAAAATGCTGAATGCCTCCACATTGTTGTTTGCCAGGCTGTCCTGGTTTTGTTAAAAAACAAGTTTCTCTTTTAGTGAATTCGCCTGTGAGCTAAAGCCTTCATATTAACTGCATTTTCCTGGAGAACCAGATCCATGTTTTGGTAAACATAGCAATGGAATGTGAAGTTATTGATAAGCATGGAAGGACATCTCACGAGAGGGGCAACGAGAAACAGGTGACCAAGAAAACGACCAACTGTGTATAACATTCCATTCATGTGAATACTTCATATAAAAGTGGGAGATCACGAGGATCTCACCCCTTTTCCCTTCTGCTTATGGCCGACATTAGGAGAGGACCTTGCTAGTCATTTCTGCAAACTGAGGCCTAGTGAGCAACTGAAGTCCAATCCAGGAATCTGGGTGCCAGCTCTGCAGTTGCTAAGACTTTCAAGATTGGTTTTGTATATTTTGTATTATTTTCTCTATTCTTATTAGTAGCATTAGTAAAATATTGTTAATTTTTTCCAACTTTCTTCTCTCTGTCCTTCTTTCCCTCCCGAACGCTTGTCTTTAGTGAGAAGGGGGAAGAGGGAGGGGCAAAAAGAGGGAAGGAGGGAGGAGAGGAGGTTAACAATACATCTGCCAGGGTTTTATTATCACCCCGCAATCTAAACTCTCAACACAGGCGATCTTCTTCAAGTAGTGTTCGTCCAGTGTTTTCCTTAGATCTTCTCTTGCTATTGACATACTCTAAAAGACTTTTTTTTTTTTCCCTCTGACACAACACTGGCCAGTTTCAGCTCTAATTGAGCCTTGGCTTTTCATGTTTTCTCCCTGCATATGAGAATCACATCTCTGTAGTCTTCCTGTAAGGCCTCACCTTGCTTCCAGAGATGTTACAATTTCTTTTTCCTTCTGAGTTCCAAGAGGAGCTGCATGTTCAGCCAAGTCCATCTTGTGCCTAGTTTGCTTGACTTTTGACAATGCTGTTTCATTATTTATGGCTTATTGAACTGTCATGGTTTAACGTGAGCTAGCAATATAACCACAATAGCCTCACACTCACTCCCCCACCCCCAAATAGGGGAGAAAATCAAAGGAAAAGGAAGAAACTTGGATTGAGATAAACACAGTTAATAAAATATCAAAACACTAATACACTACTAGTAAATATATATATATATATACACACACATATATAAATAGAATATAAAATAAAAGATACTCAATGCAATTCCTCTCAAGCTTCATCCGCACCAAGCAGTCCATCCCAGGCAGCAGCATCTGGTCCCAACAGCCGATCCCAGAGTGAGAAAAGAGGAAAATGTCAGAAAGGTCCAGAGGCCTCTGCAAACCAGCAGGATGGCAAAAGGCCAAACTAAAGAAAGTCCCAAACACCCAAACAGAACTCCCTGAACAAGTCTCTGTCCTGGCTCCAACAGAGTAAGAGAGGCTGGAAGATTCTGACTGTCCTTAAAACTGAAGCATGACACTAATGGGCTGGAACACTCTCATTGGTCAGTCTAGGTGTCATTCAAGCTCTGCCCCATCCATCCCTCTTCCTCAATGCCTCCCACCTGTGGGCAGAGCTCAGAATGTCCTTGACTCTCAGACCAGAGCAATTAAAAACATTAACTCTGTCCTGGGGTGTTATTTCTTTTCCTTAAACTAAATTCAAACAACTGTGTTAGTTACAAAAAAAGAAAGGTTTCTAACTGTATGAAGAAAATAAACTCATTGTCAGTAAAACCAGCACAAGAATTTAAATAAGTGGTCAGAGTTCTTGGGTCCACAACATTTGGGATAAAAATAGGACCTTGAAAAAAAGACATCTTTATCTCCGAATCAGTTTAATACGTTTTGATTCATATTGCTTTATCACTGTAGTACCTATTAAAAATGGATTTTGTTAATCTCCAGTGTATATTTAGTTAATTAGTGAGCTAGTTATTTTAATGTAATCAATTACAGAATGGTGTCATTAGACTGCGAAAACTTACAGTGTATAAGAAATGCCTAGAAAATCCTATAGTCTATGTTCACATACAGATAGAAGTTCTGCCATAGGTGTGGAGCTTCAAATTGAGGACATGTTCCACACAATCCACATTTACTCAGTACATAATTTGATAGAATTTTAGTAGAACTCCATCTTCCTAAAAATAACATTCATAGTCTTTTCAACCACAGTTTAAGTAGGATTTTATTCTCAAATTAAGGCTACAGTTTGGTAAAGAAACTAAATCTGTGCATAAAATAATCTCTGTTCACCAAAGCAAGTGGACACACATTAAGATTATTTGTGCTTGTGGATGATTCCCACAGCAGTTTTTGTAAGGTTGAGGCTGTAACTTCGAATTTAGTCATAATACAAGGATTGAGAAACTGTCATGGTTTTAGTAATAATTACAAAATTCTTGATTATGCAGGAAAAAAGTATTTTTGCATTATTCCATATTTGACATTTCATATTCCTTTACAACCTAGCTCCATAGCAGTTCTGCCTCAAAATACCTTTCTATAGAAGAAACCACCTCAGGAATGAGAGATTTCACCTTGAAAGTATGTGACATAAACTGAGTGCCTAAAACAGTAAGGTAATAAATTCAAAATAAGGTCTCAGTAAATTCTGGAACCCCTGAGACCTCTGTATCTCAGACCTCTTTGTTTAAAACTGACAGCCAGGCATATCACTCAGTACTTCATACACTTACTGGACACAATTCTGACACTGCCTCTCACTTGGAGTAGTTTAAGTGTGGAGCTTGTTTTATGGTTATATTTGCTGAGGCAGTAAAGAGCAAGTTGACTGAGCCTCATAAAGACCCAGTTAAGCCTCTGCCCTGTGTTGCTGTACTTTTAACTGTAGTATGAGCTCTGTCTGTGGCTGATCTGGAAGTAAAGAAAACCATCTGGTCATCTCTTCATCAGCACTGATACGCACCATTTTGGATATTGCTGTCACATGTATTGCCTCTGCTACTATCTGCAGAGAAGCATTCCACTCTTTGCATGTAATTCTGTTGAGATATTACTGTATCAAATTTTGAGATGAAAGGTAAATAATTTTCTGTAGGCCATTCTATATCTGATACAGACAGATTGAAGAAGACTGGCAGTCAAAGGTTTGATGTAGAGCAGTTGGACTAGATGACCTTTGCAGGTTCCTTCCAACCCAAACTGTTCTATGATGCTATGATATTCAGGTGGAGACCAATGAGAAGCGGGCAGTGTGATTGAGTGCACCCTCAGCAAGTTTTCAGATGATACCAAGCTGTGTGATATGATCAACACACTGCACGGAAAGGGTGCCCTCCAGCAGGACCTTGACAGGTGCCATGTGAACCTCATGAAGTTCAACAACGCCAAGTGCAAGGTCCTGCACCTGGGTTGGGCCAATCTCAAATATGGATACAGGCTGGGTGGTGAGTGGATCGAGAGAAGCCCTGTGGAGAGGACTTGGGGATACTGGTGCATGGAAAACTGGACCTGAGCCAGTAATGTGCACTCAAAGCCCAGAAAGCAAATCGTATCTTGGGTTGCATCAAAAGAAGCATGACCAGCAAGTCAAGGGGAATGATTCTCTCCATCTTCTCCACTCTGGTGAGACCTCATCTGGAGTACTACATTCAGCTATGTGGCCTCCAGCATAGGAAAGACATGGACTTACTTGAGTGAGTCCAGAGGAGGCCGCAAACATCACTAGAGGGCTGGAGTATCTCCTGTGTGAGTACAGGCCTGGGGTTGTTTAACCTAAAGAAGGCTTCAGGGAGACCTTACAGCAACCTTCCAGGACTTAAAAGGCACCCTACAGGAAAGATGGGGAGGGACTCTTTATCAGGCAGTGTAGTGATAGGACGAGGGGTAATGGTTTTAAACTGAAAGCGGTTAGACTTATATTAAATATTAGGAAGATATTCTTCATCATGAGGGTGATGAGACACTGGAACAAGCTGTCCAGAGAAGCTGTGGCTGCACCCACCCTGGCTTTGTTCAAGGCCAGGTTGGAGAGAGTTTTGGGTAACCTGGCATAGTGAAAGATGTCCCTGGCCATGGCAAGGGGGTTGGAATTAGGTGATCTTTAAGATCCCTTTCAACCTGGTTCTACGATTCTATGATTCGATGACTACTTTACTCTTGAATAAAGATAGGTACTTGATGATCTAAGAATTCATCAAGAAGAGAGAATTGACTCATTTTCTATGTAAAAGTTGCAATTTCTTAAAAATAAAGACTTAATTAAAAGTCTGAAGAGGAATTTTAGATCTCGAAATACCTGGGAGGGCTGGACCTAAATGAATGTTTCTGAGATTGGAAACAAGTGAGACTGATGGCATGTTAGACATACTGTAACAGGTTGTGAAACTAACTTGTATGTGTCAAAAGGAAATGCTCATTTAGACAATCTGTATACAAAGGATGGTTTTTTAAATGAAACTGTATTTACCAATTACTCCTGTGAGAATATGTGATCTTTTATTTTTGAATTGAAAATGGAAACTTTTGATTCAAAAATGAAAGTTCCAAAACCAGATATAAACAATGTGAAAAGAACTCACTCCAACCAACAGATGAATGTGCAGAATCAAAAGCTGACAACTAATGAAGTTGGAAAATTATATGCATGTAATAATGAGGATAAAAAATAATAAGGGAGAAGGGAAGAAGCTAAAATAGAAGCAACTTTCCAACATGTCTTCTCTTATACTCAAGTAAGCACCACCAACTTTTCAAAACAGTTTTTTGAACCCTCTTTTTTTCCCAAATATTTAAGTCCAAAAGGTATTTCCCTGAAGTCAATATTTTAATGAAAATTAGGACTCACAGGAGACCTAATCTAAAACAGTAATCTAAGACCAGCACTGCTGGCCTGGGTTGTACTAGACAGCCTTTAAACGTACCTTCCAACCCAAACTATTCTATGATTCTATTATTTTATTATACAGGTGAAAATTCAAATGGCCTGGTTATGTTCATGATAAGGGGTCATCTTCTATCAACCCCTTGTTTTACAGATACCTGTTTATTTCACGTTTCAAATAGTACCTTGGTCCTTGACCATAAATGTTTGGTTGTCTATTTATTAACAAGTTGTGCTTTGTCTTCTTGAGGAAAAAATATTTCTTTTGAAACATCAGGTCTTAAACATAAAAAACTTTTCCTGTTTGGGGATATGTTGTGGTTTTTTGTTATTTTTTTTTTCCGCCTCTGATAGTCTGGGTCTATTGCTGCATAATCTTCATCTATGATTTGTTCCTTACTTGGTGTTGGCAATGCTTGGAGCTTTGTTTTTTGTTTTTGTTTTTGTTTTTGTTTTTGTTTTTGTTTTTGTTTTTGTTTTTGTTTTTGTTTTTGTTTTTGTGTGTTTTTTTTTCTTTTTGTTGTTGTTGTTTTGGTTTGGTTTTGGGTTTTGTTTTTGTGTTTGTTTGTTTGTTTGTTTTCTGTGTTGTACTTTAATAGAAACAAACAAACTTAATAACGCTCCATTTATTCTCTCGGTGACAGAATAATTATGAAGGGTGGCAGATATACATAATGCCTGTACAACGTAAGTTTTACACAGTAAGCAAGTGTATGATTCATAGATGTATTATTTGTTAATGTAAGAAATCAAGAGTACAGTTCATCTCATTATTAAAATAACTACTGTGGATTTAATGGTGCTGCATATAATGTTAGATCATTATTTGGATAAAAATGTTTATTTTTTTTTCTCCTCTAATGCTATTATATGTATACCTTTATAAATAACTTGAAAATTAGTTGGCATTTGTAATGCAGCAGAAAATGACTAATTAAGCATGAAATGTTCATGAGCTGTCAGTTTTCTACTTGACCTTTCAGATTCTCACATAAAGTACCATTATAAGATGTGGTTTTTGTGTGTCAGAAATAGATACTACTACTAACTATTATTCTTGCTGATGTATCAGATGTATCCCTCACTTCTTGCATTCATATCTGTGTCTGCTCATCATGATCTCAGAATAAAAGAATTTAATTTTAGCATTTCTGTACTCCTTGGTAGATCCATTATATTAAGTCACCTGGTAAAAATACATGAAAAAGTTAATGGTCTGTTTCAGAAGAGCAAAAGTGAGGAATTTCATAGTTAATTCAGAAATTTTCTATCTGTTGTTAATTCCTAAGCATGAGAGGGTGCATTAAGAATGTTTTAGACTGTGTATGTTTCGCTTAGATACCAGAGCACAAAATAATTTTCCTCCCCTTACTGAAACACTATTATATTGCTTTCTGTAAAAAATAACCTTAATTAAAGACAAGAAACCTCCCTTCCTCTGACAAAGAAAATTCTGTAATAATAACATATCAAACAACAAAAAATCAAATGCAGCTATGGCTTTGTCTTTTTTCTGTGTAATACCACATTAAAAGAAAAAGAAGAGAGGATGTCTTGCTGGAGAGTTTTCTGGTTTTGTTGCAGGTTATTTCCACTCTGGAGACAGAATGAAGCACTATACATCATGTGAAAATTCCATCTGATATGGGAATACTTACATAAGGGAGCAGTGAATTAAACACCTATTCTATACTGCTAAAGTTTTATACTTTTCCTTTTATGCCAATATTTAAATGACAATGAAATTTTTAAATAATTAATGTTACCTAGGTTAGCTCTTGGAGGAGATACAGCTCTGTGAGTGTACTTTCCCCTGGATGGCATCCGATTAAGACTGTGTTGCTTTCTCTGTCTCAGCATATAAATAAGGCACAGTGAATATGAAGTTTTTTTTACTTCAGGAGATACTCAATAAAAGTAGACCTTCTTAGAAAGGTCATAGACTATGTTTTTATGTATTAGTGTTTATTTCTAATGGTCTACATTGATCTTTACAGCTTGAAGAAAAAAATGTTAGTAAAAAAAAAAAAGCAACACCCTTCCCAAACCACTCTTCAAAGTCAGAAAAATTATTCAGTAAACTTAGGTGATCCAGAAAAGCTCTGAGATATCTTCTGGAGGATTTTAATACAGCAAAAGACACTCATGATGTTTTATTTATGTATAAATTTGATACCTTTAAATGAGTGAGGGAGAAAAAGATAATACCTTGTTGCAGTATAAAAGGATCATAGCTCTACTGAGTTTAGACCTACTGTGTTCTATGAGTTTAATGCTGTGCAGAATTTACTAGAGAGTGGAATTAGGGAAGAGCCAGCTGGGTATTACTAACAGTAACTAATGACAGAACAGGAAATGCTTATTCTGGGCTTACGTGCACAGCTTTTATTCTGTAGTAGCCCACTCATCTCTATTATTTTGTTTTAGTTATATATGTACTTCTTTGTCATAGACATCACACATCTCATTTAGGTGCCATTGTCATCAGCATTGTCGCATGTACAGAGAGAACTGAGTTGTGTGCTAGTACAGTGGGTACATCTTGCTTTCCAGTTGGTCTGGAAAAGATTCAGATATTAATTAGTTTTAATGGTTGCATAAAATAGGGCAGTTTGTATTAATTCTTACTTTCAATACCCCAGTGCACCAGAACTCCAAGAGTCAGACAGACACTTTGGGGAAAGTCAGTGAGTCTGTTAGAGAAAGATGCTTTAAATTGTTCCTTAACAGCAAGAATCAGGGACAAATTCCATTTTTTTTTTAAACAACTGTAGGAAGATACATTGTCATCTGAATTAAAACATATCACATGTATTAAGATATACACGAACTGAAATTCTTGTCTACTTTAAAAATGCTTTATTTTGTCATTTGGCAACAGTTTGCTCTATGACCCTCTGAAGAGAATAATTGCCACAAAGATTAACGATAATTAATTTGAAATTAAATTACCTCTCTTGCTCCTTCTAATCATCTTCTCTCATCTTCTCTCAGTTCCACACACCTTATTTTTTATCTTTTGTTGCTTCAGGTTTATGCTTATTTTCTGTTGAACATCATTTTGCAACCTCATTTGAATGTCGCGGTTGAGATGGACAAACAACATAGACCAAGTTTTTAAGTACAAACACAGTCTCCATTTACTGCCACAAACACCTTTTTACATAGTCTTTACCAGCTCAAGTGTGTTTTTGCTGTGCTGAGTGTGCTGACCAATCACAGAATCACAGAATGGGTGGGGTTGAAGGGACCTGTGGACATCTTCTAGTCCAACCCACCTGCTAAAGCAGGTTCACAAGGCAGGTCTTCAATGCGTCCGGAGAAGGAGACTCCACAACCACTCTGAGCAGCCTGTTCCACTGTTCTGTTAACCTCAAAGAAGTTTTTCCTCATATTCAGGTGCAACCTCCTGTGCTTCAGTCTGTGCACTGTATCATTGGGCACCAGCAAAAGGAGTTTGGTCCCATCCTCTTGACATCCACCCTTATAAACATTCATGAGATCCCCTCTCAGCCTTCTCTTCTCCAGGCTGAACAGACCGAGCTCTCTCAGTCCCTCTTCATAAGAAAGGTGCTCTAGACCACTAGTTATCTTCATAGCCTGATGCTGGACTGTCTCCAGTAATTCCTTGTCCTTAAACTGGGGAGCCCAGAGCTAGATGCAGTAATTAGCCTACCAAATATAGGACACAGTCAAGACAAATAATAGGATAATATAAGAGATTATAAAAATAACATTGGTCATCCCTACAAATACACAGGAAGGATTACTAGCAAAATCAAAAACAAACAAACCAACCAACCAACTAACCAAACGAACAAACAAAACCAGAAATGAACAAACAAACACACACACACACAGAAACAGAAAAAAAACATGAGAATCAGCCCTG
This sequence comes from Columba livia, assembly GCF_036013475.1. Lineage (NCBI taxonomy): Eukaryota > Metazoa > Chordata > Aves > Columbiformes > Columbidae > Columba > Columba livia. The sequence goes on from NC_088609.1 coordinate 33,486,009, forward strand.
CAAACTAATTTTCCCTTTTGAGAGGTGAGGAAGTAGGGTAAAACTATCAGTCATAAAAGGAAAAACAGAGAAAGAAAACAGCTGACTTCATTTCTCATAAGTAAATGACTCATTATCTTTATCTCTGCAACTAAGAACCATGAAGAATGACAACCATCAGCACTAATTTTATTATACCAGCTTTGTGATGTTGTATACTCATAGGTAATTTAGGCTGTGACATTTTCAGGTTGTTTTGTATATGTAGGGAAAATGATTAAAAAGCACAAGAACTAGCCGTTACAATGAAGTTTAATGCTAAAGAATCAATTTAGTGAAGTATTGTTATAAAGTTTAAAACTAGCTTGATTTGTGAGCCTTCTAAACATATAATCTCAGTGATGTAATATCTCACCTGATATGTAACATACCTATCAGCTGGAATGTTTAGTATCATATTGAACGGGCAGTGTCTATGGCAGAGCTGCAGCCTAGTTGAAGAAAGATGTAATTCCATGGCAAGACACTGAAAGAATCTGTGGAGTATCACGTATCTCAGTTCAAATCAACTGAGTGTTGTAGTGACTGTGTCACATTGAGGTGTACTTTTCAGCAGTTACACATAAACTAGAATGAAGACTTCATAATGATATTGATATCTGAATATAAATCAGGATCTGTAGCATCAGTTATACCAATTCCAAGATCACTTCACCTTTAGCTTCAGCAACAGTTCCTTCAGCTCACCGCTAAGTAGTTAGCTTTGAAATAATAGCTAAGGGAGATCAAATACAATATGAGTTGAAAATGTGAAATACTAAGGAATAGGAGGTTATTATTACAGACTTTAAATTATAAAACCCTTTCCTCTTAGGCCCTGCAGAATGCTGCTCCAGAGAACAAATTGGTTCGTTTGCACAACAGAACAGAGAGTACACAGACAATAGTACTTCAGCTGGGGACTAAGGAGGCACAGATAAAGACTCCATGCCCCAGCAATACTGTAAAGTTTGCCTTGAATTTGTCAGAAAAGCCCTGCTTTCATTTCTGTTGCAGTTATAAATATTTTTACTAGTTTTGCACAGCATGCAATCCACTGTGACAGATGTAATGGAAATGACTCTTAAAAATAAAATCAGCTAGTTCTGGAACTCTTCCATTTATAGTCTCAGCATTTGTCATGGCCACACAAGTGAGAAATGGGTGGCACACTATAGCATGTCTATGCAAATTTACCACTATAAGATAGTGTAATTACTGGCCCATTTCAGGCTATATTCTGTTGTTGTGTTATCACTGGTCAGCTTAGTCACTAACATGGCTAAATGATTTTCATTGCATAATTTAGATCTGGGATTACCAATCACAGGAAGAGAATTTTGTGGGTTTTGTTTTGGGATATTTGGGGGTGCGCAGGGTATTTGGTTGGTTGGTTTGGTTTGGTTTGGTTTGTTTTTTCAGTGATTTTTTGGGGTTTGCTGTTTTGGGGGATTGTTTTGTCTTGTTTTGTTTTGTTTTCCCCATATGTAATTCAGCATAGAAGAATGAAAATGACAATATGTAAATGCATTTGCAGGGAAGATGGTGGAATAGTACAAAGATAACACAAATGTCTTTAAAACTTGCACACATTGCTTTCAAGTTCCTTGCTGCCTTTTCAGTTTTAAAATATTCAGTGTTTAGCAATAAGCATTAACGCATTTGCACTGTTGTTAAAAATTTCAATGTTCTATTGACGCAAGAGCTTTGCCCCAAAAGGTCAGTTTTTATTATTATCCTTTATTCCCCTGTATATCTTGATATTAAAGAATATTGCTTATTACTCTTCAGATTATATTTTGATCTTTGATTTAAAAAGTCAAAAAAGGAAAAATGTCATATAGAGAAATTGTTAGTTTATTTCTAAACTCTTTAAGAGTCACAGTGGACTTACAGAGAAATTGACTTTAAGCAAACCTTTTCACAGATCTAGAAACTTCATTTTAATAATGTCATAGCAGACAGCCTATATGTTGTTGCCATGTTAATGGATATAAAACTTGTTCCACTTCCATAATGCATGGATAAGGCTATATAGTTTTGGTTTTATTAAGAAAAAATAGGTCAAATTATTGATGTTTCCAACACTCTGGCTTTCAACCTGTAATTGATAGCTTGTTTCCTTCATTTTAAATGGATGCAATCAAATTCTAAGCTAATTAGATATGGGAAAACCACGAGTTACATCTCAAGTTGAGGGAAAAAATTTGACTTTGAAGTAAATTGAATTCAGATGTTCAGGGAAAAAAAAAAAAAGATTAATGAAACTTGTTGTCACATGCAAAGACTACTTTTTTTTTTTTTTTTCAAGGACAATATTTTTTTCAAAGCCAAGATACTTGGGAAGCCATGAATTAGTTGCAGTGAGAACTGCTCTTCTGTAACTGCATTATTTTCTCAATAAGTGTGGTCAGCAGTTATAGTGAATTATCTTTTAAGATTCCCTGTACTCATCATTGCGGCTGCAAAAACAGTGCAATTATAAAAATGTAAAATTTCATCGCATTGACATTGTAAAGGATATTTCCTCAATTTGATGTGATCAGCATTAACTAACAGATTTATTAGTTTCTAGGAAGAGTCTATCAAAAGAGCAATCTGTTAATTTTCTTGTATTTATTCATCAATGTGGTGCTACTATATAGAATACAGATACTGAGTGAAGAGTGAAGCAAAAATTTTGAAAAATATTATACAAAAAGGATGGAGATTAGCTTGGATCAAATCAGATATTCTCCTAGCACTGAATTCAGATTTTCAGCACGTGAAATGGAAGACACAATATAAGTCTGTGGCCTGTTTTGGGCATACCTGCAACAAGGAAATTCTGATTTCATGTAAGGAAAAAATGTTCACAATGAGAATACACTGGAAAAGGTTGCCCAGAAAAGTTGTGTAACTACTGTTAGATTATGTGATAAAGCTCATCTACACACCCACAAAGGAGTTCAAAGAACCAATGGCACACAGAGGAACTCAAATCATAATCTGTTGGGCTACTCCCAAGCCCATTACAGAGGCCATCAGCCCATCAAAGGCTCATCTGCACAAGCCCAGAGAAGTGCTAAGATGCCCAATGGAGGTGGGGAACCAAACCAAGGACTCCCAAGGAGTGAGCACCTTGTCCAGGCCCATCTTAGAACCGTCCCTGGAGACTCATCAGCCCTACTGTCCAGATGACACACCCACTGCCATGATCACAGGGACCAGCTCTTTGGACCACGCATCAGAATAAGGGGATTGCTGCCAAGGAATGGGCCACAATCCGGGCTGCACAGGAAAAGCAGTTCAGGATGCCATGGGGCTTCTTTTAGGATGTTTAGAGGAGCAATCACAGGTGGAACAAGGGAGAGATGTAGGTAATTTTACAGGGGAACAAAAGTGGGGAAAATAGAGAAGGGGCTAAAAACGGCCCGTCACATGCCGACCATTGGCGGGTCAATGTTTGCCTGTCCATGCCCTGCTTGACCAGTGCAGTCTGTCCTGTCTCCCTGTGAAATTCCTCCATGGGTCTGTTCTGGGGAAGGACTCTGTCCTGTGTGCACGTGCCAGTACGGGGCTGTGAGTGCAGCATCTGGGGTCAGACAACCGGGCATAGGGTCCCTGTGTCCCTGGGGCAGTGACTGGAGCGAGTGTGGGTGTGCGAGTGAGTGTGTGAGCACCAGAGAAGATCAAACTGACAAGCTGGTGAACAAGGGAAGTGCCTAGGACCAAGGGCGATGAGCAGGTGTGTGAGAGACTCTGGATGTCACTAGAGGTGAAAGCATTGGGATTTGACTATGGGACCTAGTGCGTCCCATCTGGCTGAGGGGGTGTGTTGATCTGTACCAGCAACTGGAGGAGGGCTGTGGCCTCCAGAACTCTGATGTGCAGGAGTGTCTGAGTATGAGCCCAGCTGCTGGATGGATACACTTTGTCCACATGTGTACATATAATCTCACTGGTGGACTTCCACCCTGCCCAGCCAGAGAACGGAGCCGGGTAGAGTCCATCGGCGATGTTTGTATCTATGTTTATACGTATGTTTTGTGTGATTATCTGCTTGGAACACATCTTCACCCTCATGACTACTTGGACTGAGGGATGGAGAGTGGCAACAGCCTCGACTTTCTCAGGCTATTGGATCCATTCAGAGTTATTTTTCTCTAAGATATTCAATTCTTTGCAATTTTCAGAATTCAAACAGATGCAGCCCCGAGCAAGCTTATCTGACTTCAAAGTTAGTCTTGTTCTGAGCTGTTGAGCTAGATGATCTGCTGAGATGCCTTCTACCTTAATTTATTCCCTGATTCTTGGGAATAGTGAGAAACAGGGTTCTTTAGTCTGGAGAAGAGAAGGTTCTGAGGATACACTATTGTGCTCTTTCAATATATAAAGGAGGCTTAGGAAAAACATGGATAGAGACTTTTTATGGGGGTCTGTTGTGACAGGAAAAGATGCAATGGTTTCAAACTGAAAAATGGTAGATTTAGATCAGATATAAGGAAGAATTTTTTTATGGTGAAGTTGGTAAGACATTGTAACATGTGTCCCAGAGAAGTTGTGGATGTCCCGTCATTGAAAGAGTTTAATGTCAGGTTGGAGAGGGTTTTGAGAAACCTGATCCAGTGAAAGATGTTCATGGCAGGTGTCACAGAATGGATTTTTACACAGCTTTTATTTAGCAACAATTCAGGATTTATTACAGTAGATCAAAGTTTTATATAGGATTTCTAATAATGTTTAATCAACAGCTGATTAACAAAATTATTTAAAACAATCTAATAGGATTTGTTACAATTAAAACAGCAATTTGATTACAGATTCAATGATGTTGAAGGTCACACTGTATTACAAAAGAGAGTTAAATCAGTTATATATAAACACACACACACACAGAGGTATCTGATTAAAAGCTTACATAAATATCTACAAATGCACACACACTCATGTACATTATTCCATGGATATCTGAATATATTCACACACATCAACCTATAGCTTTGTGCATAGGTATGTGGAATATATATGGAGGTATACCTATAAAATTCCCCTCTTGAGTTAAGTGATTTACTCACCTTCGTGCATTGGGATTCCTCAATGGGTGATTCCTTGAAACTCAAAAAACCTGTCCTTACCCTCAACTTCATGGTGTTGGTTCATTGTGAGATGTCTCTGAGGAGTGTCCCACCTCAGAGGGACATCTGAGTCCCAGTCTGCTGCAATTCAGGAGAGATCACAGGGCCGCACTATAGGATCGCTTTCTAGGGTCATGCGATTGTTGAATTTAATCAGTATTTTTCCACTGTAGACACTCTTAGGATGAGGTAATATTCTGACAGCATCCAGAACTCTCCAGATCATACAGATCTGGTACAATTTCACTTGGGCTGAGTCCCAGGCAGCAGATGAACCAAACCGCCGAAAGTGACTAATGGTCTCTTCCTTTCCCAGGCAGAAAGGGGGGTCTGTTCCCATATGGCAGGAATGCCAAGAGCAGTCCTTTGTGTCTTGGCTTTCTGCTAAATTTGACACCAGTGTGGTAGAATGGCAGAAGTCCTACAGATACTGAGTTTCTGAACAAATCAGTAACATAAAAACAGTCAAGTTCAAACCAGAGGCTCATGAACTTTACCAGAGGAATCATATAGTATTTATGTTGGAATAGGCAAGTAGTCTTCATCCGCTTTCTCCAAAGCATTCATCAAATTCTAATCCTCTATCAAATGAGCCTTCATTCATTCTTTACCAGATTGTACACCTTACCTATTCCAAAATCCTTTGTAAGAAAACTTTAAAAATCCTGTGATTATCCCACCTTTTGAAATTTCCTCAGTTCTGCTATATTAATTTGAGATGAGGGAAGTTGAATTGTGCAGTGTTCGAAATATGCATTACCTGAAGATTCATATAGCAGAATAACAATGTTCTCTTATTTTAATTTATCTGTATACCCCTTTCTTAATAATTCCTCTCCTAAAAATTACTAACACATAATTTGCTGCCTGGTTGATGTCAAAGGCAGAGATGATTGCTTCATTGAACTGCAAGGTCTCAGTCCTGAGTAGCAATGACCAGCCCAGAGTCTATAATTTTGAATGTAATTTGTTTTCTTCCCCTGAACATCACTTTACACTTAGTCATACTTAATTTCATTTAGCAGTTTATTACCCAGTCTTTATTTCTCGGAAGATGTTTCTTAAATTCTTCATAAGGTGTATGTATCATTATGTCATCTGCAAACCATAACATGCTCACCAGCAACTGTGATTTTGTGAATAAATCAAGTCATTTTTGAAGATACAGAGTATTTGAGGAAGAGATTATGAGATTATGAGGAAACTGAGGATTTGTGTATAGACTAAGGATTTATGAAGATGTAGAAAACCACAGATCTCAGCAAAAACCACTGTTAAGACTCTAAGTTGTTGTGAAAATGGACCATTTGTCCCTATCATCTATTTTTTGTCTCCCCTATCCATATGATCTTGATGCCTACAACAGAACCAAGATAGGTAGGGAGATTCTTCTAAAACTGCAGTAAACACTTCTCCCTGTTTCAGGTCTGAATCCACAGACAAATGAACACTTGTAACCATCAAACCACGGTACAAATTCAGTTTCACCTAACACTTTTTACAGGATAACTGTAAGATCATAACTGTAAGATTGTAACTGTTTGGAAATCCATTTTCCATAATGCTGAAATTACTTGTTTTTACTAAATAGTGCTGTGAGCTCAATGAAGCTCAGCCTCAGGCCTGAGAGTGATAAAAATATTTCAAGATCTTCGTAATATCAGATTTTATTTTCCTCTCAATAATTCAAAAAATCATGAGTCCTTGTCACATAGAGGAAAGTGCTCAAGAATAGATTGGGCCCCCAAAGTTCTGTCAAATACAGACTGAACTCAGCACTGCCACGACACTCTTCCCTGCCAGCCACATGAAATGGTGGTCTTTTTAAATTGTATCTATATAAGATTTACTCATGAACTTAAATACAAAACTGTAAAATACAGGACAAACATGGTTCATAATATCAGAATAATTTACTACTTCTACTGGTGACAGAATTACAAAGGCATCTTTTCCCTCTAAATAAATAATGAAAACAAACCCCATTGAATTTGATAAAACAGTGTTTCCTAGATTATGATGCTGTTTGGAATGCCATGTTCTTAATTCACACATCGTTTTACTGTTAAAGTATGTCAGCGGCATTTTCAGTGTTACAGCAGAAACTACAGGAACCATTGTTTTTTCCTAGTTTGAAATCTTTCCTGTGTCCTTTTTTTGTATGCTGTGCTTTTTAAAAATATTTTCTGCTTCTTCATATTTAATGTATGTGTCAACATAGCTGATCAGTAGTCTAGCCTTAGGCAACTTTATGACATGGGATAAATTTGCTTCAAGAACTCTAACACACATACAAGATAATTTATTTTCGACAGACAAAACTCACGATAAAAGGCTGGAGTGGCTGAAGAATACATGCAAGCACATTTTTCAGGTTTAGAATAGAAGACATCATTAGATTTCTGTATTCCATCTTTACCTTTTGATTTTTCAGCCTGAAACTGATACTGGCATCTGGGTTTGTGATTTTGGTAGGATGAGAATCCAAGATAAAAAATGCATAAAGTACTTGTTTTCTCCCACCCTTTTCCAGGTTCTATGAATATTGTTAAAAAATAAGAATAGCAAAAATGATCAGCAGCTATTTATCATCAAGTGTTTCATATATGTCTGGATTCTCTCAGCAAAATATTTTAAATTTGGAAAGCCAACAGGGATGCCTGATGGTGAATTCTTTCCTTGGTGTTACCCTGATAGGAAGCTCTCTGCAAAAACTCAGTGGAGAGTAATATTTCAAGTGTTTAGAATTTTGCCAATATGCAGATTCTTGTGAACCTTTTGGTCAAGCCTTTCCTCTAGTTTTATGTTAAAAACTTACTGAAATACAGGGTGTTTCAAAAAGATGGACCCAATTTCTTCTGGTCCATGTTTCTGAAACACCCTGAACTATACTTGAGGAGTCAGTGGATCAGATACAGAATTTATTAGGATTCAAGTTTTGTGGCAAGTGGAAAGCCTTTTTTGTTAGATCTATAGGTTGGTGCAAAAGTAATTGCATGAAAGAAAGTGTGGCTAGTAGACTGATGGAGGTGATTCTCCCTCTCTTCTCTGCTCTCATGAGACCACACCTGGAGTACTGCATCCAGCTCTGGGACTCTCAGTATAAAAGAGACGTGGAGCTGTTAAAGCACATCCAGAGGAGGCCACAAAAATGATCAGAGGGCTGGAACAGCTGTCCTATGAGGAAAGGCTGAGGGATTTAGGATTGTTTAGCCTGGAGAAGGTTCCAGGGAGACCTTGTTGCAGCCTTTCAATATATAAAGGGGGCTTATATGAAAGAAGAAGTGAAGCTTTTTGCTAGGGGCTCTAGCACAAGGCAAAAGGTGACAATTTTAGAATAAAACAAGGCAGATTTAGATAAGATATAAGGAATATTTTTTTCTATAGTGAGGGTGGTGAGATACTGGAACAGATTGTCCAGAGAAATTGTGGATGCTTTATCATTGGAAGTGTTCATGGTTAAGCTGGATAGGAAAAAAGCTCATCTCACCACCAAATCTTTAGATAGGACAGCATACAATCTCAACTAAATGTAGGCAGCTAATGTAAGCAATAACAACTACATTAAGTCTGTGTTGGTACCTTCAGAAATCAATTGAATAAGTGATGAATATCATCAAAATGAAATCCTAATACCAGATAACACTTCAACTTACTTTCTGAAAGTCCAGCAAATTAACATGTAAATGTTTTAAAAACAAATAGACAAGCTTAAACAATTGCTTCTGTACTGTAAGAAAAATATTTGGAGAACAACGTAAAAGAGAATCCCAGTCATATCTCTTTACTTTCAAGCACCCAAACACATAATTGTAGCTTGCTAGCATTATCCCTGGGGTCAAAACAAACTCTAGAATAGGTATTTTGGATGAATTTACATGACTTTCCAGTGCTAGTGTATGACCTTGAGTCTTTGGATTTTTTATGATATGGCTAGGTAGGACTATTGGAAGGAAAAGGATATCCAGTGTGAGCACTCTGAAAACTTGAGCTTTTCTTATTAATTAAATTGTAATAACTTTTTAATATACATATATCTAGAATCAGCTTTTGCTAGCCTGATGGCTTCTGTTAACCTAGATTTAATTTTTGTTTCCTGTGACAGGGAAACTCATATTCTTTTTCATTAAAAAAATAATTACGTTCAGAAAGTAACATAAGCATGTTCAGAACTCTGTGGGTGCTTGGATATTTCACCATATATATTATAATGTAATGAATCATCAGAAGCGTGGAGCACCTCTACTATGAGGACAGGTTGAGAAATGTGGGTTTGTTCAGCCTGGATAAGAGAAAGCCCTGGGGAGATCTTATAGCGACCTTCCAGTACCTAATGATGGGGACCTACAAGAAAGCCAGAGAGGGACTTTTTACAAGGGCATATAGTGATAGAACTAGGAGTAATGGCTTTAAGCTGAAAAAGGGGAGATTTAGATTAGATATAAGGAAGAAATTCTTCACCACTAGGACTGTGAGGCACTGGAAGTTGTGGGTGCTCCACCCCTGGAAATTATCACAACCAGGCTGGACAGTGCTTTGAGTAACCTGGTTTAGTGGAAGGTGTACCCGCCAATGTCATGGGGGTTGGAACTAGATGATCTTCAAGGTCCTTTCCAACCCAAACCATTCTACGATTCTATTATTCTATCTGTAAGTTCTATCCAGCTGTATCTTTGTGTTGTGTTCACATTACATTATTACTAGGTCACAAGTGCACAAAAATAAATTTTAAAAACTTTCTGTGCTTGTAATTTAATCCAATGTTTTCTCTCTTATCTTGCAAGAGTCTTTCTTGTCTGATACTATGTATCCTTCTTATTAGTTTTTTGAGAGTTTTGGACAGATCACTAATTGCTACTGTTTAGGACAGTTGTTTGCTCATTGATTCAATCTATTGTTATTATCTCATGACTGTCACTACAATTAAATGTGAAATTTGGCTAGAAGAGGCTAGAGTATTTTGAAGTAGAATGCATACTCTTGAGAATTTTCCCTTTCAGAAAGAATCTATGTCAGTACTACATCCTTTTTACCTTAGCAAGAAGATAATGTGCAAAACGCTACTTTTCAAGTACAGACCAAGAAAAAGTTAGAGGTTTTGGGCACTGATTGAGGAATAAAATCATACCAAAATCACTTCTCCTTGAGGCATTCAGCAGGAGTGAACACCACTCTCATCACATAAGACTGAATGTGGATAAGGATGACATTTGCTATTACCAGAAAAACCCAGATCCACTCATGAGGGAGGTCCAAGAGCTATCCACAGTTTTGAGACAGGAGGTCCTGGTTCCTCCATCTATTGTGAACTTTGCATGGATCCTTAGCAGAGGGTTCTGTAACTGTATATCAGAAACTTCTGAGTTCTTTTTAACACAAGAGAAAAGATGGCCTTCTCTTACCTTGAGAATGTCTCTTTTTTAAAAGACCGAAGTTTTGAAGGAATTGCATAAATGTGTCCAGTTAGTCTTATCTTTCTATAAATACTTTTAATTACCTTGAGTGCAACCTGATGATCCACTTGCAAGATCTCTTGTTCTTTATTAGAGGGTTTTATTCTTTATATAAATCTTTCTGGTGGTCTACTAATTATGATTTTTACTATCACCAGTACAATGATTTTTCTTCACCAGACAGTGAAGAGTCTCAGGACTTGTTTGGGTTTGTGATGACCTGAGGTAGTTGTAGCTTGCTGTAACAATTGTCTAGTATTCAAATAACTGCTGCCTTGCAACTTCTTTTAGCATATATATGATCTGTGAATACGATATATTATAAAGATCTGTCAGTCCTAGAGAGTTACTGCTAACAAGCAATAGCTCTTTGTGTCAGTTAAGGCTGGCAGTGGATATTGTTCAACTTACAAACTTTAAATGAGGACCAATGAGGAGGTAGAAGACCATGTCATGTAAAGGTATAAAAATTAACCAAAGTATACCCAAGACTAAGATAAAAAGGACCATGACAATCATGAACTTCATGTTGTTCTCAGTAAAGACTTGAAGATCCTGATGGCTGGCCATACATTTCTCTCACCTACTTTCATAGAATCATAGAATGCTAGGGATTGGAAGGGACCTCGAAAAATCATCTAGTCCAATCCCCCTGCTTGAGCAGGAACACCTAGATGAGGCTACACAGGAATGTGTGCAGGCAGGTTTTGAAAGTCTTCAGAGAAGGAGACTCCACAACCTCCCTGGGCAGCCTGTTCCAGTGCTCTGTTACTGAGAAGAAGTTTCGTCTCAAGTTTAAGTGGAACCTCTTATGTTCCAGCTTAAACCCATTACTCCTTGTCCTACCATTGTTTGTCACCGAGAAGAGCCTGGCTCCATCCTCGTGACACTCACCCTTTGTATATTTGTAAACATTAATAAGGTCACCCCTCAGTCTCCTCTTCTCCAAACTGAAGAGCCCCAGCTCCCTCAGTCTTTCCTCATAAGGGAGGTGCTCCACTCCCTTAATCATCTTGGTTGCCCTACACTGGACTCTCCAGCACTGTCCTTCTTGAACTGAGGAGCCCAGAACTGGACACAATATTCCAGCTGTGGTCTCACCAGGGCAGAGTAGAGAGGAAGGAGGACTTCTCTCGACCCACTAACCAACCCCCTTTTAATACACCCCAGGATGCCTTTGGCCCTCTTGGCCACAAGGACACAGTGCTGGCTCATGGTCATCCTGCTGTCCACCAGGATCCCCAGGTCCCTCTCCCATACACTGCTCTCTAATGGATCATTCCTCAGCTTATACTGGAACCTGGGGTTGTTCCTACCCGGATTCAAGACTCTACATTTGCTCTTGTTATATTTCATTAAATTTTTCCCCGCCCAACTCTCCAGCCTGTCCAGGTCTCTCGATGGCAGCACAGCTTCCAGTGTCAGCCATTCCTCCCAGCTTGGTGTCATCAGCAAACTTGCTGATAGTACACTCTATTCCCTCATCCAAGGCATTGATGAATATATTGAATAATACTGGTCCCAGTACTGACCCTTGAGGCACACCACTAGATACAGGCCTCCAACTGGACTCTGCCCCATTGACCATGACTCTCTGGCTTCTTTACTTCAGCCAGTTCACAGTCCACCATTGTTTGAATGAAATTCAGTCTCAAGTCTCGGACACTGGAAACACGAACATAACACCAAGAACAGATGTAGATACTTGAAGGCTTTATCTCCCATAAATAAGACCTTGAGTGCAATACAGATTGAATTAAAAAAAAAAAAATAATAAAAAAAATCCAAATCTAGAAGGGAAGGGAGGAAATGGACAAAGTATTTTAAACAAAATTTTTTCTCAGCTGTTTCTGGTACTGCTCAGCCTTAAAAAATATGTGTTCTTAAACATTTTTAGGAAAATATGCCTACACTTGAATAAGTAAGTCAGTGCAAAGCTACTTTCTTTTTTTATTGAGAGAGAACATGTCCTTACACAAGACCTTCTGGATCATATTCTGCGATCAAGAGAAGAAAACCTGTTATGGTGACATTATTGCCAAAGTGAAGAACTTACTTCCAGAATGTGTTAGCCTCCACCTGAACCTCATCCTTTGAAAGATATTAATCAGAAACACCCATGAATACTTTTTGTCCCATGTCAAGAAATTCTGCTCACTTTTCATCACTTAAAATAATCCCAAATTGTGATGGTGCCATCAGCAAATTAGATGAGTAACACAGATGGGATAACCCTCCTTGACAGTCATTATTAATTGATTTTTCTTCCCCCAAGACATCTCCACAGATTTCAAGTCCAATCATGAAATTATTTCCTGCATTGTCTGCAAAAACAAGTTACCAGTCACCTCTGTCTTCCACTACAGTGTCTGCTATTTTTGCTTCTTCATTTGTTGTCAAGAGATCATACCTGAACTCAACAGGTAATTGTTTGTATATGGCATGCTTCATCTCTCAAAAAAGACACTGTCACCCTTCCCTAAGGAATAATCAGCATGTTCTCCACCAGGGACACTAAACTGGCAGGTTATTTTTTTTGTCTGATCACCTACTCCTGCAACATTCTTCATTGCTTAAGAGTAAAGCAAGTACATCTTTTATTATACACAATTTTGATTCTGGCCTTCTGTGCTTCTGCAGATTCAGTCCAAGGATGGGATCACCATTTTGACACAAATCTCACACTTGAAAGCAATAAAAAAGAACTGAGAACAGTAGAATCTCTTCCCCACCCATTTGCTACTGTATTCTTTCATACAGTGATCCTTATTACAGCTTCCCAAATTTCCTCATAAAATATCTACTTGGTGTCTGTTTTGATAGTTACAAGTTCTATATCTTCTGATTTAGCTTGTTGTTTTTTTAAGCAACAAATGCATCTTTGGGCAATATGTTGCTTTTGTGGTTGATACTGACAGTTATGCCTTTCAATATATATGATATTTTCAATAGGAGCAAGGTAGGTATAGGTGATCTCTTCCCAAGGAGAGGTATATATCAGCTACCCTAATCTGTGCTTCTTTCTATTTTGCCTCATACACCATATTGTTTAGTCTTAGGCATCCTCATTTTCCTATTTTGTAACTGACTGCTTTTGTCCATTAAGTTCAATTTCTGTGCTCTTTGTTCCTCCCCCTTTTGCCAAACTTACGTGAACTGTTCTCTGTGGTAAGATATTCCATTTTGTTCAGTGTGGTGCATTTTGTTCTGTAGCTAAAGCATTTGTAAGATGCCTCTTAAAATGACATGTAAGAACTGAAAAGCTAACCTGCTGTGGACTAGCTTGAAACAGATCATGGAATGCTTTGTGTCTATGTGGCTTTTTATCTTTTTCCAGCTACTCTGAGTACCTTGACAGTCTACAATTTTTTCTCTACTTTCCTTCTTGGATGCCTTTTATGAAGTCTACCTCTCTATCTAGTTGCGGCTTTTTTTTTGGATGTTTTGAATCTTATAGACCCATATCTTATAGCTGTTTTTCTGGATGGCATTTCAAGACCAGCCTAAGAAAATAAATCTGGACTAATGTTGAAAATGAACTTAAAGCATTTAATTCTCACATTAGTTTAATGTGAATTTTTCATATTCAAGGGTAATACTATATATTGTGTTTTTACCTCACCTACTGAAAGATATGCCTGCCTCTGACAAGAGTGTTAGTCTAGAGGATCTTTAAAGATCAAGGCAATCTATTCTATGATTCTATGATTCCTTAAAAGCGTACTTGTTAGAATGCAGAAATACTATTTTCCCATGGTGTAAGCAAACTCCCTCTGCTTCCAGGAAGTTCATATTTTTGTTTAAAGTTCTTTGACTCTAAATAATATAACTGCCAAGAGCAAATGTTGATACAGAAAATGAGGAAAATGTGAGTTACTGTCACAGAGGGACCCCAAAATTAGTTTTAGGCAGACAACCAGGTCCAAAACAGACTTTTATTTTGTACAGGAAAGTCCGGCAAAACAACCCGTTAGGAACAGGGTTTATACAATCAGTTAGCACTCTGGTAACATAAAATACAGTTTTGGATATCAGTTGAGGAAATCATTGGGGTACAACAAATAAGAATAATGGAGATCCACAGTGTGCATACATGTGGCTCACAAAAAACAACACCAGAGCCATGCCTGACTGCAGGAAAATACACTCACTTGTCTAGTGAGAAAAGTACTCACCCAAGCGGCAAGGAATTATTAAGGAAAATACACTTGCTAGTCCAGCAAGGAATTATTACATTAGCACTCACCCATATGCAGAAGTGAGGTAGCCCCAGTTTCGGGAGGTTACCTTAGCGTTCCGATCTAAGGAGAGGGTCTCTTGGCTGCATTTGGCCTGCTGCTCCGAGAGGACACACACAAAGGGAATCCTCGGTGGGAACCCCATTTTTATAGTCTTCTCAGATCTAGTTGTGGGCCTTCTAGAAGCTTCTCTGCACCTCCACTCTGGCTATGGGCGCCCCAAAACTTCTCAGCACCCCCCCCGTTCTGGCTATGGGCACCCAGAAACTTCCTGACTCCTCCGCATCACCTCCCCTTTCCTAGCTAACGGACAGAGGGTTAAACAAAAGAAGCTATTCACTGCCCCATTGCAGGAGAGGGAGGATGTTTTGGGGAAGAGGGGGATGTGCATGCACCTTCTACACTGAAGGAAAGGGGTGGGGGAAGAGGGGAGATGTATATCTGCCACAGGTATGTTAACTTGACTTCGTTTCTCAATCACCATGGCAATATAGTCTTCCTGTGGGAGAAACTTTCTCATGTTATACCTATATAATTGCTAAAGTATTCTTTAATATTAGAGCTATATTGATCACACTCTGTCAGGACCAAACAAGTCCTTGGATCTTGAGGCTTCTGAAAGACATGTGGTGAGGAAGAAAGAAAGGTGGTGAGGAATCCAGCAACTTGCTCTGATGTATCTTGAAGCACCTGAACATTAGGGATGGACTCAGTACTGCTTTTATCCTTTCTTGACTTCTTGCTTGCTCGACAAATCTGTATTCTCATTACTAGGCATTTTTTAACTCCAGGCAGATCTGATCTAGGAACAGGTGTCATCTTGTACACTAGAAACCCCTGAAGTTTGTTCAGTCCAATTTTTCTTTATTTCCCATTTCCCATTTCCTCCCACTCTTGTTTTTCTTTCCCTGCCATTTAGGTGTATTATTCAGGCTAAGGATTACCTATTCTTAGCCATTTGCAATGCCTGTAGTGCAACCTGGGGCATTTCATAAAGATCAAGTAATCATAATTACATTGTTATTGACAGGATATGTTTCCAACATAACTCCAGTCTCATTATAGTGCATGCTATCATGCTATTGCATCTGTCTATGATAGCAGTCTGCTATTTACCTCAATGATCCTGTTTGCATTTAGTTTCAAACACCTTCTTCTTTACTAAAGGATATATTATTACTTCTAAGTATTAAGCTATTGAGGAACCTATATTTTTTTTCCTATGTGAGCTATAGCTGCAATGATTTATTGTGCTTGACAACCAGAAATAAATTCTCCTGTTTTCTCCCTTAGCCTGTAAGTTGTTTCAGGAATATGCCTAAATGTCAACCAATTTGGTTAAATACGCATGGAGCCACCTAGAGTCATTTCAGCACCTTAACATTCAGTTATAACATTACCTGATCTCTTCTATTTAAAAGGAGGTGAGAGTGATAACTTTATCACTTCAGTGATAACTTTAGTTTATACTACTCACACCGGAGCACAGCTGAAATGGTCTGTTGCTGTTTTACCTGTAAGTAATATCAGTTTCTTCTGCATTCATGACAGTAAATACAGCTAGGGGCAATACTATGTCAACTTCCTATTTAAAAATTAATTAAAATGCTTTTTATTGTAGCTGGTTAATGTAATAGATAACAGATAAAGGTAATGGAGGAAATATTCATTCTGACTAATTTCAACTGAAGGCAGTCACTGTGAGTTTCTGTATTTCTTTCTTTGGGTGGAGCTAGATGTATCTCTATGCAGACCTACGGGCACCAAGCCTCCAACAGATCTGAGGCCAAATGGTGCAGAATTCCAAATAAGTAACAGGTGAGAATGGGACTGGGATATGACAACATAGTAATGTTAGGACTTCATGGTTGTCGAGGTTTTGATTGCAGGGTGACAATAAAACCGTGGCAGATTTATTATTAATTCCCTCTACCCCCTGCCCTTTCCCCGTTCAGCCCCTGCCTCTCCCCACTTCCCAGTAAGGGCAGGCGATTGGGAGAGAAAGAAGGACAGAGAGAAGAGAGCTGGAAAAATTAAAAATGTTTTACTAATGCTACTAATAAAAATAGAGAAAATAATACAAAATATATAAAACCAATCTTGAAAGTCCCAGTAACTGCAGGACTGGCACCCAAAGTCTTGGGCTGGACTCTGCAGCCATTCAGAACTGGATTCTGTCTGTTACTAGGCCTCAGTTTGCAGGGGCAATTCGTAAGGTCCTCTCCTAATGCTGGCCATGAGGAAAAGGGACGAGATCCTTGTGATCTCCCACTTTTATATGAAGCATGATGTGAACGGGATGGAATACCTCAATGGGTCATTTTTTTTGGTCACCTGTTTCTCGTTGGCCCTCTCACGAGATGTATATCCATCCTTATCAGTCCAGCAACCTTGCATACCGTTGCTATGTCTACTGAAACATGTATCTGGCTTTCAGGAAAGCAGCTAATAAGAAGGCTTTAGCTAGCAGGCAAATTCACTAAAAGAGAAACTTGTTTGTTAACAAAACCAGGACAGTGGTTTAGATAAGTTGCTTGACAACAAACTTGTTAAATATGTATTGTCCGTCTCCCCTGTATTTTATGAATATGCTTCCTGGAATTCAAATTGTATTCAATTTTTACCTACTGACTAAAGAAAGGCTTCCAGATTCATATCTATAGGTGTGAACAATAATGTAAAAGAAATGTGAAGTCCCCAAGGACATGATCTGCTTTGAGTATTACATAAGTGACTTATGCTCGCAGTTTCTGGCAATTAATGCATTTGTTGAGGTTTTTACTGTGTATATAGGTTGTTAAGTGGCAAACGTTAAATGATAACTGTAGAAACTTAAAATTCACAGGTAACTTCAAATTATAGGCTGTAGTTTACTTATGAATGTAATGCTTTGGGGAAATTAAATTTACCAAGGGAAGCTGATTAGTTTCAGGAATTTCAGAAACTGAAGATGCTTATTTTAAAGCTATTTTCCCACCAGTTTTTTTAAGGTTGTAAATTGCACAGACACCTGGGATTTTTTCTTGCTTTATTTATGTGTGATTAGGAGTGGAAGCAATAAGAAATGGAAATCCCAGAAGAAATACTAATCTTACGAGAATTTAATCCAATTCTCATGGGTTTCAAAAGAGCACAAATATTTGGATAAAGAAACATTCAGATGTTACTTTTTTCTAGCTTCCAGTATATCTTTTCAGGTTATTTTACAAAGATATGCTGAAAAATGTTTTGCCATTCTAGGCCCTTATCATTTAATGTTGTATTCTTAAAAAAAGTAAGAAGATATAATCTTAAAAAATATCTACCTTGCTCAGTGCAAACCTCTTTCTAACAGCTAATACCTTTGAGCTCCCAAATACCTGTATAGATGTGGGCTTCCACTCTTAATTATCTTCAACTCTATTCCAAAAACACATAAAACAAAAAGTCGCCATTTTTCATCATCTTTAATCTGCATTAATTGTGATCTTTATTTGGAGGCTTATGCCAACTTTCACTCAAAGAGCTTTAGAGAAAATTAGGGAATACACATCTTAGATAAAATTATATACATTGGAGCAAACACTCATGCTACCTTTTGCAAAAAAGAACGTATTTATCTTTTTCCATCAGTTTATTTGCTTTCTCCTGTTGTGAGATTCGGTCCAAAGATGGAGCAGTATTTGCCTGAACATCGCCATCAAGAACTTAGAGAACCGAGGCCCTGACAGAAAGAACGCATAGACAACGACTTGGAGAGAGTCCCGAGGAGAAGCATTGTGTGGCACTGTTTCTCCAATTCAGGGGGCTGCTGCTAACAATGGCTGCTGTGTGGACTTTGCCTGCTGCTTCAGCCAAACCAGCCCCCGCCTCCTGAAAGTGGTTGTTATGAGGGACTCTTCAACCCAGGGACAAGAGCCACAGTCCAGAAGATGTGTTCTCACCTGCCGCCTCAGTTACATGTGTCCCTCACCTGCTCCCTCAAACAATGGCCAACGAGAAGAAGCATGCCCAGAAGCTCGCCAAGGATCCTGAGGTCACCCAATGACCAGAAGAAGACACCTGAATGCTGGACACGTAAGCGTTGGCAAAAGACAGTGTAAATCTTTCGAGCCTGTGCAGTACGAGCCTGGGTTGTGAAATCAAGGCGGAGACTGGCCTAAAACAATGGGAGCAAGGGGGGGTGAAGAAGCATAAAAGATGACTCCAGAATGGACACCATTAAAGATCTTCCCACCAGAGAATCCTGAACCACAAGGGAGGACCGGGAGGACTCCACGGGACCGGAGACCAAAGGGACGCTTCTGGAACTGGACTGGTGATAAAAGCAACCTCATTTTCTCATCTTTATTCTTACTTTTCCCTGTTTCTTTTCTGTTGCGGTTGAGACGGACAAACGACATGGACCAAGTTCTTTCAAGATGAAAGTAATGGATGCCATTTATTGCTACCAGTTCATGTGTCTTTTCACTATTGGTTACAAGTTACAGCACTAACATCTCATTGGTTAATTTTTCTATCATCCATGTTACTCTTCTATCCCCTTCTTTCTCACGGGTACATCTCTCCTCTCTCCGGATACTCCTTTACTCCCATCCTTCTCAAGGGCAAATCTTAATATCTCAAGGCTGATCTCTACTCTCATATTTTCTGTCAAGGATTCCACAGACCCGCTGCAGTTTCCCACACTTTTCCCTTTTCTTTTTCTTACTCTCTCTCTCTATCATGTGCCGCTTTACAGGCAAATTAATAAAGTAACACTGTTTGATTGAATTATAACCCCTTGGCATTTTGGTCGTCTTAATTTTGCACTCTGAGATCAAGGTAAAAGAACCATCAAGAGTCCATCACCGAGTGGACCATGGCACCTGTCAGCACTTGGTGGGGGAGAGTGGATAATTACTGGTGAATCTATTGCTAAAAGGCATATTGCAAGCATTGCGAACAAGCCTGAAGGACTTTCCTTCCTCTCTTTAGTGGTTATCTCCACAGCTGCATCCTACAGTCTCACTAAGCTAAAAAATGCTGACTGTTCTAATGTCAAATATCACTCCTGGAAGAAATAAATCAGGTCTGAACTATGTAGGAATGGGAAGAGAAAACATGAGAACTTAATAAAGGAATTCATTCTGAACATGTCAACATGACATCAAAAGAATTTATCACACACCTCAAGATGTAGAGTTTCAATAAGAAGGTGTCTGATTTGTTTTAATGTCAACTAAATTGGCTTATAAGAGAGGAAATGCTCTTGCCTTTTAAGCTGGGCATGCATCTCTTCAATAACTGCAGGCAATTGCCATATGTTTTATTTTACCAATGTAAATTTCTTAGCTTATGCTGTTGTGTTTTTTTGAGGAAAAATTTAGACTCTAGACATTTTTCTCCATCACTGATCTAAGTAGTAAATAGGGTATATTTGATCTCAAAAGCATGTTGAAATGCCTTCTATAGTAAATGGGGAAGTGAGGTGGACACATCCAATCTCACTAGAAATAAACTTGTATTTACTAAAATATTATTCCTGAATATTTCCCTTCAGTACAATTATGTAATTCTTCTCATTAGGTGACACCATATCCTTGCAGCATCTGAATGATATTTGCTGTGGTGATTTCTCTTTCTCCTTTGAAGCAGCACTTCAGTCATTCTATTTCTACCAGCTGAGGCATAGCAGAAGACAAAAAGAAAGTAAGAGGGAAGAAGGTCTTTCATAGGATGCAGAATAATTATTAAGAGAATAAAGCTTAGGAGAGTCTCTAGCAAAGGATAATTCATTTCAATACCGCAACCCAAAAAAAACCCAAAACAAATGCCATAAAGAAACCAGGGAGCCTAATTATCCTTCTTACTCTCTAATTCTCTACTACAAATTCTGAGGTGGTACTTGTCAGCAGAGAGCTTTTGCCTTCTCTCGTGCCTCCTTTGCACTGTAAAAGTACTGCAAAGCATCTCTGGGAAGGTAACTTCACTGCAGAGTGATATTGCTTCTTGGCTTTTGACCATTATGGAATAATGCTTTGTGTCCCTACACCAAAGCAACATGACATTTCTCTCCTGTAAATGAATAATCTGCTACAGCTTTCATAATTTCCAATAGATAAGTAATTGTTGTGCAATAACTTACTCCTCAGATATTTAATTGGGCTGTAGTTTCCTGTTGCTTTTCCAGACTTCTCCTACTGTAAGATGCCTTATCTTATGTTTGACAGCAAATTATTACTCATGTATAAATTCAAAATGGTGAGGAGGCATTGAAGTACGAGAGCTGTCTTTCCAGCTGCAAATATGAAACAAGAGTGACATCTAGTAGTCAATTCTGGTAAACACAGGTGTATTTATCTGATAATTAGATTTCCTGTCCTGTAATGAAATACTGTAAAATTACTTATTTTCCACATACAATTGAAAGCACCACTTATTTGTAGAGCTAAAGTACTTTACACAGAAGAATTGTTTAAATCTTTTTAAGAATTTTTAAAACCAATTCCATTTTACAGCTGGGTAAACAAAGTAAATATAAAATGACTTGTCCAAAATGCCCAAATTTTCTGTGAAATAGTTAGGAACAGAACCTAATTTTGACCACAATTGCCTTACTCTTTCCATAAGTTACATTATCTTGAATTCTCATGAATGAATCAGGAAAGGTAAGGCACAGCTGGAGCTGAATTTGGCAAAGAATGTGAAGAAGAAGAGCTTTGACAGCTACATTGGTTGAAAAAAGAAGAATTTACCACACCTTTCCTCCCCGCCAGTAAGTAGGATGGGATAACTGGTGACAACCACAAAGGAGAAGGCTAACATATTCAACAATTTTTCCCTCAGTTTTCACTGACAATCACTCTTCCCATATCTCTCAGTTAACACTCTGTTTAACCCTGGGCAGTGGTTAAACGGTAAACAGCTGCTCTTTCTGGCCTTTCCTTCCTTGAGGGAAGGAAAAAGGAGGAAAGACTCATGGGTTGAAATGGAAACAGATTTAATAGAATAACAGTAAAAGAAGCATGATACTGAACAATACTTAGCAGCTAGAACACGTACTCCCAGCAATGAATGCCAGAGGGTTGACACTGCAAATACAGTGAGTCCAGCAACACACAGAGATCGACAGCATACACAAGGGAACACGGATCAGGCAAAAGGAGCAGGACCAGGACCAGAAACAGGACCACTCTTGGACTGTGGCCATCAAAGAAAGGTTGTCCCCAACAACTTCCCACTTATATATTGATCATGGTATGGAATTCTTCATTGATCAACCTGGATGTCAGTATAAGCTCCTGTCTCCTTATGTTCCCTCCCAGAGGCTATTTTGCATGTGCAGCTGGACAGTTGAAATGTCCTTCATTCCCTTGGCAACAGCCAACATATCAGTGAGTCCTAACATTCTTTTCATATCAAATCCTAAATACTGGAAAGCTACTGGAAGAAAGCATTAAATTTATCCCAAGGTGCTATCTGATAATTCTTGAAACAAATTGAAAACAAAAGACTGTGCTAGCTACTAATTAGAAAAGTTTCTAAGTGCATTAAGAAAATCAACTCTTTTTCAGTCAAACCAGCACACTCAAGTCCCTGAACCTCAAGTCAGGGCCTGGGGCAATGAAGTCCCACCTATTGTAGCAGACATCAGGTTTGAGATCACCTGAGGAAGCTGAACATGCACAAGTCCATGGGAACCACTGAGATGCATTTCACGGTCCTGAGGGAACTGACAGATGTAGTTGCGAATCTGCTCTCTCCATGATATTTGAAAAGTCATGGCAGTCAGGTGAAGTCCTCAGTGACTGAAAAAAGGGAAACTTCACACCCATTTTTATCAAGGGTAATAAGGAGGATCCTGGGAATTACTGATCAGATACAAAGCATAAACGAGGACAGTAACTGAGATAATTCCAAAAAATAAAGCCAAAAGCTTTTCATATCTACCCTGAGGTCTGGGAACCAAGAGATAAGCCATGACCACAATTCAGCAATTCCCACATATGTATTTCTGGTTGTTGACTCATGTGTGAGGGCTTTAGTTGTTTCCAGAATTTCTTAAGATTTGTCTCAATGCTTTGGTCTGGGTTTACATAGAAACATCACATAGTATTTACTAACATGCATACACCACTTTCTGCATCTAGCAAGTAGTCTCCTGCTAGGCAATTCTGAACAGTAGTCCATGATACCCAAGTGACTTCTTGCTGCAGTGCTTACATGACAGTGATAGTTCCATTTCTTATGTTTTCCAGGTTAGCAGAGACACTGACAGTCCCTATCTCCAACTCAGAGATCCTTAGCCAAGGAAGGAGCGTCCAGGCAAACTGGTAGAATGTGGATTCTCCTTCTGGCAAAGGGTCAATACCATGTGGATGTTGCAGGGTGTCAGGGTAATTGTGGATATGGGTCATATAGTGGTTCACTTCAATGTGCATCTCAGGCAGTATTCAACCAAGCGTGCAGGTCTCTGTAAGGTACCGATGGACTTTATGTCTCAGACATTAAGTTGATAGACATGCAACTCAGTGCAAACTGTAGCAGTCCCTACTTTCTGAGACATTACAACAAGAACTAGAGCTTGTCTGCCCAGAAGCAGGGGAGGAAGTTCTTGGCAATTGGGATCCGTCCAGCTGCTCCACGCATGTTTACACAGAGCCACATGTATCAGGTGGTGGAGGCAGAAACAGTGTTTGTGTGCTGACTGACTGCTTTGCACATGTACAATGTAATAATGTACCATGATGTGAGAACCTTTAAGCACTCTCCACCATCCTTAGCAGAACAAAGGATCATGTTATGCCTTAAACATCTGGGTTTTGTTACTTTAGGAGGAAAAGATAGATAGCCATGTTGGCAGACACCTTGTAAGATAAAAGCAATTAACTGTGTTGCTGTGAAGGCCTCATGGCCTAGTTGGGATGACAGAGATGAACCATCTGTCAGACAACACATTATCAGAAGAAACCACGAACCAACAGCTACCCCTTACAGGCAAAACAACTCACTTCTGGTCATTACTGTGAAATTCCCCCTAGTTTGACAACCCCAGATCCATTTTCAGAAAAATCTTCCTAATTAGGATGAAGAGCAAACGGAGGGAGGAGATAAGCCACCCACATGTAAATGAACTGGGTTATAAAATGACCCTGTGCATGGCATGAGGTGGTGGCGTGTGTATGCTGCGCAGCATGACCAAAGTCTTCAAGGTGTTCGCCCCCTGTACAGGACATTGTGGGACCAATAACATGTGGAGCAGTGATATCTTTCTCTCTCTCTCTCTGATATCTTAGTTTTCCTTTTCTCTCTCTCTCTTTTCCTTTTTCTTGGACATATAAAAGTAACATCATTGTAAGTTCTGCTGCTAAAGTCTTGTTAAGTTTTGCATTATAGTTACTAATTGTTGACAACTCACCAATTTTAGAAGGGCTTTTGCTGTCAACGTATCAATAACTTCTGTGATATTATAACATACTTTTGCCAAGTCACTAATCGCTGTAATTTATATTCCACCCAGTGCTTTTAGTAAATTCATAATTGAATTGGATGTCTGGAGTGATTATCTGTCATTCACATTACCACGCAGAAATACCCAGAGTTAACTCACACCTGATCTCAACTGTTGGAACAGGGTGTGTGTCGTTTTCAGAGTTAACTCATCTTTCATCCCATCTGTTGGGATGGGACACATGAAGGGCGCAAAGGTAGCAACAGTTAGAAGTCCACACAGAAGCAAAGACTATAAAAACTCATGAGAGGTGCTTCACAGGTGGGACTGCCCCCTCCCCCCCACACTCCAGGAGAAGAAGACAACGATCCTGCAAGGCATCATTGGATCCATGGTGGTGACTCTCTCTGTCTCTCTCTCTTCACTCACTCATTCACTTTCTCTCTCTCCCCTTCTCTCAAACTGAGTTAAACCTTATAACAAAAGCTGTGGTACCTTCCTGACATCTGGCTTCAGTTGTCCCTTAATTCTGACCTTAGCAACTGAACACCTTTAATCATGGCCTTTTCCAGACCATGACAGCCTCCTGTAAAATCTATGGGAGATTTTTAATGACACAGTTGGCACAAAGCCAGTATAGGCAAGGGGCACCTATTGTTCTAAGGCAGAGAGTAGTGCCTCTCAGGCAATTGTCAATATTGGCATGGTAGGTTTATATGGTGTAGGATGGACCCCACTGCATTGTTTGCACTTGATCACAGAATGGATCATAGCCTCTGAAGTTCTGGAGGATATAGAGTTCTGATGCATTCTTCATCAACGTGGTGGTGGATGGATAGTTGGTGCTTGAAAGATTAGCACAAATAGAGTAATACCTGAGAAAAGTTTAAGGTGCCTGGCCCCACAATTCTACCGATACTGGTATTCTCACCATGGGAACCTCTTGGTGCCCAGATGCAGGCTGCTGTGTACAAGTACAATTGGTTCCCTTCCTAACATTTGCTAGCACCTGAGATGTATGGATTAACTAGTTAGAACTCCATCCTGCAAGGCTGTGAGGTACTATCCCTAAGAGTGTCAAGAGTATATTCAAAATCAGGGCTTGCAGAGTACAATTAAAACAACTACAATAAAAAGCAATGCGGCAGGAGGATTTCTCCAGATTGTTGTGGCTTAACTCTGCTGGGCAGCTAAGCACCACACAGCCACTCACTTACTCCTCTTCCAGTGGGATGAAGGAGAGAACCAGAATGGTAAAAGTGAGAAAATGTGTATTGAGATAAAGGCAGTTTAATAGATAAAGCAAAATCTGCATGTGCAAGGAAAGCAAAATAAGGAATTCAATCACTACTTCCCATCAGCAGGCGTATGTTTAGCCATTTCCAGGAAATGGCGTCATGCATAATGACTACTTGGAAAGACAAGACAGCAAGAGACACCAGAAGCAGCCCCTCTCTGGCTGGCAGAGGTGCTTTGTCTTCTGCTTGGGAAAAGTTTCCTCTGCATTTCAGCACCAGGCAAAGAAGACACTGCCACAGCACCCACCCCTGCAGCCAGGGCATTCGCAGCCCCAGCATTCATGGTCCCCCTCACTGTGGTGAGTTGGAGCTGTCCCAGCGCCCCAGTGCCTCCGAGGCTATTCCACCCAGCCTTCCCCTGGCTTTTTACAAAATGGGTCATCCAGGGAGCAGAATGGTTCCCCATTATAGGCTTGCACATGGTGACTTTTTGAGGCAGGTAGAGGAAGACCTCCAGCTCTTGGGCTATGAACACACTGAGGCCTACGAGTGAGATCAGCAATTTCCCCCTTAATCACAGGGTATAAGGGGAGTGGGTAGGAATATGGAAGAGTAGGTATGCCTTCCCTACAGAGTCAGGAAGTAAATGTAACAAATGAGTGATTAAGGGTCTTGCTTGTCACAGAGAAATGTTTAGATAATTTAAAGTGTGACTTCACAGAGTCTGATGTCAAGGTTCACTCTATCACTTACTGCATTGAGGAAATATGCCAAGCAGAATTGGGTGAGAGCTGTTTAGAGTGATTTCTATGGGAACAGGAGATGCAAAAGGGCAGAGGGAAGCCCTCCTGTTGAGTCCCAAGGTTCAGAATGCACCCCCTTGCTTTCTAAACTCCTTCTCAGAGAGGAGTCCAGGTGCAGCTGAATCCAAACTTGGCTCCAGACTTGATCAACAGTTCAAGTCTAAGAGACACAGAGGGTAAGAGTAAACAGGTAAGAGATTATAAGTATTTATAGCCAAAGGACTATATATGCATACCCAATTCTTTATATGACTTGGCTAGGATTTCAAAGTTTCACCATTCTGCATCTTAACCTGCTCACCTCCCCTCCAGGGGCCTGCTGTCAGGTCACTTTGAAATCTGGATCCCAGGTCTTTTGAAGCAAACTCACAGGCATCAAAGTTCATAGAAATAGATAATTAAATTGAGTAGTACAGCAGTAGGGCTGGGTCGAGCTGGTGCCTTCACAGAGGTCCCATCCAACCATAGAAATCCCTGGGTTTTTATTCCTTTACTGACTATTTACCCACCCTTCACACTATGATTCAGTCCAACAGCCATATTCGAGTCTTCTTGCTTCTCATTGGATCCTTTTCACTCACCTCAGACGGGCCTTTGTTTTGTTTACTTGCAGATATTGTTCACAGTCTGTAGCCACTTTGTGCCAGCCTTGAAGGTGTTGTTTTGTCTGAATGAAACCTATTTCTTCCTAGAAAAGTGCAGAACAGGCCCTATCTTGCAGATGTCCATCATAATCTGTAGCATCTTTTGTTTCCATTAAGTAGAAGGAAGTTTAGTGAATATGAGCAGAAATTCACAACATACAGCTTAAGATTTCAGCAAATTCATCTTACTAAGTAACATGAAGCAGACAGCATATTAAAAATCGCACAACCTTATAATTCTAAGTGATTAATTCTATTTAGTATGTATTTACTTAAACTAAATGATTGATATCAAACTTAAATTGAGCCCATCCAGTGATCTGTGAGTAGTAAAAGATCACATCCATTCAGCCAGCTTGTTTGACAGAGAGAGCTCAGAGTAGCTCATCCAGGCTGATTTATGGATTTCTGTGGAATAAAGCAGTTGGCTCATAGTCAAATTGCAGACAGTGTGAAAGCTCTGCATGAGACTCCTTGTATCCACAATTTTTTTGGTGTTCAGTGTGCTTTTCTGCTTCCTTGTGGGCTTCCTAAAAGGAGTTCTTGGCCTGGCTTCAGCTCAGACTTTTACCTCCTCTGGAGTTTGTACCAGACTGCTGCTGGTTTCTCCAGGGAGTGGTCAAGTGCATCCACCACAGGGAATCAGCTGTCAACATGCAGTTGCCTACTGAAACTGCTCCCTCCAGCTCTGTGGCCCACAGCACAAGAAGACAGGGACCTGATAGAGTAGGTCCAGAAGAGGACCACAGAAATGGTAAATGGCTTGAATATATCTCCTATAAAGAAAGGCTGAGATCACTGGCATTGTTTAGCCTGAAGAAGACGAAGCTCTGGGAAGACCTTTCTGCACCCTTTCAATGTATAAAGGGAGCTTATAAGAAAGATGGAGAGACACTTTATCAGGTCCTCTAGTGACAGGACAAGAGCTGACAGTTTTAAACTGTAAGACAGCAGGTTTAGATTGAATATAAGAAAGAAATTTCATCCTATAATGGTGATGAGACATTGAAACAGGTTGCCCAGGGAAGCTGTGGATGCCCCATCACTGAAAGTGTTCAACATCAGATTGAATGGTGCTTTGAATGCCCATTTCAGTGGAGTTGGACTAGATGATCTTGGAAGGTCATTCCTAACCCCCACAGTTCTATGATTTCTATGATCTTGGCTCTTTTGCTCTGAACTGTGTATCATAGAACCATGGACTAGGTAGGCAGGGTCCTCTGAAGATTTTGCAGTCCAAACACATTTCAAAAGCAAGACTGCTTAGAAACTAGAGTTAATTGATCAGGGTCAAGTAAAATTTTTTAAATCTCCAAAAAGGGGGGCTCCACAACCTCTCACAGCAAACTATTTCAATGCTTAAATTCTCTCATTATTTTTTGTCTATGTATCACAAGAATTTATTTTGCTTCAATTTGTGACCTTTACCTCTTGCTATTTTACTGTGCACCTCTATTGAAAGTTTTGCTCAATCTTTTCTCAAGTGGAAGACAGCAATGATGTCCTCCCGAAGCCTTGTCCTTTACAGGCTAAATGAGCCTGTTTCCCTCAGCCTCATATTCTATATCATGTGCTCCAGCTTCCTGAACTAGTAGCCCTCCACAAGACATTTTGGTTTGTCAGTATTTCTATTGTCCTGTGAGACCCAAAAGTGGACTCACAATCAAAATGTGGCATCGTGAGTCCTGAACAGATGGAAACAAACACTTGTGTCTTGGCTACAGTAATGCTAGTGCAGCCCTGCAGATGTAATCAGACAATTAGATGCAACTTAGAAATACCCATCTATGAAATTAAACTGATTTATTATATACTAAGACCTAACAGTGATTTTCTTTCTCAAGGATACTCTAAAACAATATTTTTTTTTTCTCCTTCGCAGGTAAATATAATCTTGATAATAAGCTAATGATTCTATCCTGACCAATTCTATACTCTACTCAAGAAATTAGGAAAGGTGCTTAAGAGGAATCATAAAATTTTAGATGGATTTTTACTTTTAGTTGTAATCATTACCACCATACCAAATCTTAAAGAATGACCTTTCTAGGGCATAGTCAGGGTCTATCTCTCTGTCTGGAATATTACTATTATTTATTATCTTCTGAGTCCCTTTTTTTTTCATGCTTAATATATTTTCAAAACTTCAAAAATATTTTTCAGGCACTTCAGTTCATCTTTGCTGACACATTCAAATATCAGTGGAGGATGAAGGTCTGAATATTTTGCACCAAATGGATAGCAGTTTTTTCTTTTTCCTAAGGTATATTTGGAAGAATATTTCAAGTGTTGTTAGTGTTAAAATAATTTAAGCAGATTGCCACATAGATGAAATTATAATGCGGAACTTCCATTGTTATTAGGAAATACAATGGTTTTATTTTATCAGGTTGTTTTTTTGCTATTTCTGAAAGGAAATTAAACATTCCTAAAGGCATATTAAATAATTGTACTTATATAAACACAACACAAAAGCCTGTGACCAATGTCTTGTGCTTTACTGGTCACTCGGGTTAAAAAGAGGGGACTGATCTCAGTGGATATTAATCTGAGTCTGACAGAGGTAAAGAGCTGTATTTACCTTTGGAACAAAACACCTTGCCTACCTTTCTTTTCTAGTGTGTGTGCCAAGGCTTACATATGACCGTCAGAGGTAAAAAAAGAAGTGACCTGGCAAAAGTCAGCAAATTAACAGCAGAGCCAGGATCTGAACATAGATTTCTTCTAGGCTATTTGTGACCTCCAGCTTGACTTATATATATATATTTTTTTCCCCATCTAAAGGTGGAATCTTGATTCTGAATAGAAGTCTCTTTCTTTGACAGACCAAGAAACACTGAAATAGGGCTTGATATATGTCTTTGTTAAACTATTTGGACTCATGGTCAGTACCTAGTGCAATTGTAAAACATCCATGAAAACAGTGTTAGAATAGCTAAAATATTAAAAGTAGAGTTAATTTTAATTTCTGGAACTGTTGCCTGACAGTCAATTCTAGCTTTTCCAAAGTCGTGTTCATAAGAATATTTCCCATATAAATTGTGTAGCAAAAGAACATACAGTTTCTTTGCTGTCATTCAAGGCTTTCTGTAATTCTCCGAATATTTTACCAACATTAATATAAACAAAGCAGATAAGTACAATAATAACAATTTCAGAGAGTTTATTTTGATTGTCTTCAAGAAACAACATTCAAGAGGCAAACATCTGTGGAGCAATGATGGTTCATACGATTATATTCTCTCCTACAAGGTTATGATATTAACATATGTTAGTTACAGCCTATAGCAATGACTGTACTGACAAACTGTTCCACTAATTACATTTTGCTATTCAGATTGCATTACTTTGAGAATTTTTATATAAAGATTTGAATATTGTCTATATGTTATAAATAATAAAGAATATTAATGGAGATAATACCTGTTTCAACCCACAATTAAAGCAACATATTTTAATTCACTTTCTTAACATGGAAGTCTAAAAATTGAATTAGGAATGGTAGATATTGATCAGTACTATGAAATTCATACTTGTTTATCTTTGAACTCAATTATATATTCTTTTTCTTTGAACATAAATATATATATTTTTTTTTTCCTTAGGGGGAGATGGAAAGGCAGGAAATGAAATCTTCCCCTTTCATAATGGAAGGTTTTTCTAAACACATGTTACAGGTCTTTTTGACTTTACCTCTGACCAGACTAGTATTGTACGTTTGTTTTTCACCTTCTGCCCATGCACCAGGGGATTTGTTTCAGCTCAGGACTGGGCCCCAGTCTCTGCAGATGTGCCTGTCATTGGTGGTATTGCAACTGTGCCCACAACCTTGCTTGATGAGCCTGGCTCTTGGCTGATGCCGTTTACCACCTCCCATCTCCCCCTGATGGATTTGCTCAAGCACAGTGGGGCAGAGCCCTGGCTGGCAAGGCATTACCATGCCCAGCGCCCTGTCCCTGAGGAGCAACCAGCCCTCACCACACCCTGACAGAGAGCTTGGGACTTCTTGAACCGTGG
This sequence comes from Columba livia, assembly GCF_036013475.1. Classification (NCBI taxonomy): domain Eukaryota; kingdom Metazoa; phylum Chordata; class Aves; order Columbiformes; family Columbidae; genus Columba; species Columba livia. The sequence goes on from NC_088609.1 coordinate 33,516,949, forward strand.
GTGCAGTGAAGCCAGGCCCACGTAGTCTTGCATCTACACTTCACTCTGGGTGATCAGCCTCACCCACAGTGCTGACCCCTCCAACCCACTTACAGACTCCTAAGTCCACCAAGACCTTTAGGGATGGACCAGACTTTCCACATCCCATTTGCTCTGGGTGGCTTGGACCTTTCTTCTATCCCTCATCTCACTGCTGTCCTCATCTCCCCAAGCCAGTTCAGGACCCTGAGGAGCAACCTCAACTTTCTCACATTTCCCCACTTTACCCAAGCCTTCCTGGCCTTCACAGCCAACCTGAAACAGCTCCCAGTCCCTATTCAGCCTTTAGTCACTCATGCCATACCCCTTTCCCAGTTCCCTGTCCCTACACTGGCTCTTCATCTCCCAAAATTTCCTACTGACACTGTGGAGCAACTAAATCACTCTACAGCAAGTCCCTCTGAAATAAGATCTCTGTGAAGTATGAGGGCTCACCTTACTGGAAAAGGAGGCCACTGTACGGGCCCTGAGGGCACTTAGAAACCTTCATGGACCTGACTGGCCACACCTGGAGTCTCCACCCACATGCCTTGCCAAGCTAGTTTACATTGGAGATTTGTCTGTATCAGCTCAAGCACAGCAGTGCTTGTTGATGTACCTTATTGACCCTTATCCACAGACCAATTTAATGTTTTGCCTTTGGACATGCCTCATTGCAATCAACCTGTTTGACAATTTGGACTCCAATTGGACCTCTTGTGGGCCTGTGGAGCTGGGCCCTGACTGACCACCCCCTGTTAGTCCTGTTACTCCACTCAGCTCCCAGTTCCCCATCAGCCTAGGGATCTCATCGATAAAAATAATAGGCACAGCCTATCATTTTTAATGAATCTTCAGTAATGCATCAGTTGTTTTACACAAACAACTTAGGCTAGTATTTTATTTGGGCAGCTGAGTGCTGCAATTTCATTACATGCTTATTGAGAAAGACAAATGGAAACACTGCACACAGCAGTTATTGCCACAAAAATTCCTGTCCTACAGTCCTATGTGATGAGGTGGTACTATTCCAAAGTCTCAGTTCTATTTGTTACCAGATCGGTTCATAAGAGGTGGAAGACTTCCCACTCCTTTGCAGCTAGTAGATTTTGCAATTGTGTTTGATCAATGTTCTTGCTCTGTAGACACTGGTATTAAATGTCTTAGCTGATTCTCTTATTCAAAACAATTCAATGTTGGAGACAAAAGCACAGTATCAAACAAGCTCTGGCATTAACTGACTCTGACTGAAATTTTATCTGTGAAGATATTGAGCTAAAGGTTCTATGACTTTTCTCCTTGTATACAGTAATATTTAAAACCTAAATTGCTGGACCCTCAAAAATGATTCTGAAGAATGAAGTGAAAGTTGTAATCCATAGTAGTTATAAACTGTTATATGTCATTTCTTTTGTACAAGAGTGGTTGTTTGGTGTTTCACTAACTAACAAACTACTAAGCCCCTCCTAAGAGGTATTTATTACTGTAAGCATAAGCAGCTTCTGTAAGGGATGTAGACTACTTCAGTAGCAGAAGACGTAGGAACTACTACAAAACCACAAATGAAATGCGAAGAGTAAACCTGCTGGTTTCACCTCTATATGAAGGATTTGCACAAGCACATTTTCCTGCTGTGCTTTGATCTGTTACACAGCAGGGTAGGAATCTCAAGCATGTTCGATAAGGTACCCCTAAGTCTATCACAGGCCTATATTACCTGAACACAGAGGTTCTACTTGCAAGCACACAAGACTAAACAATAATTAGTATGATATATGTGTTTTTCTACACTGCAGGTGCGAGTCACTTGAGTGTGTTTACAATTCTCCTTGCCAATGTCTCTTTCATTATATTCCCATAAGATGGCATGCTGGTAATGTTTCAACCATGTGAGTGAACAGCATACTCCAAATAAACTGTTCTAACAGAAAGTTTGCCCCAAAAATGATAATGCTCAAGATGAAATGAACAATTTAAAAATTTGCCAAAAATCGCCATCAGTAAGACTAAACGGTATCCAGGGTACTATAAACAGACTTTTGAGAAAATGAGAAGTCAGTTTGAAAAGATACTTGAAAGAAGCTTAAAAATCTGAGATTGTGGTGAGAGGCTTTGTACAGAGACATAGGTAAAATGCAACAGTTTCAACACCAGGTTTGTTACTACCACCTGTCACTCAACCAATATTGCTACCCCTGTCCAGGCCAGGCAAGACATCCTCCCCACTGGATACCATGATCTGCTGGCACCTAGGTCATGGGGTGACAGCACATAGGAACCCACCTTTGTGTAGCTCTGACTCCTGAGAGACTTTGTCACCAGTGTATGGGCCAGTGGGGTGTGGGAAGCAGCAGCTGAACACATGAAGATGGAGCACCTGCATCTCCCACATGGTATGTGCAAGGAGGAGAACCCACAGTGTTAAGAAAAGGGATATGTGCTGGTAACACACACAGCCAGAGCAGGTGTCATGGGTTGGTTGCCTGTGTATATATCCAAGATTTTGTGTGTGTGCGTTTAGAACTATAGGGGGTTAGTTAAGGAAGCATATTTGGAAATATGCAGGTGTTTATTAACATTTTTTAGTTGTGTAGCATTGTGATTTATCTTGCTCTATATCTGACACTGATCCTGAAATCATAATTAATTTACTGTCATATAATTATGTTACTAATAAATCATAAAATGACTTTGATCCTGATTCCATTGAAAACACATGGGCTAAGCAGTTTTCTTTAGGTTGTAAGTTATTTTAAATTTCACATCAGGTACAGGTGAAATGTCAACGTTGTATAGCGGACAGATTCAAAAGGAAGATTAAATAAAACCCTTATATCACAGGCTAATAGATCGTATGCTCAAATGATTGCGATGAATGAGTGATCTAGAAAAAAGATGACAACTAGAACATCATAATCTTAGTGACCCTTTGTTAGACTCTCTCCAGTAGCTTCATATTTCTTTTGTACTGGGGAGCCCTGAACTGGACACAGTACCGCAGATGGATCCTCACCACTGCTGAAGAGAGGGAACGGGTCACAAAACTGGGAGATCTGGCTGATATACCACCAGGTTGTGCTCCCATCCACAGGGACCTTGACAGGCCTGAGAAATGGGATGACAGAAACTTCGTGAAGTTAAACAAGGAAAAGCCCGAAGTCCTGCCCCTGGGAACAAACAACCCCAGACACCAGGACACACTGGTGGCCACCCAGCTGGAAAGCAGCTTGGCAGAAAAGGCCCTGAGGGTCCTGGTCAACATCAAGTACAACACAAGCCAAAAATGCACCCTTCTGGCAAAGGGGGCTGTTGGTATCCTGGGCTGCATTAAGAGTGTTGACAGCAGGTCAGGGGAGGGTATTTGTCCCCTTTATTCAGCACTGGTGAGGACACTCCTGGACTGCTGGGTCCATTTCTGTGGTCCTCAGTACAAGAGAGTCCACTGAAGGGCCACAAAGATGATGAAGGGACTGGAGCACCACTACAATGAAGAAAAGCAGAGAGAACAGGGACTGCTTAGGTTAGTAAAGAGAAAGTTCAGGGGATCATATTAATGTCTATTAATACATGAAGGTGGGTGTGTGCTGGTTTGACTTAAAATGAGTTAATTTGCTTAATGCAGCTAGAAACCTTTCTTTTTTGTAGCTAGCACGGTCATTATTTGGACTTAGTTTGAGAACAAGAGATAACAAGCCAGGACAGAGTCAATGTTTTTAAATGGTCTGGTTTGAGAGCCAAGGACATTCTGAGTGCTTTGCCCACAGGTGCGAGGCATCGAGGAAGGGGAGGCATGGATGGGGCAGAGCTTGACTGATATCCAGACTGATCAATAAAAGCATTCCATCCTATTAGCATCATGCTTCACGTTTAAGGAGAGTTGGGATCTTCCGCTCTCTCTCTCAGACATTCTCGCTCTTGCTCAGTCTCAGGCGCTTTCTCACTTGCATGTTCTTTCTTCATTCTTTTTGTTGGGGCCAGGGGAGTTAGGTTTGAGACATTTATTTTGGCCTTTTATTTGCAGAAGCCTCTGAGCCTTTCTGCCTTTTTCCTGTTTTTCTCTGTCTTTGGGATTAGCTGTTCAGGACCAGGGTCCTGCTTCCTGGGACTGGTTGCTCAGTGTGGACAGAATTCGTGAGGAATTGCACTGAGTATCTTTTATTTTATATTCTATATCTATTTTAGATATATATATTTACTAGTAGTGTATCAGTATTTTGATATTTTATTAAACTGTGTTTATCTCAATCCGAGTTTCTCCCTTCCCTTTTGATTCTCTATCGTACTGCGGGGAGTGAGAGGGGGAGGGGGTGAGCGAGTGGCTGTCATGATTGTATTGCCAGCTCAGGTTAAACCACAACAGGGTGCAGCAAAAATTAAGCCAGGTTCTTTTAAATGAGGCCCAGTGACAGGAGCAGAGTCAATGGGCACAAACTGAAACATGAGAGATTCCTGTCAACATCAGGAAACACTTTTCTTACTGTGAGGGTGACTGAGCACTGGAACAGGTTGCCAAGGGAGGTTATGAAGTCTTCCTCCATAAAGATATTGAAAATCTGCCCAGAGATGGTCCTGGGAAAGATGCTCTAGGTGGTCCTGCTTGAGCAGCATTGTAGGACCAGGAGATCTCCAGAAGTCACTTCCAACCTCAAGAATTCTGTGATTCTGAAGCAAAACTAAAGAAATAAAGGACGTACTACCAGAAATAATAGATTAAGCGTTCCAACTGTAATCATTCTATGATTCTATGAAACAATCCTTCAGAACTGAAAAAATATGAGACCTGGATTTCAGAGAGACATTTATGAGATCAAGTTTCATATTTTTTTTCAGAAGAATTCAGATGTTTATCCTTAAAAATGGCAAGTTTAAGAGCAGCTACTCTAAGACAGTCTGAAACAAAACAGGACATCTAATACCTTTTGAGGAAAAACAAACCTAATTCTAGTCCTCCATTTGAGTCACAACAACCCCATGCAACACTACAGGCTTGGGGAAGAGTGGCTGGAAAGCTGCCTGGCAGAAAAGGATCTTGGCGTGCTGATCAACAGCAGCTGAATATAAGCCAGCAGTGTGCCCAGGTGGCCAAAAAGGCCAACAGTATCCTGGCTTGTACCAGCACCGATGTGGCCGGTAGGACTAGGGCAGCAACTGTCCCCTTGTACTTGGCACTGGTGAGGCCGCACCTCAAAGCCTGCGTTCAATTTTGCACCCCTCACTGTGGTGAGGTGCTGGGCCAAGTTCAGAGAAGGGCAATAAAGCTGGTGAAGGCGCTGGAGCACAAGTCATATGAGAAGCACGTGATGGAACTGGGACTGTTCAGCCTGGAGAAAAGGAAGCTGAGGGGAGATTTTATCGCTGTCTGCAACTACCTGAGAGGAGGCTGGAGCATGGAGGGTCTTGGTCTCTTCTCCCAAGTAGCAAGTGATAGGACAAGAGGAAATGGCCTCAAGTTGTGCCAGGTAAGGTTCAGGTTGGATACTAGGAAAAAATTCTTCACAAAAAGGGCTGTGAAGTAGGGGAACAGGCTGTCCAGGGAAGTGGTTCAGTCACCTTCCCTGGAAGTGTTTAAAAGGTGTATAGATTAGATTTTTAGGGACGTGGTTTAGTGCTAGAGTTAGGTTATGGTTGGACTTGATGACCTCGATGGTCTCTTCCAAATGGAATGATTCTATGATTCTGTGAAACAATTTTTCAGAACTGAAAAATATGAGACCCGGATTTCAGCAGAATTCAGACTCTTATTTTTTTGTAAATCCGGATTTCACTGCTTTCATTCTAAGCTTTCATTTTTTTAAAGGGTTCAATATCTGTCTTTGTTAGATATTAGAAAACTACAATGTAAAAATTGCTTTGAAGACATGCACAGTAGATCTTGGCCAGCAATGACCTTGCCTATACAGGAAGGTCCGCTGTTAGAGGAAGTCAGACCAAACTGGCTGAAAGTAGCAAAGTTGCAACAAAGCAGTGCAAACTCAGCTAATAAATATGCATTAAGCATGCTTGCATGGAATGTCCATGTGAAAAAATACTCAAAAGTGAATGGTAACTAATGGCATCACAGCCGAAGGCAATAGATGATGTGAACTGTAAAAAGAAATATGTGAGCAACCTTGAAATTGTATATAAAAATGAAGAGTGTAACACCAGGTTCTTCTTGGGCTCCCAGACACCTTTATTTCTGGCAACTAAAGAGCTTTTAAATAGTGTGTACTTTTACTGCCTTCTTTCCAGCACCCACACACAAACTAAAAGAAAAGAAGAAAATGAGAACAAGCCTTTTTTACTAACACTTAAGAAAAAAAAAATACACAATAACAATATTTTTAAGCACATGATTTATTTACATGCAAACATGTTTCAGCAGTGTATTGTTTTGGTACAATAGACATTATTAGTAGTCAATCCAGATAAGAAAATGTAACTTCAAGCACATATTACATTTGCTTTACAGAAATTAATGATATGGCTTCTCTTCATAAATACCAATAATTTTTTTTTTCCAAATAAGATAATGTACACTTCTTTTTTCTTAAAGAAATAGCCAATAACTGACATTTTCATGAATAAAAAAGCTTAGAAATTCTATGAAAACATTTTATATGGATGTCTTTTGCTGAGAAAATGTAGTTGAAGTTAGTAAGTTCATATAGAAAAAGAATAAGGTACATCACTTTTATGTAAATAGGGAAGTCCTTACCAAAAGCCAACACTCAAAACACCCCAAAAACACTACAATGAAAGCTACTTACAGCGACAGTTAAGCTGACGAATAATTATGAGCAGTATTCTACCTAGATCAAATTAAATGTGTTGTAAGCCATCTGGAATATCTAACTCCTTACAGAAATTGATATAACCTGATGACAGTTTATGAGTTATTTAATTAAGATTTAGAAAGGTGGGAGAGGAGACGGAAGTGTTAAAAAAAAAAAGAAGACTGTTCACAAAAGTAAACAGTTTACATCTCCATTTTATTGCTACTTCTTAGCCTGAAGAAAGTTTTCGTTCCAAACCTTCATGTCATACAGTACACAATGAAACACTCTTTGGAGCATTTTAAAAAATGACGCATTTATAATGTATAAATAACTTGTGCCTCATAGCCAAGACTAACATGTAATAGAGTGACAGACTGGTCTTGAAGTCCAGAATTGTCAATTACAGTGATATATTCAAGGCTTCTGGCATAGACGTAAAGATTTACCTGGTCTGACAGATGAATGAGTAAGCCATGGGGAAATAAAATGGGACTATGTAGAATTCAGCTTGACAGCTTAGACTGCTTGAACTGTAATCTGAAAAAAAAATAGATCAATTTAGAGCATAGATGATTCTTTTGTAGGGCAAAATCTAGTCAAATTTAACCAAGTTTCCAACTTGCTAAGAGTCTTCTAAATTTGCAATAGGAAAGAATAAAATAAAAGATAACCTTATTAATAACAGATAACTATTTAATCTTCAAAGACTTTATTTTTGTGGTAGTATAGCAGCCCTTAGAACATACACACAGTACAAACAGGCAAAACAGAAAAGTTAACCTTTGAGAATACAAATGTAGCAGTGAAATTTACAGAGCAAGAAGAAGCTTTTATATAAATTTTAGAAGCCATGGTGAGTAACTGGAAAAAGTATACTAATCAGGCTTGGAAATAAATGTAGTTATATAGAGCAAGCAGTTAAACAAATAGAAATCAGAAGTTTCTAGGTTGTGTGTAAGACTAAAAGAAATGGACAAAAAAGGTCTTTTATTTCTTTGACACTTTCCACTTGAGAGTTTTAAAGGATATTACAACACTCAGTTAATTTATTCTTAACAAAATTTGCAGGAGTAGGAGAAACATAGATACCACAATACTAAATGTTATTTTTGGTATTGGAATGCCCAGGACTGGATATAGAAAACTGAACTTTGAAACATCTGTTGGAAAAGATTAATTGTTACTGACAGCGACACTCAACAGCATTTTTACTTTTCCTGTGCTTTTTTGCCTATTGTGATTTGATCAAAGTTGCACTTGTAAAGAAAGTTCTGTGGTTTGTATCTCCTAGTTTTCAGTCATTTGCTGATCTTCACTTTAACTTCCCTGTCATTATAATTTAGTCAGCCTTCTACAGAAGGAAAATACATCCCCTGCAATGTGAAAACAAACACCAGATCCAGTCCTTTCTGCTGCTGTGAGGATTTTTCGTATGACTTTGGAAACAGTGACTAGAACTGAAGTGAATAGTGTTTCTACTTGGTATTATTCATTAGACAAGTCTTTAACTCCCTGAGTTTTAACAGTACTTTTAAAAGTGCAGTGTTTCTGGGGTGAGTGATTTCCTCACACTTCATGTCTGAAACTCCAGAGTCAGGAGGTCAAAGAAAGAGGATTTGAACATTTGTAACTTACTGAACACAAGGTTTATAACTTAAAGCAGTTCCCAATATGTGATTTAGATAGTAATTTGTTTTGTTTCATAGCTCATACTTCATAGCCAAGACTTTAGAGGAAGTAGGTCAAAGAAAAAACATCTCAACTTCTGTGACTCACTGAACTCAACAAGGATTTTATAACTTATAGCTCCTCCCCATATTTGATTTAGCTGCTCATTTGTTTCATGTTCCATGATAACCCTTAGAGCTGTATAATAAACAAGGAGGCTTTGGAAACAAAAGTGTCAGAATTAATGGCACTAGGTCATTTTATTTTATGACACTGCAGATGCTGCTTTGCTACCTATTAAAACACTTTATAAGAGATTAGAGAGACAGATATCATTTGGTCTAAGAACAATACTTTTTAAAATATTAACTAGAAAATATGTTATTCTTTAGTCAACTATTTTTTTCTATTTGGACATCCCTCTAGATTATATTATAAAATAAAAAAGTGTGAAAGAAATTTTCAGAACATTATCAACATTTTTGTATCTCTCAACAATAGAAAAGGATGAATGAAATATGACTGGTCACAAATTGAAAATTTGAAGAAAAATACAAAGCAGCAGCTGTAAAATTTTTCTTCTTAGGGAAGGTCTTTAACTTAGTTTAGTATATAATGAATTTATTTGTGTACTTTCTATCAAAGAAGTAAAGGTGATCAAAATGGAAGAAAATGTTCTGTTCTCTTTTTGAAATCATTGTTAATCACTAGTTCATGAGAGAGACACTTTGTTGTTGATGGTAAGTAGGTACGAGTTTTAAAGCCTTAAAATGGAAATAGTGCTGATTACATTGATTTAATCTTGTTTAAAAAGTTGAAAGTAGTGTAAGTCTTCAGTGGTGAACATGTTTGTGGACACAGTAATTGCAAGTAAAAGATAAGAGGTTACTCGCTGTGTGGTTTTTTTGTACATCTTGAATCTGACAGCTAATTTAAGGAATCAAAATCATCTTAGAGAAATTTACAATGGAATATAGGTGTGTATATATGTATCACTTGGCGAATTAGATATCATTGTAGTAAGTGTTAAAAAGACAGATAAATGAGGCAACTCTCAAACTTCAGAACAGCTGACTAAATTGATATTAATGATAAAGAAATTATTATCACATATTCAGAAAATTACCCCTTAAAAATTTTACTGTACTTTATCTTTGAGCATAAAATACCTGGAAGCTCACAATGTGTAGTTAATGTTGGGCAGTATGGTTCTTGGTGCTTTGTCCTGGAGACCAAGGTGATCCGAATTGAGAAATCTGAAAAAGCAGAAACTAGACGGTATGGCACAATGTCCTCAGACTGCTGTACACATTCCCTCAGACCTGAGCTTGACTAGTAAAGGAATGAGCTCCAGACTACCAGTCAGTGCCCAGTTAGTCTGAGCTTTGTGTACCATAGCTGCTAGGCTGCTTATTCTTATAAGTAACATAAAGAAATACAGAAGTACAGCAAAATAACAGATTTCAATAGCTGGAGAAGATTAATTCAGGCTTCCTGGAACCATGGCCTGCTACTGGGCTCAAGCACACATGTGGTAAACTGTATGATGAGGAGCAGGTGAAACACTACAGACTCCTGGCACTGGAGCTGTAAATCATCCATCGTTGCCTCTAACATGCAGTGCAGTAATAGCCCTTCCTTCCCATATTTTTTCCACTGTAACAGTGCCTGTTCAAGTTTTAGCTCTCACAGGCTCCTGCTCTAATGGGAAATTTATTTCTGCTGGGATGGGAGCAAGGAGCTGGGCAACATCTACAATCAGCCAGGGAACAGCTGTCATTTAGATTTTGCTTCACTTTCACAGGATGAAACTTTACTCCATCATCTCCAGCCTAAGAGATTCATACCTACTAGTCCTTCTACTAAAGTGTCCCAAACAAAAAACAATTCAGCGTGGTGTTCCCTGACACCCATCTTTTCATAAGCTGTACATTAAGTAGTTTCCTAAGAAGCAGGAGCTTGCACTAAGAATAGATAGACGGAGGCACCCCCCATGCATCAAAGAATCAAGAACATAAGTACTGTGGCACTGCACTTGAGGTTCTACATTGATTGTCTCTACCTTGGTCTCTTGTTAATTTGTATTTTCCTCTCTGAAATATCTAATCTTCTGAGTTTTGTGTAAGTTTTTTGTATAAGTTTGTGAGAAATGCAGTCGTGGTTCATGCTGATGTTTACAGGTATAACCAAATAAGGCATGGGCTCTTAAGGAAATAAAAAGATAGTTAAGTTTTATCTAAAAAGTTGTGGGACTTGTTCTGTACCATATGCACATGTGTATAGGAAATGTTGGGTGTGTGTGTTGGCAGAGCAGAGACTCCCCGCACACCCAGCGCTGTTTGCTTGCCTCAATTTGCCTATTAAATAAACCAGACTCTTGTTTGGCAAATTATCTGAGTCTTGGTCATTTATCACAAGTCTGTATAAGTTGTGCACATATTCTTGACTAGTATTTTAATTTTAGTTTTGAGTACTAAGTACCTGTAGTCTAGGTTCCTAACTCGTAATTACCTATGTCCTTTTCTGGATCACTTCATTTACCAACAGAAAATTATTGAATATCAAAGCAATGAAGGTAGCCCTGTCCAGCACCTATAAGGCTGTTGAGTCCTCTTTTGTTGCTTAGCTATATATGCTTTTTCTTTGCTCTTTACATTATAAATTCAGATACAGTCACTGTGGAGGAGGATACTTTGATGGCTGGAGAAGGAGAACATTGATAGCAAGGCGACCCAGAGAGTGGGCTACATAAAAATTGACAGGAACTATCCATACAGTCAAACTGCTCAATTTGCTGATTGAACACTGTTTGGAAACAGAAATTCTAAGATAATCAGCAGTGCATTAGGTAAAGTATGCTCTTGTTGAAAACAAGAGAAAGTGCAAAAGCTCATATGAACCCTGGTTTTAAGTCTAACAAATCCTAGAGAAATAACGTCTAGTGACAATATGTCTGTGGACTTGCTAATACAAACAAAGAAAAAGGTAATGAACTTAGTAACAGTGGAAAAAAAAAAAAAAACAACAAAAAACAAAAAAGGACAAAACCAAAACAAACCAAATGAAACCAAACAAAAAAAACCCCATAAAATTCATTTTAGGACACTGCTTACTGAAAAGGTAGTTGTCTAATGAATCCCAAGTCAAATCCAACACCTTTAAATTCTTTATTGAGTCATGATTATGTCCAAGTTTCAGGTTGGCTTTATTGCCACATGTTGTACAGCGTTAAAATAATTGCTGATTTTTTTAGATTCAATATCACCACATTAGCAAGTGTTAGTAATTGCATTTAAATAGTTTCTAAAATGCATTACTAATGTGACAATACGGATGGATCTGCAATGTTTCATGCAGATAACATAAAACTTCATTTAGCATTTCGGGCCCTTAAGCAAAATTACTCTTTAATTCATATAAGAGTTAACAGATTCTAAAAGTTTGATTGAAAGGTCTTCAACTGGTATTGTCAGCAAGGCTTTCAAAATACGTTACTGTGTTTCTTCAGAGAAAATGTATATGGCTCTGATGTTCTTAGCACTTCCTGATAAATGGAAACGGCTGTCCATACTTGCTAAGTGCATTGGTTAAACATTAATCTTATTTTAAACTATGTTTCTATAACCTGATATGTAAAGATGGAGACACCTTGTGAAGAATCAGCAAATAGCCTGCAGAGAGGAACTGTGTATTCCCCAGTTCTACAGTCAAACTGAGGTCAAATTGTATTTAAGGGACCATTCTACACCCGTTAATGTTTATTCTCACAGGGATTTGTGTGGAGTCCATGAGTTTTTGCCCTCTCAGTCCTCTTTTTAGATGGCCATGTTGACAGAGATCTCAAAAGATCTGTGTTACCTGTTTTTCTATGTGATCATAAGGAAAAATATATATTTATGTGTTGGTAAATATATAGGAAAATATATAATTGTGTCCAGATACTCAGTAAAACACATTTCCTACCAGCACTCTCAACGGAAAAATCTTTCTTCTGAGAAACTGCTGTCTCCCAAGCCTCTGTGACTTGAGCCAGGAATCTGGAGAACAACCAGCAGTGGATGGGGATCAAATCAGGGGTCACTGGAACTAACACAGTCCTTTCCAGTCTATGGGACAGGAGGGGCAGCATCCCAGGAGCTGAGACAGCAGGACAATATCACAGTGAGGCCACTTTCCACCATCTTGGAAAGTTCATGGAGACTGGGTGTAGTCCCTGACCACTGTCAGCTCTAACACATTGTGTGCACTCTTTGAAAAATGGCCAAAGGGTGAGCAGGAGAACTAAGGGCTGTGTCCCAGAACATGTCCACTGGGACTTCATTTCTGGGTGTCTGGAAGAGAAGGTGACGGGGTTTACCCAGGGCAGGTTGTGCCTGTCCATGCTCTTTGCTTTCTGTGAGGAGAGGACGGAGTTGCTGAATGTGGGGAGAACATTGATGGTCTTTTCCTGAAAGACAGCAAGGCATTCAGTGTCATCCCTGCAATATTCTTATGTCCTAGGTAGGACATCATGGTCTGGGTCAGCATGCAGGTAGATGGGTAAAAAGCAATGTAGATGGTTTGCCTTGGAAAGGTGCTATGTGTTCAAATTCTCCGTACCCACAGAAATATTTTGCATAGGGTGCAGGGCTGTTTTATAAGTACCCCCAAACTGCCCTGACCACATCTTTTGCGTCCCTTTTCATTTGCCCTGACCCAAGATCTTCTTTTTTGCTGTCCTAATACCCTTCCAGAATGAACAGCCGACCTTGTTAACCCATTCAGAGCAGGTTGTTCAGGAGGTGTCAGCATGCATGTACAAAGTCTGCACATCAGCCAGATATCAAAGCCACCCTTACAGAAATGGAGACAAGACACTTGACCAGCTCCTTGCACCCAGTAATTGGCATGCCATGTCTGCTGAAATGCCAGGGAACACCAGAAGTTTAAGAACCAAGAAGTGTGAGTCCTCACTGAGCATCCTGGTTCATCTCCTGGATCATGTGGTTCTTCAGGTTGTGAGGAGAATCAAAACCAACTTCTTGACTGGGCTAGTTCCATTTTACATGCTGCCAAACAGGGCAGATGAAGGGAGCTCATCTCTGCTGCACAGTTGGGACTTTGGAGACTGGAAATGCAGGTAACAGTGTTGTGTCAGTGCACACCACACAAAGAATCTGGCTTCCTTTGCTCCTTTTCAGTAACCTGGGATCTGTTCCTTGGCTTCCTTTGGCTAAAAAGGAAACAACTTCCCTATGCCACCTCCCCCTCACACTAGGAAAATAAAGGAGAAAATTAATGGAAGAGAGATGATTTGGAAGCTATTCTGTCCAAGAGGTGTATTCTTTAAATGATAAAAAAAAGTAGAAAGCACTGTTTTAAGAACTTCATGCAAGAGGCTAACTACTGAGACGTAGTATCTGTACTGAGAAGTGAGAGTGACTGTTGGGAGGGACATTAGAGAGCTTTAGTTCATTAGCATAACTAAGAATAAGGAATTCTCTGCTACTGTTATTGGTGATAGTAACAGTCTTCAAAAACATCTTTGAGACCATCTCTGTTGTCCCTTAGCTCCAAAGCTCAGCCTGCTCAGATTTTCACAGGACTGATTCAAACATCTGTGACCCAAGGTGTTTTACCCAAGGAAGGGGAAACTTCCAATTCAGACAGCAAACCAGTGCCCAACCTGCCTGCAGAGCCAGGACAGTTGTGCCACACAACAGCAGCCTCTAAGAGAAGCTGGAGGTGATGGGAATTGAAATGGTTTCAACCCAAATCATAGAATCATAGAATCATTTAGGCTGTAAAAGACCCTTAAGAACATGTAGTCCAACCATAAATCAAACACTGCCAAGTCTACCACTAAACCATATCCCTAAGAGCCACATCTCTACACCTTTTAAATACCTCCAGCAATGAAAGCTCCAATCTTGAGCTAGCAGGACACCATTGGCTGCGGATGGACTTAAGACGCTTGTCATGACTGTGAGTTCAGACCTCGCTGGAAGAATATCTCACACCTCTCACTGAGGAGGGCAGGGTGTTGGGGAGATGAGAGCATGTTTCAGTTTCCCAGATCCTAGGGCAGTGCCCAAACCATCCTTCCCTTCACCTCTGGCATCCCATTTCCTGAGATGCAAAGCTGGTGGGCCTTCTGAGGATAATTATGTTAAAATGTACCATAAACCTTGAAGTGTTTGTGTAATTTCTGCAAGAGTTTCAGATTTAAAAAAAAAAAAAAAAAGGGTTAATCTGCCTAAATATAAATATCTCCAACATTTCACTCTGCACTTGTGGTAGCCCAACTGGCAGTGCCAATCAAATAGGTATTTGCAGCATAAGGCGCAGTACCCCATTCATAAGTACATATCTTAGTGGTTCAGATGAAGGGTGGACTCCCCGCCCAACTCTTCAGCCTGTCCAGGTCCCGCTGGATGGCAGCACAGCCTTCTGGCGTGTCAGCCACCCCTCCCAGCTTAGTGTCATCAGCAAACTTGCTGATAGTACACTCTATTCCCTCGTCTAAATCGTTAATGAATATATTGAATAATATTGGTCCCAGTACTGACCCCTGAGGCACTCCACTAGATACTGGCCTCCAACTAGACTCCGCACCATTGACTACCACTCTCTGGCTTCTCTCCTTAAGCCAGTTTGCAACCCACCTCACTACTCTATTGTCTAGACCACACCTCCTCAACTTAGCTATGAGGATGCTGTGGGAGACTGTGTCAAAGGCTTTACTGAAGTCAAGGTAGACCACATCCACCGCTCTGCCATCATCCATCCACCTTGTTACATTCTCATAAAAGGCTATGAGGTTGGTCAAGCATGACTTACCCTTGGTAAAGCCATACTGACTGCCCCTAATAACCCTCTTATCCTTGATATGCCTTGAGATGGCACCAAGGATAAGCTGTTCCATTACTTTCCCAGGGACAGAGGTGAGGCTGACTGGTCTATAATTACCCGGGTCCTCCTTCTTGCTCTTTTTGAAGACTGAAGTGACATTTGCTTTCCTCCAATCCTCGGGCACCTCCCCCGTTTCCCAAGACTTGGCAAAGATGATGGAGAGCGGTCCAGCAATGACTTCAGCCAGCTCCCTCAGCACCCGAGGATGCATCCCATCTGGACCCATGGAGTTACGGATGTCCAGACTATTTAATTGCTCCCTAACCCAGTCCTCATCGACTAAAGCAAACTCCTCCATTGACCTGGCTTCATCCAGGGTCTCAGGGGTACAGGGCTCCCCAGGACAGCCTCCGGCAGAGTAGACAGAGACAAAGAAGGCATTCAGTAATTCTGCCTTCTCTGTATCTTCTGCCACCAGAGCATCCACCCCATTCATCAGTGGGCCTACATTGCCTCTGGTATTAGTTCTATCTGCTATGTATTTGAAAAAGTTGTTTTTGCTGTCCTTGACCCCTCTCGCCAGCTGTCATTCTAAGGAGGCCTTGGCTATCCTAGCTGCCTTCCTACATCCTCTAACAGCAGCCTTATATTCTTGCCAAGTGGCCAGCCCCTGCTTCCACGACCTGTAAACTCTCCTCTTCTGCTTGAGCATACCCAACAGATCCCTATTCAACCACGCAGGCCTCCTGGCTCCCTTCCTTGACTTCCTTCATGTGGGGATGCTCTGATCCTGAGCGTGGAAGAAGCAATCTCTGAATGCAATCCAGCTATCTTGGGCCCCTTTTCCTTCAAGCAGTCTTGCCCATGGGATTTCCCCCAGCCTTTGCTTGAAAAGGCCAATGTTAGACCTGCTAAAGTCCAGGGTTACAATTCTACTTGCTATTCTGTTCCTGCCACCCAAGATGCTGAACTTTACCATCTCGTGGTCACTGCAACCCAGGTAGCCCTCAACCGTTACTGCTTCGACCAGACCCTCCTTGTTAGTGAGGATGAGATCCAGCAGTGCACCTCTCCTAGTCGGCTCCTCCACCATCTGCATCAGGAAGTTATCATCAATGCACTGGAGGAACCTCCTGGACTGTGGCTGGCTGGCTGAATGGTCCTTCCAGCAAACATCAGGGAAGTTAAAATCCCCCACAACAACCAGGGCCTGTGACTGTGAGGCCACTCTCAGCTGCCCATAGAAGGCCTCATCAACTTCCTCAGCTTGATCTGGTGGCCTGTAACAGAAGCCCACAACAGTGTCACCCCTGCCAGCCTGCCCCTTGATCCTGACCCGCAGAATTTAGTACATTGTAGTTGCTCTCTCACATAAAGAGCAACTCCACCACCACGTCTGGCTGGCCTGTCTTTCCTGAAAAGGGCATAGCCATCCATGACCACGTTCCAGTCATGTGAACTGTCCCACCATGTTTCTGTAATTGCCACGAGATCATAATCTCCCGATCGAACACAGGATTCTAACTCCTCCTGCTTATTCCCCATGCTGCACGCATTGGTGTACAGGCATTTCAGGGAGTGAGCAGAGCACACCAGTTTCTCCCTAGGGGCACAGGAGACCACCCGGTCCTCATCAGTTTTAGAATGCTGCCCCACTGGGACAAGCCCAGCTACAACCCCATCCCCCTTCGAGCCTAGTTTAAAACTCTCCAAATGAGCCCAGCTAATTCCTGCCCCAGCATCCTTTTGCCCCTGCGAGATAAACCTTTCCCACGTGACACTGTTCGGACTGGTGTCTTATAAAACCAACCATTATCAAAAAATCCAAAGCCCTGCCTGTAGCACCAGTCTTGGAGCCAACCATTAAGAGACTGAATTTTCCTATTCCATCCCACATCGTCACTAGAAGATGGAAGGAGTGAAGAGAAGATCACTTGAGCTCCTGAGTCTTTCACCATCCTTCCCAAGACCTTGAAATCGTTCTTCATTCCCCTCAGACTACGGAAGCAGCTTCCTCCCCATCTGTCTGGAAGACCAGCAGCTGGTAGTAGTCTGTTGGGCGCACCAGTTTGGGGGGCTCTCTAGCGATATCCTTGATCCGGGCTCCAGGTAGACTACAAACTTCCCTAAGATGAGGGTCAACTCTGCATATTGGGCCCTCTGTTCCTTTCAGAATGGAATTTCCTATTACAATCACCCTTCTTTCTTTCTTATCAGAGGCAGTCTTAAGTTGTGAAGTCAACCGCCTCTTCCTATGTGATCTTGTAGGCATCTCCCCTGGCACATCTTCCTGCCATTCCCTTGGGGTCTGTCATTGGTCACCAGAGAGAAGAGAAGTACCTTCCCTTCCTTCTCCCCTTGTGAGGAAGCTGTAGCCACCATGAGGTCTCCTTTTAGTCTTTTCTTCAGCTCTGATGCTGAGAAACCCCTTGGTTTGCTTTCTGAAGCAGAACGGAGAAGCCATGACCTCCAGGCAATGGGAAGGGGTATCCTGTCCCTCACACATGGGCGAGGGCTCTTCCTGGGACCGTGGGATGTGGGTGTGCAAGGCTGAGGGAAGGACAACACTGGCACAACAACTTCCAGCTTCCCCGTGGGGCTGCAAGGAGGCACCGAGGCCCCAGTGCCATGAGGACAACATGTCTTCTCCTGGGCCTCAGTGGCAGAGACAACTGCCATGGCCAAAGGGACAGAAAGCTGCATTCTGTGAGTGCCTTCCAGCCTTGCCAGCACCCTTTCCCCAGCATTTCTGCACCTTCACTGATGTGTCTGCACCCTCACTGGCTGTTCTTTGGAACACAAAACATGGGCTGATCCAGCTCCCTCTGGGTGACATCTTGCACCACAGCACTGCCCTTTCAGTGATATTTCTTCCTCCTGATATCTTGTCTCCACCTTCCAAATTGCACTTTGTGTTATTTTTTTTCCATCTTCTGCTTTTTCCCACTACCTCAGGCAGCTCAGAAACTGCCCTTCATGCAGGGAACCCAAACCGTTAGGCTTCTTGTGGTCTTTTACCTGACCGGAGAGAAGTAACCTCACAATGATCTTCTGAATCCCATTAGTGATGCTGACCTTTCAGCTTCTCTCATAGACACGGCTGCTGTCCTGTCATGTTCTCAGGTGGAATGGACGTGACAACGCATCTCCAAGGCCTCTCCCTGGGTAGGGCCTATGGGTACTTTGGCAGAGGTTCTTTCCCAGCTATATCCCTGCTGCTGGCCTGTCACCTCCAGAGACAGAACTGATCCCACTGTCCCCTTCACAGCCACACGTTTCTGATTGGATTATGAGTTACTGAGACTCAACTGAGCTCATAATACCACACCCTTCCATTCCCCTCCTTAGTACCCAGGACCTGATCAAGAGTGAATCGTGCTCTACACAGTCCTACACCTGCCCCTCTTTCCTTGCAGGCAGTAGACACCTTTCTCGCTTCCTCATCTTTTTCAAGTTCGTCAAATATATTTCCTACTAACAATGTGAGTGAAAAGCACTCCTTGCTGGAAATGCTGGTTTTATGTTAACACCTTCGGTATTCCCTCTTCTGACTTTCTTTTTTTTTTTTTTTTTAAATATTCGTCTACCTATTCTCTCCAAAAACCTCTCCAATGCAAAAATTCCGTCAAATCACAGAATAACTCATGTTTGAAGAGAGCCCATGTCTCACTCACCTTGTCTCACTCTCCTCTCCTGCTCGGGGCAGGGTGAACCAGGTGAGGCTGCTCAAGGCCTCCACCCAGGTTTGCATCATCCTCAAAGGAGCTGAAAGTTCACTCTGTTACATTTTAGAAGGGCAGAATAAATGCGGCGATTAGGAACAACGCATACCAGGACGTAGACAGAAATTCACACAGAGGCAGAGATCTTGTTCAGGAAGGAGCGCAGAGCCTGGCCAAGCAGAGAGCTGACCTAGGCCCAGGCTAGCTTCTTTATTCACCATTTACAATTTATAGGATTTACAGGTACGAGCATGTACTAAGGTGTTTACAGAAGGTATTTTTCCACTAATTATTATTAAAAACACACTAAACTCATGTGATGTTTGTTTCACTTGTTTTTCCACTCATTCACAGACCAGGCCCAAGGACATTCACACATCCCATGCACTTGGGGGTGGTTATCCAGCCCAAGATACCATTCTCACGAGTCTGGGCTATAACTTTTTACAATTATGAGAGATGTACTTCAAAGTAATCTGTCCAAGGCCCTTTATATATTATGTTAGTATTATGTTTTCAACTGTCCAAATGGTCATGTTAGTACTGATCTTTCTTTATCATCCGTGTGGCTGGAACCACACATCTTGCTTATTCCCACATTTTACTTTCCAAAAATAAAGATATTCAACAGTGTTGGCCCAAGTGCTGGTCACTGAGAGATGACACTATGAACTGTCTGCACTGAAGATTTTGTACCACGGATGATATTTGGGCTTGGTGGTTCAGCCAGCTTCCCACCCAGAATCCACTTCTTGAGCCCCATCAGCACCATTCTGGCCAGAAGGAGACCATGTCTGAGGCCTTGCAAATGCCCTGCACACCATGCCTTTCTTTCCCTTGTTCAAATAGGTTCAGCAATCCCTTCCTTGTCCTTCACATTCCTGGAAATGGCTGCAGGAGGACGTGTCCCATCACCTTCCCAGGGAGGAAGGTAGGGTGGCCAGCCTGTTATTCTCCCAGTTTCTATTCCTGCTCTTCTTGAAGATGAGTTTGAGATGTGTGTTCTCTAAGGACCCCAGACCTATTCCAGTTTCTATGGCACTTTTAAGATCACAATCCGGAATCATGGACAAGGGTGACGTAGCAGACTGGAGCACTTGCAATGAGCCTGTCCAAGGCAGCTGAGATGAATCTCACTGATCCAGTGGGGTTTGTTCCTGGAATCACACACAGAAATATCAGGGTTCCATTAAGCATCCACATCTGAGCTGTTCTCTTGGACTCCTTGTGCACCCAGGGATGCTCAGAGACAGAGCCTGTCCCTTTTACACACAGAGGCAGAAGTCACAGTGTCCCTCTGGTCTCCTGTTGCCACTTCCAAAGGATGGAAGGCACCTCAGCCCTGCAGAGTGTCACCCTGCTCTGCACCCATCTGAGATGTCCCACATCATGAGGAATGGGCACAGGGACCGCAGTTAAAGGAAGCACAACCCAATGCTGCTTTCAGGTGATTTCCTATGGGGTGTTCTTCCCAACATGAAGTGACCTGCAGACTTTGTCTGTTCCACAGGCCTTCATGGAACCCCAAGGAATAGTTGATGGTGTTTGTGCTCAGTCACGTTCATGTCACCTCACGTACATAATGTCATAATGTGCATGCTCACATCTCATCTGTACAAAGCAAATGTGGACTGCTGAACTACTCATTCAGTGTCCCTCCATGGAGGGAAGAACAACCTCTGTGGGTGAGAGGCCTGTGCTGGAAATGATGGTTGTGAAGAGCCACTCCATGATGATTGACCTGAGGCTCCTTCCGATGGGGTGTCCAGTGCACATGGGCACAGACCAGACCCTGCTCTGCTGGTCCTGCAGGTCTCTGGCAGGAGCCTGGCTGTGAGAGGACACTGCTGTGTGCCAGCCCTGCACATACACACTGTTCAGCTGTACACTGGGGTTTGAGCCTACAGGCTGTTTGTGCATGTTCTTGAAGAAGACCTAAGCCTCCAGGTGCTGCCATAAGAAGATCACTTATCTTTATAGAAGTGCTGTTCTGGAAGCCAGCTGTGTCACCAAAGTGCCCATTGCCTGTCCCTGCCTGCGCTCACAGGACTGACGCACAGCAGGACAGTGACCAAGCTGCCAGAGCACTCAGGCCTTGCACCAACACAGGGGATGAGAAGGAGAGTGTGGGAATGGAACAATAACTGCTCTGGAAGACCAAGTGCTGGTGTTCCCTGTCATTGCTACCGTATTGGATGCTTTTCCCCTCCTCCCATGCACACAGGAACCGTCCCTAGAGCTCTAAAAAGGCCTTGCAGGAAGGATATAGTGAAAAACAAACCACTACCGGAACGTTTATTTTGTTTAGAGACAAGGAGAACACGGCTCCTCATTTACACAGTCAGTGGTTATAAAAGAAAAGCAGACAGCTGATTAGGAACAGGATGATGACATTATCACAATAAAAAAACAAACAAACGAACAAATCAACAAACAATAACAACAGAAAATCCAGATGACAGTCCGGACCTATAATTAGCTACATTAAAACTCCTATGTAGAAGTAGATGAGCAGTTTAGTGCTTCAGGTAAATATAAGATATGAGTTTGCACAGGGCATCCTTGAGCTCCTGGTTCCTCATGCTGTAGATGAGGGAGTTCACTGATGGAGGCACCACTGAGTACAGAAAGGACACCACCAGGTCCAGGGATGGGGAAGAGATGGAGGGGGGCTTCAGGTAAGCCAACGTGGCAGTGCTGACAAACAGAGAGACCACGGCCAGGTGAGGGAGGCATGTGGAAAAGGCTTTGTGCCGTCCCTGCTTAGAAGGCATCCTCAGCACAGCCCTGAAGATCTGCACATAGGAGAAAAGAATGAAACTAAAACACCCAAATGTTAAACAGGCACTGACCCCAAGAAGCCCAAGTTCCCTGAGGCAGGCATCTGAGCAGGAGAGCTTGAGGATCTGGGGGATTTCACAGAAGAACTGGTCCAGGGCATTGCCCTTGCACAGTGGCAGTGAAAATGTATTGGCTGTATGCAGCAGAGCATTGAGAAATCCAGTGGCCCAGGCAGCTGCTGCCATGTGGACACAAGCTCTGCTGCCCAGGAATGTCCTGTAGTGCAGGGGTTTGCAGATGGCAATGTAGCAGTCATAGGACATGACAGTGAGGAGAGACCATTCTGCTGAAATGAAAAAGAGAAAGAAAAAGGTCTGTGCAGCGCATCCCAAAAAGGAGGTGGCCCTGCTATCCCATAAAGAGTTTGCCATGGATTTAGGGACAATGATGGAGATGCAGCTCAGGTCGAACAGGGAGAGGCTGAGGAGGAAGAAGTACATGGGGGTGTGGAGGTGCTGGTCCCAGGCTATGGTGGTGATGATGAGGCCGTTGCCCAGGAGGGCAGCCAGGTAGATGCCCAGGAAGAGCCAGAAGTGCAAGAGCTGCAGCTCCCGTGTGTCTGTGAATGGCAGGAGGAGGAACTGGGTGATGGAGCTGCTGTTGGACATTTGCTGCCTGTGGGCATGAGGACCTGTGCAAGAAGGAAAAGACAGTGACAAGTTGGAGGAGACTTTTCTGAGGAAAATAAATGTGCTGTTTTTCATGGAAATCCCCCTCCCTGATAGAGGGATGTTTCAGCTTATTTTTTCTTTGTACCAAGTGAGAAAAACAGCTCATCACAGTTTAAAATGCAGCTTAGACATCTAGTTTCTATGAACACACCGCTGAGGCAAGACCCCCTGTGTTTGTGTGAGAACAAAAACTGACCCACACTCGCACCCTAACCCCAGAGAGCAAGAGCACCAGGGACAGGTGGAGAAGCAGGGAAGAACACTACAGTGCTCACAGAAAATAAAGCAAAGACAGAAAGGCAGACAGGCACGCTGTGAAACTTTCTTCTTACCCTCCTATGCTGTTGCCACTCACATAATGACACTGTAGAGCAAGTACTTTTAGCACCTCTTTTGTTACCACATTTCATGAACCCTTCACCTGGAGGTCCACCTGCTGAGGTGGAGACTCGTGACCTGGACCCCATGGCTTTGGGGCAGAGGCTCTGCTGGGGGGAAGAAGAGACCAGGGTGTTGCACTAGGGAAATGTATCTGCACTGGAGAGGATGTGAGAGAGGTTCCTAAATCCTGTCTCCAGCATTTCTGGTAGCAGTTAACTCTCCCTGCCCATGTCTGTGCTGCCTGCAGCTGTGTCTCTGTCCCTTGGTCTGCTCCCTGTCAGTGCCACAGACCCCGTCCCACCTTCCGTGTGCTCAGCTCTGTCCTGCTCACACCTCCTAGCACTGCTCAGGGGCAGCTCTGTGTGTGCAGGGGCTCAGGAGCAGCTCAGACAACTCCTAGTGAGAACTGGGGTCTCAGTTTCTTCGCCAAAGAGAGAAATAAATCCCCATTTCCCAATGCACACCCAGACAACCAGGAGTGGAAACCTGAAAGCGCAGACTTCTTCCCTTGCAGCTGCTGCTGTCTTGATGTTGTTGTTCAGAAGGACCCTCTGCCATGTCTGTGGGGGTGATCTGGAGCTCTGAGCAGCCCTGACCCACACAGCACCCTTCAACCCCACAAGCTCCCTGCCTGCCCTTATAGGAGTCGCTTCTTCCAACAACAGCTTCTCCCCACAGCACTGTGGGGATCTCCCCAGGCAGGCTGAGCGCTGACCCTGGCAGGCAGCAGAGACCCTGTCCCAGCACAGCCCTGGGGTGCAGGGACCCTGCTCTGCAGGACAGCCCTGGGCACCCCTGGGTGCTCACCCGGCTTCACAGCTGTTCAACATGGCCTGACAAGAGCCCCGTTCTTACAGATCCCACAAGCTGTGCCTGTGCCAGTTTTAGGAGATGCCTTAAGGAGCTGCAGCTGCATTGCCTCGCACCCAGAGACTTACCATGGCAAGGGCTGCAAAGGTTTCTCCTCCAGTGAGCTCTCAGTCATCCTCCCAGTCCTGACCACCTTTAATCTCTCTCTGCCTTGCTTGTCTCCTGAGATCCCCAGGCAGAGCCCTCAGCCCTGCTGCATGTGCAGAGGAGCTGCTCCTGGGCAGAGCTGTCTCTCTGCAGCGCTGCCGCTGCCATGAGCTCTCTCTGTCCCAGGAGTCCAGCCCAGCTCAGCAGCACAGGAGCAGCCCCAGGCACTTTAATGACCCCTCTGGTGCGTTTGGGGCTGAGTCCATGAACCTCAGACCCTGAGGGGAAGCTGAAGAAACCTTTCAAGAAGTGAAAGTCAGATTCAAACTCCAAAGTTTCTTGTAATGTTAATTGGTCCCACTGAGGGACACAACTGAGAAACAATATCCAGGGTCTGGGTAGAGCAGAAAACTGGAGGCAGTGATGACAGGTGAGGAAAAGCAAAGTAAAGGTCTCTCTGATGCTGAGTGAACCTGGATGTGTTTCATTAACAAAAGGGCTAAGCCCTGACCCCAACTCCGGGAAGACAGATCTTGTCCCTCATACGTTGCTCATGACCCTTCCTGGGACAGTGTGATGTGGAGCTGTGCAAGGCCAATGGCAGGACTATGGTCCAACACCTCCCAGGTTTCTGGCTGGGGACAAGGAGGCCATGAGGCCCCTGTGCTGGAAGGACAAGGTGTCTCCTCAAAGGCACTAGTGGTGGAGACAACAGCCATAGCCAAGGGGAGACGGAGCTCATGTCTGGTGGGGCCTTTTTACATCCCGTGATCATCTTCATGACAGCCTGTCCTGTGCTGTGGCATCCCCTGCACATCTTTCCCTGCAGGCTGGAGACATCCCCACCTTGCTCTTGTCTGAACATCTTCCTTCCTTTGCTGAGATCTCTCCATTCTCCCCAGCTGTTCCTTGAAGCACAAAGCCTTGGGCTGATGCAGACTTCCTCTGGTGACCTGCTCCACCGCAGCACTGCCCTTCCAATCACATTCCTTTCTACTCATGTCCAGCCTGGACCTCCCCAGATGCACTTTGGGCAATTATTTCATCCTCATGCTCTTTCCCACTATGAAGAAAACCTCCACCACCTCTGAAACCATGTTTCAAGAACTCTCAGGCTACTCCTACACTGCTACAGCCTCCCCAGCTCTGCTGGGCCAAAGCAGCCCAGGTCCCTCAGCATCCCACACCATGTGCACAAGGTCCTGAACCTGCCTTGGCAGAGCCCTGCACTCTCCAGTTCTTCCCTGCTTCTCCAAATTGGGAAGCCGCACACTGACACACACCTGTGTGTGTGGGGTCACACCAGTGCTGAACCGAATGGGACAAGAACTCTCGGTGTCTGGGTCTCCACACTCCTCCTCATGCAGCCTTGTTCATGGTGAGCGTGCACCATGGGCTGGTGTGGGGTCCTTGTAGTGCCCAGGCCCTTTTCCTCAGGGTCACTGCTCAGCGTGTCAGGGCCTGCTCTGTCCTGATGGATGGGGTTATTGTCCTCCCCGATACATCACTGCTCATTTCTCCTTCTACAAATTAAGAGTTTTCTGTTGGGTAATCCCATATTTTCTTCATTTGCTCAGCTGTTAAAGTTTGCATGTAGATTGTTTATACTGATGGGGGTGTATCTCCCAACATAACAGCATGAGGAGTTATAGGACACTATAAATACCATCTCCTGGAGAAACTGTGGGGTCTTGTGCGTCTGGTACTCATAATGCCAGATGTCTGGAGTCAAAGAGAGAGTTTCTGTTCATGTGGGAGAGCAGCAGGAATGTGTGGAGTTCTGCCTGGGGACAGACGTTGTCAGCTGAACATTGAGGAGTCAGCATGAGAGAGCAGAACAGCATGGGCAATGTTGTAGCGACTGGACATCAGCTACAGGCTCGCTGATGAGGAAGAAGAATTAGATGAGGCCTCCTTCAGACAAATGAAAGAAGCCTCATGTTTCCAGGGCCGTGTCCTCGTGGCAGACCTAAGATATTCCAATATCTGCAAGGTACCAGCCACCCAGCAGGGTTTTGGAGCTCATTGACAACATCTTCCTGACATGGGTGACTGAGAAGTCAGTGAGGTGAGGTGCCCTGTGGGACTTCACACTTACAAACCAGAAAGAGTTGGTCAGGGATGGAACAGTCAGGGATGGTAAAGTGGAGTTGAGGCTCCTGGAAGATGATCACAAGGCCAAGAGCAGGATTTTAGAAGAGCAAGTTTTGGCCTGCTGAGGGACCTACTTGGGTCCTATGGGATATGACTTTGGTGTCTGCAGTGCTTTTCTCTCACATTTCCTCCCTCCTCTCTCCCACCTGCTGTTGTGCACCATTTTTTACCCTTTCTCAAATACAATATCAAAGAGGTGCTGCCAGCATCTCTGAGTGGCTCAGATTTGGCAAGGAGTGGGTCCATCTTGGAGCCAGCTGAAATAGGCTCTGTCTGACATTGGTCAAACTCCTGTTGTCTTCTCAGAGAGGTGACAACTGTAACACACCGACTCTCACTCTCAGTTCCAAGACTTTGCCATGTAAACCCAGTACAGGGTGACAACCTGTTGGGTGTCACAAACTACTTGATCATGGAGAAGAAATGGAAAAGTTCTGTCAGCAACATGAGGAAGTCTCCAGTCAATGAGCAGGTTCCTATGGGGAACTGTAATTGCCCTGACATTCACTGGCCAGGCAAAGCTGCAGCTGCCAACAGTCCAGAGGATCCTGGGCCAACATCTTAACATGTCTGCCTGGTGGGCCAACAAAGGTGATGTTCACCTGGATCTGGAACTGGAAAACACAGAAACCCTGGTGAGGGATGTGAACATCAGTGTCCACCTTGGCTGGCATGACCAGGACACAGTGGGGTCCCAGGCACCAGAGGGGAGGGAGGAAGGCCAGCAGCAGAGCACAGGCTGGTGGCTCCAGAGGAGAAGACTTAGACATACTGGTGGATGTCAGGTAGAGGTGGTGACATGAGAAAGTCATGGAGGGTGAAGGAGCTCAGGAAATCTGATAATCCTTACAGGACAGCCTGCTCCAAGCACAAGAATGGTCTCCCCAAGTATCCATGAAAAGAAGCATTTATCTTGTGAGGCTTCTTGTCTGCACTGATGGAGCTGCAGGGCTGTAAGGCAGCGCACAGGAGGTAGAAGCAGGGGAAGCTGCAAAGGAGGAATTAAAAAGCCTGGTCCATGGTTGTGGGGGATGATGCCAAAGCTGCCCTGGACTTGATCCCTGCAGTGGAGGCTGGGGGCAGCAGGATGACCTGATATAGCTTCATTTGCAGTTAAAGTATAGACAGGGCAATCATGGGTCTGCTGCCGAACTTCGTAAGGGTGGAATCAGACGGGATTGAGGTTCTTCATGGCTTCTTTGCCTCCATCTTCACCAGCAAGGTCTCCTGGGACTTTGATCCTGAAGGCAGGAGTCTGGAGAACACTCAGCATTGGATGGGGCTCAGGTCAGGGGTGACCTGAGCAAACTCAGACACCATTACAGAACAGGAGATGGGTCACTTGACCAGCTCCTGAACACAAGTATCACTGTGCTGTGGCACCTGAGATTGCCAGGAACACCCACCTCTTGGTCCAGAGGAGTGTGATTCCTCTTGATGTTTCCTGGCCTGTCTCCTCGCTCACATGCTGATTTAGTTATGCACTTTTCTGACATATTCAGTCTTTATCAGGAGATGCAACACATCAATATGAACCGGAGGCTGCTGATGCCACCTGTTCTGGAAAGGGAGGGAAGGGCAAGCAGGGAAGAAAATAGAAGAAATTTGGCTTTATTGCTATTTATTATGGAAATGCTCTCTGTTTGGATATTCCTGAAATCTCTCTAATCATGCACCCCAGACTTGAAGCGTTTAGGAAAATGGTGCACAGAGTCTTGGCATTTAAGAGCATTTTAGATGTTAATGAGCCCTCTGCTGCCAGGATCCTGAACTGCAGCTACTGAAAGAATGAACAAACCTCCAATGAAGTGAAATGCAGAAGCAAGCCCAAGTTTCTGAGGGTGTTTGGGACCTCATGAAGGGCCATCACTGGCACAGCTGTGAAGGGAACAACCAGTGCAGGTCCCTGGCCCTGGAGGCTGGAGAAGGAAAGACTTGGAGACACTGGTTACAGGTGGTGAGGGCAATGTGGAGGTGGCTCTCATGCCATGTCAGCCCTTGATGCTTGTTCATCACCAGAATGGCTGAGCCCTGACCCCTGGGACCTGGTAGATTTTTCTCAAATGTTTTTCAAGGCTTTTCCTGTGGTCACTGGGAGTGTTTTGTGTTTTGGGGTGGGTTTTATGTCAAGTACTGTTGCTTTAACTGCAAGGCTCTATTTTTCTGTAGGGTTGGAAATGCC
Organism: Columba livia; assembly: GCF_036013475.1. Classification (NCBI taxonomy): domain Eukaryota; kingdom Metazoa; phylum Chordata; class Aves; order Columbiformes; family Columbidae; genus Columba; species Columba livia. The sequence continues at coordinate 33,545,132 of NC_088609.1, forward strand.
TGTGAGTTCCTCACAGCTCATCCAGCTTCTTTCATACACCTGGCAATGGTCACAAATCACCTCAGTGTCTCAGTCCCACACTTGCTTGAATTATCTGTTTGGATCCATAGCCATCACTGCAGGAGGTTCATGCATCCACAAGGCTCATGGATGATTCCTGAGGACCATCCAAGTGTGGGCAGTGTAAGAGAGGAGCAGAGCAAGGCCAGCTCATGAGCCATGACTGAGCACAAACACCCCAGCAGCAGCCATTCCCCATCTCCCAGGCACAGCCATGCCCACAGGATGGGAATGTCACTGCCATATATGATGAGCCCAAGAGAGGCCTTTCTTCCTTCCGTATTCCCAGGAAAATCTTCTTCCTGTTCCTCCTCCACCTGCAGACATCAACTGCTTTCCATTTCTGGTCTCAGACATGGCTGTAAGGGTTCACTAAAGCCATCAGCCATCTCATTGCTTCTCCCTGACATACCCTGACCCTCTCCCACAGCTACACATGGCCAATCACGGATGCTCAGGTCCTCCCACTCTTCAGAAGAGGCCTTGAGCTTCTTGGTTCTTGCTGGTGCTTAGTATAAATTTTCTTGCTCTCTCCAGAGTTCATGGTGAGCTTTCTTGTCCATAACAGCCCCTTTATGACCACGTCTTACTAAATGGTTCTATTTTTATGATCATTTGTGCGGAAAGGGCAGTCACAGGACAGCACCCAATATGTCAAAAATGCTGTTGAGTGCAATGCCGTAAAGGCCTGATTGAGTTCCCCCTGTGTCTGTGTCTCTCCTGGAAGGAGTCTGTCCTGAGAAGGGGATCCAGCTTCTGCCACTCTCTGCAGAGGCACATGAGCAGTGTCCGTGTACCTGGGGACACAAAGGGTGACATTTGTCAGACCACCCTTCAGCTGGACCACTTAGATGTGTGCTTGTGGATGAGGTATGAAGCCTTATAGTGCAAGTACCTATTAAATTGTCATTGTCATTGTCAGAGGGGCTACCACTGATGGAGGGTACTATTTTACAGATATTTAAATATAAATACACATTCCTAGACAAATTACACAAACACTTGAAGGATTAATCATGCCTTTTTACATGATTATCCTCAGAAGGCCCATCAGCTTTGCATCTCAGGAAATAGGATGCTAGAGTTCAAGGGCAGGACAGTTTGGGCTCTGTCCTGGGATCTGGAAACTGAAACGTGCTCCCATCTCCCAACCCACTGCCCTCTTCAGTGAGGGCGTGAGACATTCTGCCAGTGAGGGCTGAACTCACAGTCATGACAAGTATCTTATGTCCAGCTGCAGCCAATGGTGTCCTGCCAGCTTAGGATTGGAGATTCTGGAGGTATTTAAAAGACATGGAGATGTGCCGCTTTGGGACATGGTTTAGTGGTGGACTGGGCAGTGTTTGATTCATGGTTGGACTCCATGTTCTTAAGGGTCTTTTCCAGCCTAAATGATTCTCTGATTTGGGTTGAAACCATTTCAATTCCGTCACCTCCAGCTTCCCTCAGAGGCTGTTGTTGTGTGGCACAACTGTCCTGGCTCTGCAGGCAGGTTGAGCACTGGTTTGGTGCCTGCATTGGGAGTTTTCCCCTTCCTTGGGTAAAAGACTGTTGAGGAGAGACAGTTGTAGAGATTTGGGTCACAGGAGTTTGAATCAATCCTTTCAAAATCTGAGCAGGCTGAGCTTTGGAGCCCAGGAAAAATGGAGATGCTCTGAAGGATGTTTTTGAACAGTGGTACTGTCACTAATACAGTAACAGGGAACTCTTTATTCTCACTGATGATGATGATGATAAACTAAAGCTCTTTAACTTCATTCCTAACAGTCATTTTTGCTTTCCAAAACATCTACTACACCTCAGTAGTTGTGTCTTGGAATAAGTTCTCAGAACAATGATTTTTCTCTCACTTTTTTTAAAAATCATTTAAAGACTACAGCTCTTGGGCAGAATTACCCCAAAATCATGCTTCTTTCATAACTTTTCTCTTTTCTTAATCCTGGTGTGTGGTGTTACGTGGCACAGGAGAACAGTTTCTTTTTGAGACCAAGGCGGCCAAGGAACAGATGTCAGTTCAGTGCAGAGGCACAAAGGAAGCCAGAATCTTTCTGTGGTGTGCACTGACACACACTGTTACCTGCATGTCCAGTCTCTGAAGTCCCAACTGTGCAGCAGAGTCTGGAGTTCTGAGCTCCCTTCATCTGCCCTGTGTGACACGTGTAAAATGGAACTACCCCAGTCCAATGGCTGGTTTTGATTCTCTTCACAGCCTGAAGCACCACATGGGTCAGGAGACAAGTCACCCATCAAGGAATCTATGCTCTGCACCTACAGTTTAGGAGTTCACTGTAATCTCAGCAGACATGGCATGCTGATATCTGGGTTTAAGGAGGTGGTCAAGTGTCTCATGTCCATTTCTGTAATGGTGGCTTTGATGTCTGACTGATGTGCAGACTCTGTACATGGATGCTGACACCTCTTGAACAACCTGCTCTGAAAGGACTAACAGGATGGGAAGTTCTTTCTGGAAGGGTATTAGGACAGCAAAAAAGACCCTGGGTTGGAGCAAATGAAAAGGGATGCAAAAGTTGTGGTCAGGACTGTTTGAGGGCACTTGTAAAGCAGTCCTGCACTTCATCTGAATCATTTCTGTGGTCAGGGAGAACCTGAGAGCTTTGTCTGAATTGAAAACATGAGGGGGATGAAAGGACAGCATTATTCAAGTTCAAAGGCAGTTTGGAAGGTGTCTTGACTAACCTCCTGCTCAAAGCAGCATCAGACCAGATAACTCAGTGCTTTATCCAACCTTGGATACAAAAATATTGCAGGAAATGATGCTGGATTCCTTGCTGACTTCCAGGTAACAGACCATCAATGTTTTCCCCACATCAGTCCTATTCTTTCCTCACAGAAAGCAAAGATGGACAGGCACAACCTGCCCTGGGTAAACCCCATCACATTCTCTTTCAGACACCCAGAAATGGGGTTCCAGTGGACATGTTCTGGGGCACAGCCCTTAGTTCCCCTGCTCACCCATTGGCCATTTTGAAAAGTGCACACACTGTGTGAGAGCTGCCAGTGGTCAGGGAGTCCCCCCAGTCTCCATGAGCTTTCCAAGATGGTGGAGAGTGGCCTCACTGTGACATCGTCCTGCTGTCTCAGCTCCTGGGATGCTGCCCCTGCTGTCCCATAGACTGGAAAGGATTGTATTAGTTCCAGTGACCCCTGACTTGATCCCCATCCACTGCTGGTTGTTCTTCAGATTCCTGCCTCTAGTTACAAAGGCTTGGGAGACCTTGCTGTCAAAGAAGGAGGACAAGGAGGACACAGAATATATCTTCTTTCTCTTATTAAATTAATCACTGGCCACACGGTGTCTTTCTTTCTCCTTTAACTGTTCCTGCAGTGGTAACAGCTCATTATGGGGCCCTTGAATTGCCTTCCAGGTCTAGACTGAGTTCTGATCTGGACTGTTGCTGTGCTTGGAGGCTGCTGTCCTTGCAGACCAGATGAACTAACTTCTGCCACCCTGCCTGGCAGTTTATTCCATCCATGTCACAGCTCTGTCTGCAGCACTGACAGCTCCAGCTCCCCCAGTCAGGTCCCTGGCTGAGGACATTGCCTCACATCTGGGCTGAACCACCCCAGCTCTGGCACCAGCCCAGCTCTGACCTGCCACAAGAAACCTGGTACCAAGTGTCCAAGAGCCCATGTGTGCAAAGGCTTTGCTTCAGAGCACAGACATGACATGGCCAAAGACTGGTGAATGTCTCTCTAGACCTAGGAGTATAAAACCAGAATAAAATGCCTAAAATCATTCAACTGAAGATATTTCTCCCCCAGCTTGGAGGAATTAGATCCTCTGCTTTAACATTCCTGGTGTCCTGTCTAATGATGGGGAAAGAAAAAATGCTTCTCATGCCCAAACTCTTCTAGTATGAAAAAAGCTACTGCACGAAAGAACTGTCTCTGTAGAGGTGAGAGAAGAAACATCTCTGATTACTTCAGACTGTTTCATGGGACATTTCCCTGGGGATCCAGGAACACAACAAGGGAACCCAGAGTGGACAGAGAAAGGGACATCAAGGGCTGCTCCTGTGCTGCTGAGCTGGGCTGGGCTCCTGGGACAGAGGGAGCTCATGGCAGCAGCAGCGCTGCAGAGAGACAGCTCTGCCCAGGAGCAGCTCCTCTGCAAAGCGCAGCAGGGCTGAGGGCTCTGCATGCAGCACTGAGGGCACAGGAACCAGGCAGAGAGAGGAAAAGGCAATGTAGGTGGTTGGTTGCTACGGACTCAATGAGAGACAAATCTTCACAATCCTAACACAGTAAGTCTTTGGCTGTAGGACAAGGCAGCTGCATTTCCTGGACGGATCTCCTAAAGCTGGCACATGACACAGTTTGCAGGATCTGTCAGGTCTCTCTCACAGTATCTCTGTGGTAGAGAAGAACACACTCCAGAGCAGGGCTTCCCTGCTGCACCGTCAATGGGAAAGGGCATCATGGCACCTTCTGCTGAGGGTGACTGCAGGGGGAGCACCCAGGGGTGCCCAGGGCTGTCCTGCAGAGCAGGGTCCCTGCATCCCAGGACTGTGCCGGGACAGGGACTCTGCCGCCTGCCAGTGTCAGTGCTCAGCCTGCCTGGGGAGATTCCAACAACACTGAGGGGAGAAGCTGTGGGGGGAAGGAGCAACCCCCAGCATGGCAGGGTCCTTCTGCTGCTGGGCTCTCCATGAGTCAGGGCTGCTCACAGCCCCAGCTCACTCCAGACTGCTTCCAGTTGGAGGTTTCATGGAGAAGATCTATACAGGTATTACTATAAAGATAAGGAGCTTTCCTGAGTCTGTCCTTTCAGCTTTCTATTCCAAGACTTGGCGGGGAGCAGGGGGTTGGCTGGGGAGGAATGGATAAATGAAAAAGGAACTCTCAGTCTCTAACAAGTTACTGACACTCCTGAACTGCAAATTTGAGTGATCAGTACATCTGCCAGAAGCCTCGGAACGTCTCTTCAGCCACTTCTCTGCCTGTGGACAGCACCTGCATCACCTTGGCAGGACCCGTCAGCCTTAGTTTGACCTGTCCTGTTTTCCAACCTGCAAACAGGAAGTTGCCCCCAGGCAGTGCCCTGTGAACAGGCAGGATCTGTAGGGCCAGGGGGAGGGCACAGAGGGTGGGATGGTCTGTGAGCACTTACAGGGAAGAGACATGGACAGAGAAACACCTCACAGGAGAAAAATCTCCCAGCAGCAAGGAAATGGTCTGGGAAGGAGAGGAAAATGAAAACAGAAATGTTGTAGGAGGGAGAATGCAGGAAACTCTGTATGATCCCCTGCAGCGCAGATCCGTCCTGTGAACAGCCCCCCGGCCTCCGCTCCCACCCAGCAAAGCCTCTGCCCTCAGGGCCGGGGGCTCCAAGGCATGAAGCAGCTCCTGTGCAGCCAGAGCTCCAGTTCCTCTGCAGAGCACAGGGGCTGAGAGCAGCTGCCTGGCAGTGTTGGTGTCTGGGAGGTGGCTGCACAGCTGGGGAAGGGTGACGCTGTCTGAGTGCCCGGCTGCCTCTGCCCTGGCTTCTCTCACACCCACCCTCACTGCATTTTCCTTCTTGCTCCCCTGCTCTGGGTCACTGCTGTTGTGATCTTGTTCTTGCTGTCAGGCTCTCTGGGGATGGCAGTTTCAGCTGCAGAGTCACAGCCTGATCTTGGGGGTCCTTTCCTGTAGGTATGTCCATGGGAACACGTGTCCCAGCTTTGCTCTGACCTCTGGGGCTGTGGGCATTGCAGTCTGTGGGGCTGGGAATGAGCTGAGTCTCACTGAATCAAATGCCACAATTAGAACATTTGGCTGTCTCGTTCAGGTTTTCTTCCAAGAAGTGAGGCTCTGTCCAGGATGCAAACCTGTCCTTCAGCATCTGTGTGTTATCTGAAAGCCCACGGAGAAGTGCAGAGATTCTGCAACAGAGAAAATGCTTTTTAGGAAAGGATGAGACATGTTTTGCTTCCATCCGACAAAGCTGAACCCAGGTCTGGCCCCTGCCCCCCATTCCCATGGCCCCCTGCTGCAGCGCAGGGCTGATTCCTCGGCAGCCAGTGGGCACAGACCCTGCTCCTCACGGCACCTCCAGCCAGCACCACCCAGGGCTCAGACACGGAGATGAAGGAAGGTCTGGAAAAGGACAAGGGGGTGTGGAACAGTGGGAGGGTGTGTGAGAAATGGCTTTGATTTGTTCCTAGAAGTCTCTCCTAACTTGTCACTGTCTTTTGCTCCTATGACAGTGCCCCATGCTTATTGGCAGCAAATGTCCAACAGCAGCTCCATCACCCAGTTCCTTCTCCTGGCATTCACAGACACACGGGAACTGCAGCTCTTGCACTTCTGGCTCTTCCTGGGCATCTACCTGGCTGCCCTCCTGGGCAACGGCTTCATCATCACCACCATAGCCTGTGACCAGCACCTCCACACCCCCATGTACTTCTTCCTGCTCAACCTCTCCCTCCTCGACCTGGGCTTCATCTCCACCACTGTCCCCAAGTCCATGGCCAATTCCCTGTTGTACATCAGGACCATTTCATATACAGGATGTGCTGCCCAGGTCTTTCTCTTTGACTTGTTTATTGCAGCAGAGTTTTACCTTCTCACCATCATGTCCTATGACCGCTACGTTGCCATCTGCAAACCCCTGCACTACAGGACCCTCCTGGGTGGCAGAGCTTGTGTCCACATGGCAGCAGCTGCCTGGGCCACTGGATTTCTCAATGCTCTGCTGCACATGGCCAATACATTTTCACTGCCACTGTGCAAGGGCAATGCTGTGGACCAGTTCTTCTGTGAAATCCCCCAGATCCTCAAGCTCTCCTGCTCACACTCCTACCTCAGGGAACTTGGGCTTCTTGTGGTCAGTGCTTGTTTAGCTTTTATGTGTTTCATTTTCATCCTGCTCTCATATGTGCAGATCTTCAGGGCCGTGCTGAGGATCCCCTCTGAGCAGGGACGGCACAAATCCTTTTCCACCTGCCTCCCTCACCTGGCTGTGGTGTCCCTGTTTGTCAGCACTGCCATGTTTGCCCACCTGAAGCCCTGCTCCATCTCCTCCCCATGGCTGGATCTGGTGATGTCTGTTCTGTACTCAGTGGTTCCTCCAGCAGTGAACCCCCTTATCTACAGCATGAGGAACAAGAAGCTCAAGGATGCCCTGTGGAAACTGATATCTTAGTCTTTTCTGAAGCAATAACCTTCCCATCTGCTTCTGCATAGGAGTTTTAGTGTAACTAATTACAGGCTCAGCCTGTCATCTAGATTTTCTGTTGTTGTTGGTAGTTTTTTTATTGTAATAATGTTGTCATCCTATTTCTTAATTCTCTGCTTGCTTTTCTTTTATAACCACTGGCTGTGTAAATGAAGAGCCATTCTGTCCTTGTCTTATGCAAAATAAAGGGCTCATTAGTGACTTGTTCTTCACTATATCCTTCCTGCAAGGCCTGTTTGGAGCTGCAGAGACAGTTCCTGTGTGAATGCGTGGAAGGGAAAAGAGCTCTCTCATGTCACCACTGCCAGGGAGCACCAGCGCTTGGTCTTCCAGAGCTGTTCTGGTTCCACTCCCACACTCTCCTTCTCATCCCTTGTGTTGGTGCAAGGCCTGAGTGCTCTGGCAGCTTGGTCACCATCCTGCTGTGTGTCAGTCCTGTGAGCGCAGGCAGGGACAGGCAATGGGCACTGCTGTGACAGACCTGGCCTCAGTAACAGTATTTCCACAAGAAAAAGTGATCTTCTTTGGACAGTGCATGACGGTTTATATCTTCTTGCAAAGTTTCTCTCAAGCTTATTCCTACAGAAGTGGCCACAGATGAAACATCAGCGTGCAGCTGAACAGTGTGTGTGTGCAGGGCTGGCACACAGCAGTGTCCTCTCACAGCCAGACCTCCTGCCAGAGACCTGCAGGACCAGCAGAGCAGGGTCTGGGCGGTGCCCATGTGTACTGGACACCCCATGGAAGGAGCCTCAGGTCAATCACCATGGATTGGCCCCTCACAACCACCATTTCCAGCTCTGGCCTCTCACCCCAGCTCAGAGTTCTTTGTCCCTCCATGGAATTACACTGAACGAGTAGGTGAGAGGTTCATGTTTGCTTTGTACAGCTGAGATGTGAACACGCATATCATGTATGTGAGGTGACATGAACCTGAGTCAGCAAAAACACCATCCTACAATTGCTAACCTAAAATATGTAAATCCTCTCAGTTTTGGTCAGTCTGCTCCACTAACAAAGATAAAAGTCACTTTTAAAACACCTAATCAGAACCTGCAAAGAATACTGTCCTTGTAGCGCAGACACTCTGGAGCCTGCACAATTAGCCGAATCTTGTTTTAACATCTGTCTCTAGACTGTTACATAAAGTGTCCTTTAGCTGAACTTTGCTCCTTTTATGGTCATTATAATACTAAAATACACATCCCTAGGATGGGAGCCCCAGGCTCAGCCTGGGACCCTCTCTCAACAAGCATGTGTAGTGGTAAAATGATTATGTAACCAATATGCCAACGTGTAAACACTTGGCTCTTTAGGACTGCCGGGAGGGTGTGAATGTAGGGATAAGATTTTTATATAATAGATGTTCCTTCTCTACCTGTTGTGCTGGTTTCACTCCAGCATCCAGATTTGCACAGCTCTGGAATAACAAGATCTCATCTCTGGGTGTGGGATTGGCTTTGCACTTCAGGTAGCGAATTCGCAATTAGCAACCAGGAAGAAGGAAAACAATAAAAAAATAAAAGAGGTAGGAGAGGACATAGAAAAGGTTTCAACATTTCATATTCCTGTAAAGAATGCTTCTCCTCTCAGATCTTTAGTAGGAAATAGATTTGATCAATTTGATAAAACAAGCATAGTTTTATTTAGTCAGGTCACAGCCCATACAGAGGGTGATGGATGGGTATGGGATTATGATGTCATTTGAGTCTCCGAAACTCATAATTGAGTTGAAAGACTTTGGCTGTGAAGGGAACAGTGGGGTCAGTTCTGCCTCTGGAGGTGACAGCCCAGCAGTAGGGACATGGCTGGGAAAAAACCTCTGCAGAAGTACCCACAGGCCCTACCCAGGAAGAGACCTTGAAGACGGGTTGTCATGTCCATTCCACCTGAGTGCATGAAAGGACAGCAGCAGGGTCATGGTCATGTCTATGAGAGAAGCTGAAAGGCCAGTAGCACTCATGGGATTTAGGAGATCACAGTGAGATTACTTCTCTCTGGTCAGGTAAAAGACCTCAAGAAGCATAACGTGTTGGATTCCCTGCATGAAGAGAAGTTTCCGAGGTGGCGGAACTTTCCTTGGTAATGGAAAAAAGCAGAAAAGGAAAAAAATCTCACGAAGTGCAATTTGGATGGTGGGGACTGGATATCAGGAGGAAGAAATGCCACTGGAAGGGCAGTGCTGTGGTGCAAGATGTCACCCAGAGGGAGCTGGATCAGCCCATGTTTTGTGTTCCAAAGAACAGCCAGTGAGGGTGCAGACACATCAGTGAAGGTGCAGAAATGCTGGGGTGAGAGCAGGTGGGGAAGTGAGATGGGTGTCTGCAGCCTGCAGGGAAAGAGGGGCAGGTGTAGGACCGTGTAGAACAGCCTGTGATGGAGATGGCAAAGGGCGCTGTAAGGCTGGAAGGGACCCGCAGAACCCAGGTCTGCGTCCCCCTGGCCATGGCAGTTGTCTCTGCCACTGAGGCCCAGGAGAAGACATGTTGTCCTCATGGCACTGGGGCTTCGTTGCCTCCTTGCAGCCCCACAGGGAAGCTGGAAGTTGCTGTGCCAGTGTTGTCCTTCCCTGGGCCTTGCACACCCACATCCCATGGTTCCAGGAAGAGCCCTGAGCCATGTGTGAGGGACAGGATCCCCCTTCCCATTGCCTGGAGGTCATGGCTTCTCCTTCCTGCTTCAGAAAGCAAACCAAGGAGTTTCTGAACATCAGAGCTGAAGAAAAGACTAAAAGGACACCTCATGGTGGCTACAGCTTCCTCACAAGGGGAGAAGGAAGGGAAGGAACTGATCTCTTCTCACTGGTGACCAATGAGAGAACCCAAGGGAACGGAAGAAAGACGTGCCAGAGGAGGTTTAGGTTGGACATGAGGAAAAGGTTCTTCCCCCAGAGGTACTGGACACTGAACAGGCTCCCCAGGGAGGTGTCACGGCCCCAACCTGACAGTGTTCAAGAAGACACTGGACAGCATCCTCAGACACACAGTGTGAACTGTGACATGTCCTGTGCAGGGACAGGAGTTGGACTCGATGATCCTTTGGGTCCTTCCAACTCAGGACATTCTATGATTCTATGAAATACTAGGTTCAAAGTCCATGTTTTCATTGTAGAGAGGAGTTGTAAACATACACATTATGTGCATGACTATTGTGTGCATGTGGTGAGATGAACCCAAGTGAGCACAAATGTTGTCAGCTATTCCTTGGGGTGCCATAAAGGTCAGTGAGACAGAGATGGTGCTCAGGGGTCTCTTCCAACCTGCGTTATTGTAGGATTCCATGAATCTTTTCCTTGGAGAGATCTTTCATGTCAGAATAGACAGAGGAAGAAGAACAAAAAATAAGAGACAGAAGCAGAGATATAAAATGCCCCAGGGTAAATAGAGCAGCTCCTCTGAAGAGTGTTTCTCCACTCAAACTCTCCCTAGGAAATGTATTAGATAAATTTGATGAAAGCAGCTTAGCTTGATCTGCTCACACACTGGACCACAATGAGGGTGATGGCTGGGTACGGTGTCATGTGGTCACTTGGGTCTCAGGAACTCATAGTCCAGTAGGAAGCCAATGGCTGTGGAGGGGACTGTGAGGTCACTTCTGCCTCTGCAGGGGATAGGCCAACAGCAGGAACATGGCTGGGAAAGGACTGTGAGGTCACACATACGAGACGAGCAGTCGGTCCCAATCAGCATGGCTTTATGAAAGGCAGGTCCTGCTTGACCAGCCTGATCACCTTCTATGACAAGGTGAGGGAAAGTCTGTCATGGGGAGTGAATTCACCACACAGGCTGTGGGTATTGTGTCCTTAGACTGCAGTAAAGCCTTTGACACTGTATCCCACAGCATCTCCTGGAGAAGCTGCAGCTCATGGCCTGGATGGTGTATCTGCGATGGGTAAAGAACTGGCTGGAGGGCCGGGGCCAAAGAGTTGTAGTGTATGCAGGCAAATCAGGTTGGCAGCCGGTCTCAAGTGGTGTTCCTGTGGGTTCAGTATTGGGGCTAGTTCTGTTTAATCTCTTTATCAATGATCTGGGCGAGGCGATTGAGTGCACCCTCCATAAGTTTTCAGATGACACCAAATTTGGTGGGAAAGTTGATATGCTGGAGGGTACGAAGGCTCTACGGAGGGATCTGGAGATGTTGGTTCATTAGGCTGAGGCCACTTGTCTGAGGTTTAACACGGCCATGTGCCGGCTCCTGCACTGGGGTCATAACAACCCCCTGCAACACTGCCGGCTTGGGGAGGAGTGGCTGGAAAGCTGCTTGTTGGAAAAAGACCTGAGGGTGTTGATTGACAGCAACTGCACATGAGCCATTGTGTGCCCAGGTGGCCAAAAAGGCCAGTGGTATCCTGGCTTGTATCAGGAGTAGTGTAGTGGGCAGAACTGGAGCAGCGATCATCCCCTTGTACTCGATGTGGGTGAGGCCACAACTTGAATACTCGGTTCAGTTTTGGGCCCCTCACTATAGGAAAGGCCCTGAGGTGCTGGAGTGAGTGTAGAGGAGGGTGACAAGGCTGGAGGTGTTGGTCTTCTTCTGGGCTGCAAGTGATAGGATGAGAGGAAGTGGCCTCAGCTTGTTCCAGAGAAGGTTCAGAATTGGTATTAGGAAGCATTTCTTCATGGAAAAGGTTGTGAAGCAGTGGAACAGGATGCCCGGGGAAGTGGTTGAGTCACCATTCTTTGTTCCTTAGCACAGCTTCTAGGAGGATCCGTTCCATCATCTTCCCAGGCACAGGTAAGAGGCTGACAGGTCAGTAGTTTTCAGGGTCCTCCTTTCTAAAGCAGAGAAACACTGCCACACAGCACAGCTTGGAATGTGGAGACTGCACATGAGGAGGAAGAAATGTCACTCAAAGGGTAGTGCTGTGGTACAAAAACCATTCAGAAGGAGCATGAGATCAGTCCATTGCCTTGTGTTTCAAGGAACAGAGCATGAGAGTGGAGACACATCAGTCAATGTATGGAAATACCAGGGTGAGAACAAGGGGAGGAAGCGACATGGGCGTCTACAGCCTGCAGGGAAACAGAAGCAGCTGTGGGACTGTGTAGGATAACCTGTGGTGGAGATGGCAAAGGGCACTGGCAAGGCTGGGTGTTACCAAGAGAACCCAAGTCTTTGTCCCCTTGGCTATGGCCATTGTCTCTGCCACAAAAGCCTGTGAGAAGACATGTTGTCCTCAGGCACTGGGGCAGCTCATGGCCTCCTTGCACACACCCAGTAAGGCTGGGAAGTGTCACACCATTGTCCTTCACTCAGCGTCACACAGCCCACATTCCCCTGCCCCAGGAAGAGCCCTGAGTAATGTGTGAGGGACACGATCTGCCTTCCCAGGGGCTGGGGGTCAGGCCTTAGCCTCTCTTCTTCATCCAACTAAACCAGGGTTTTCTCAGCACCTCAGCTGCCTGCACATTTCCCTTTGTTTATCTGCCATCATGGCCTCCAATTCTCTGCTCTAACGAGGCCCTGGGGAGGCTTTGCTGGTACTTGCCCTCAGTGGAACTCATTAATACTTCAAGGTACTTAGTACTTTTTTCTTCTGACTTTGACTTCTGGAAAGGTTTGTGCAATTTCCTCTCATCACCTGAGTAATGTTCAAGAACTGAGCACCAAATGCACCATGGGGCTCATTACACTGAAGAAATCTCTAACAAACCATGTCTCTTCTTGTAATCATCTTCTAGTCTTGTACAGTGAATTAGAGAAGTGTCCTAGTGTAGTTATGATTTCAAAAATCTTCTTATAAAAATGCCTTGCTTTGGTTAAAGGGTATAGTTTAGTATTTTTCAGTGTGGTGAGGATGTGATTGCAGCATTATCTGATGTTGATCCAGGGTGTCTCCTAAGAAGGTCTGGACTGGCTGGAGAAGCTGTCCCTTGAGGCCTCACACTGTATGGACAACCTTGCTCCTCACCTTCCCAACCCCATCATTTCTCTCATTGGCCCCCTGGGCCTTGCATCCCTTTCCCTTACACCAGACTTCTCCACTGCAGTCTGCAGCTGGATGTGCCAGCTCCTTTGCACCAGCTCCCACCTGCTCTCCTTGGAGACCTGGCTGCACACAGTAAAGAGGGACTTTGCTTTACTTTTGAACAAACAAAATAACACTGATGAGATTCACGATTAAAAGAAAACATACTTCTTCTCAACTGTATGACAAGGACAAACTGCCACCACTGAGGTTCACCTTCTCCAAGGCATAGCCATGCAAGAAATGTTTTAGACAGAATGGAAATTATAAAACAAACACAATAAAAGAGTTCGCTAAAGACAGAATTAGACAGACTACTGAAAGACAAGGAAGCCTTTAACTCCTTGAAGCTGAAAGCAGAAACTGGGTTGTTGACAAGTGTCTGAGTGATCAAACAGTAACAGGAAGGGAAATTCAGAGAGCAATCACAGGTTCTTGTGTGCAGATCAGCTGCTGGAAATGGGACTTCAGACATGGTCAGTTTAGTTAGGGCAGGAGGAAATACCTGGAGGATGAGGGAGATCAGATGCACAGATAACAGAGAGAGTGCTGAGAAGGCAAATCTAGTGGAGGATGAGAAGCTGTCCTCTTGCTATTAATGCACATCCTGAAAAGTCTCATTTTGATCTCATAGGAAAACACTGATATTTGGAGTATTCAAAACAAAGAATGGAGAAATAAAACACCAATAACATTTGATTCTTAAATTTGCAAGAAGACACTGTCTTCACTTTATATCTTTCATTTTGTTTCCTTTTCCCACCATTAAAAAAAAAAAAAAAAAAGTCATCAAGATTTCTATCTTAGCAAAGCTGACACCATTAAGAAAGATAATTGAACTGTTAATAGAACCATTCTCTTTTTAGATGGCCATGTTGACAGTGATGTCAACAGATCTGTGTTTTCTGTCTTTTTATGTGATAATAAGGTAAAAAATATATTTATGTGTTGGTAAATATATAGTAAAATATATAATTGTATCCAGTTACTCAGCAAAATATATTTCCTACCAGCACTCTCAAAGGAAGAATCTTTCTTCTGAGAAATTGCTGCCTCCCAAGCCTGTGTGACTTGAGACAGGAATGTGGAGAACAACAAGCAGTGGATGTGGATCAAGTAAGGGATCACTGGAACTAACACAACCCTCTCCAGTCTATGGGACAGGAGGGGCAGCATCCCAGGAGCTGAGACAGTAGGACAGTGTCACAGTGAGGCCACTCTCCACCATCTTGGAAAGCTCATGGAGACTGGGGGGACTCCCTGACCACTGGCAGCTCTCACACAGTGTGTGCACTTTTCAAAATGGCCAAAGAGTGAGCAGGAGAATTAAGGGCTGTGCCCCAGAACATGTCCACTGGGTCTTCATTTCTGGGTGTCTGGAAGAGAAGGTGACGGGGTTTACCTAGGGCAGGTTGTGCCTGTCCATCTTCTTTGTTTTCTGTGAGGAAAGGACAGGGTTGTGGACGTGGGGAGAGCAGTGGTAGTCTGTTACCTGGAAGTCAGCAAGGCATTCAGCATCATCCCCCACAATATTCTTATGTCCAAGGTAGGATATTATGGTCTGTGTCAGTGTGCAAGTAGACGGGTAAAAGGCAATCTGGATGATTTGGCTTAGAAGGGCAGTAGATAAAGGGAGAAACTTTCCAATCCTGAGGACAGCCAAGCACTGGAAGCTGTTTCCCACGAGTGCACACTCACTCTGTCCCAGAAAGTGACCAAAATGTGTTTGTATAGACCCTTCACTTATCTGGTCTGACCCTGCTTTGAAGAGGAGGTTGGTCAAGACACCTCCTGAGGTCCCTTTGAGACTGAATGATGGTGTCCTTCCTTCCCCTTCACGTTTTTGATTTGGAGAAAGCTCTCAGGTCCTCTCTGATCACAGACATAGTTCATATGAGGTGCAGGGCTGGTGTTTGCTGTCCATATACCCTTCCAGAAGGAACACACCACCTTGTTGATCCTTTCAGAGCAGGTTGTTCAAGAGGTGTCAGCATCCATGTACAGAGTCTGCACATCAGCCAGGCAGCAAAGCCATCATTACAAAAATGGAGATGAGGCTCTTGACCAGCTCTTTGCACCCAGATATCAGCATGACATGTCTGCTGAGATTCCTGGGAACATCTAAACTTTAAGAACACGGAAGTGTGAGTTCTTGCTGAGTATGCTGACTCATCTCCTGACCCATGTGGTGCTTCAGGTTGTGAAGAGAATCAAAACCAACTTTTTGACTGGGGTAAATTCATTTTACAGGCTGTCACACAGGGTAGTTGAAGGGGGCTCAGAACTCCAATCTCCGCTACACTATAAGGCTTGATACCCCATCCATAAGTACTCATGTAAGTGGTTCCGATAAAGGGTGGTCTGGCAAAAGTCACTCTTTGTGTCCCCAGGTGCATGGACACTGCTCATGTGCCTCTCCAGAGAGTGGGAGAGGCTGAATCCCTTTCTCAGGAGAAACTCCTTGCTGGAAAGACACAGCTACAAGGGTGACTCAACAAGGTTTTATTGCAATTCACTCAGCATCAGATTCGATATATTTGGTGCTTTTCTGTGATAACACCTGCACAGATGATCACAAAAAGACAACAGCTTCATAAGAGATGGTTACAAAGGCCCTGTCATGAACAAGAAAGCTCAGCATGAGCTCTGGAGGGAGCAAGGAAAATTATAACAAGCACCAGGAAGAGCCAAGAATTCAAGACCCTTATGAAGAGCAGGAGGCCCTGAGCAGCAGTGACCGGACATGTGTGGTGTAGGAAAGGGGGTCAGGGGATGTGGGGTAGAAAAGGGTGATGGCGGATGACTTCAGCAAATCCTTACAACCATGTCTGAGCCACAAGTGGAATGCGGCTGATGTCTGTGGGTGGAGGGGGAATAGGAGGAAGTTTTTTGAGGTTAGGCTTCCCTCGGACTTATCATACATGGCAGTGCCATTTGCATGCTGTGGTCATGGCTGTGCCTGGGAGATGGGGAATGGCTGCTGCTGGGGTGGCTATGCTCAGTCATGGCCCATGAGCTGACCCTGCTCTGCTCCTCTCTTACACTGCCCACACTTGGATGGCCCTCAGAATCATCCATGAGCCTGGTGGATGCATGAACCTCCTGGAGTGTTGGCCCATTACAGAACAAGAGTGAAAGGTTTGTGAGACACATGGGAGAGCAGGAAGAGAGTGGACTATGCGTAGCAGAAACTGCGTTAAAGGCAAGAAGAGGACCTGAAGAGCATGGGCTGGTCATGCTAATGTGGAATAGACGGATTTTTCGTTTTTATTTTAGGGCAGCAGAAGAAGGAACGTGTGCATTTCAGTGCTGGGGCATGGAACCAAATTGACGATTTGAGCAAATTTGGGACTGGGACAGCTCAGGTGATTGGTGACCATTGCCAGGTGTTTGAAAGGAGGTGAATGGGTTTTGAGGACCTCACAGTCATTGCCAAATCCTCAGAAAACCAGAGGCTTGTGGTTAAAGCAACAGCACTTGGCACCAAACGCACCCGCAAAACACAAATACCCTCCCAGTGACCAC
Source organism: Columba livia (assembly GCF_036013475.1). Taxonomy (NCBI): domain Eukaryota; kingdom Metazoa; phylum Chordata; class Aves; order Columbiformes; family Columbidae; genus Columba; species Columba livia. The sequence goes on from NC_088609.1 coordinate 33,561,865, forward strand.
AGGCAGAGCCTGAGACATATAAGAGAGAAAGGGTCTCCTTTGTCTGGTCTTGTGGTCAGGGCTCAGCCATCCTGATGATAAACAGACATGAAGGGCTGACATGGCATCAGAGCCACCTCCACATCCCCTTCACCTCCTATAACTAGTGTCTCAAGTCTTTCCTTCACCAGCCTCCAGGCACAGGGACCTGCACTGGTTGTTTCCTTCACAGCTGTGTCAGTGATGGCCCTTCATGGGGTCCCAAACACCCTCAGAAACTTGGGGTTTGCTTTTGCTTTTCACTTCATCAGAGGTTTGTTAATTCTTTCAGTAGCTTCAGTTCAGGATCAGCGCACCAGAGGGCTCACTAACATCTAAAATGTTCTTGCAAGCCAAGGCTCTGTGCATCATTTTCCTAAAGGCTTCAAGTCGGGTGTAGATGATCAGGGAGATTTCAGGTGTAGGACAGGATTTGGCTGGCATCAGCAAAACTCCCAGCACTCATCAATTGATAAAAGGAAACGTGCTGGAGCTTGTTGGTCACAGACCCTGGTGACGAAAAACAGAAACAGCACTTAAAGACAGGATGTGCTAAACCCTTTGTGTAGATAAGAATTATGAGTTACTAAGGTTGTCAAGAAGGAATTGCTGCTTCTGCTACACTAAGGAGAGTGCATTAATCAAGATAGCAACTGCCTAAACAAACATTAGCCAATCAGTAGGTATCTAGCAAGAATAACAAACCAATCAGTGTGTGACGCGCTGTTTAGGATAGGTATTAAATATTTTAGAAATTACAATAAAGTTGACATTTTGCTTGCATCAAGCTGTGTCCTGTCTCTCCACCGCGGCAAATTGGTGACCCCAACGTGATCGTGCGACATGATTCCAGGGCTCAAGAACCACCTATCTGTGTGGCATGCTGCGAGTCCCACAGAACGTTGAATGAGCTGCTGAAAGGAAGCAGGAGCCGGCCGGCCTGAAATCCATCTGGAGTAGAGAGGTGAGCTGTGGGAAACATGGGAAATCAAGCGTCTTCCCCAGAGAGAGACGTATATGAGCTTATGAAAGCTCTCCTTCAAAAGCATGGAAAGAATGCTTCTGGGCACGATCTTAAAGCGATGCTTAAATAGATGCAAGCTAAAATACCCATTGTAACTGCATCTACTATTTTTAAGTGGGAACTTTGGGATGACGTGGGGGTGAAACTGTGGGATGCAGCAACAATGGGGAACGCCGAAGCACAGCGCTTGCTCCCGTGGTGGAGAAGTATTTTTGAAACTTTGAAAGCCCAGGAAAAGGGACCAAAAGACAAAAAGGAGGGGGAAGGAGGTTCTTCCGTGGGACCCACTGTGCCACCTCTGGAAGTGAGTGCTGCAGGGTACCCCCCTGAGGAGGATCCCTTTGACCTGGGACCGGTGGATCCTGAAAAAGAGCCAGACTTGTACCCTCCTGACCCACATGATGTTTGGGTAAATATAAGGCGACAAGCCTTGAAGGAGGGGGATTTGGACATTGCTAAGACTATTGTGGCCCCCGTCATATATCAAGGCTGAGGAGGGCAGCAACCACAGTGGGAGGCTATATCTTTTCCGGTAGTTGAGGAATTGCACCGTACTGTTACTGAGTATGGACTTTCTTCCCCATATTTTGCAAGTTTATTATCCTCTGTTTTTGATACTTATGTTATGACTCTGCATGATATAAAATCATTAGCACAACTGTTGTTGACCCCAACTCAGTATACCTTATGGGAAACATATTGGAGGGGAGGGCTTCAAACGGTTCTTGGAGGTTATGCACACCACAATAATGCAGCTATAGCTGCGCTGACTATAGAACATCTCACAGGAACGGGTCAACACTCTGATCCAGTAGCCCAAGCCAGGCGCATCCCCCAGGAAGCTCTTGAGGCTACTCGTGAAGAAGTGAAGAAAGCTTTTTTTAAGGTTCCTGATTTACAAAAGCCATAGAAAACCTTTACTACGATAACCCAGAAGTTGAAAGTTGACATTTTGCTTGCATCAAGCTGTGGCCCATCGCTTCATCGCGGCAGAAAGGGAGCCTGTCAGCCCCGGGCCTCTCACTGCCTGATGTCCCTCCTGTCACCAGCCAGGCCTCTGAAAACTGGCCAAAACATCGACTGACTTGGGTCCAAAGTAGCACAAAGTATCCAGGAGAGAAGTTGGGAAGAAGGACATGAGGTAGAGGGAGAAAGCGAAGGGAGCAGGACAAGGGGAGGGAAGAGGAAAAACTAGGGCCGGGCTGCAGGACTGAAATGGAGGAATTGAAAGAAAAAAAGCAGGAAGCAGGAGAGTGAGAGAAAAGAAAAGAAGAGAGGAAAGAAGAGACATGCAGCCAGACGCGGGATTAGTGAGAGAGGATGGGACAGAGAACAGGATGAGAAGGAAATAAGGCAAGGCAAGGACAGGCAAGGACAGGCAAGGCAAGGCTAGGCTGCAGGACATTTTTTTGCTTTATAGTTTCCAGCACACTCGTCTTCAGACGAGTGATTTTCCTCCCCCCGCCCCAGACTGCTGTATCATCGGGGGTGCCAATGGCACAACAAGGGTTGGGGCAGGAAGGGGATCAAAGACATGAACTGGGTAAGCTTCACAGTTATTTTTAGAGTTCTTATCAGGCTGTAACGCTGTAAAAATTCCAGTAACCGCAGCCTGTTCGGCCTTAAGTTCTTTTAAAGCAGACAATATAAGCTTCCAAGTAGTCGCTAGTGATTTAGCTTTTTTATCTCCGTCGCTAACCTGATCCCATAACTTCTGCCCTATATCGTCCCAAAGTTCAATTTTTAAAGCTTTTTCATCTTCTATCAGGTAGCCGTTAGTTCTACACCAAACCAACACTCTACGGATGTTACTTTCTTCATATTTAAGTCCTCTCATAGAGAGAATATGCAGGAGGAGTTTAACTATGGCTTCTTCCTCAGAGGATATATTTAGCCCCATAACTTCACTCTTCCCTCCTCCCGCTCCCAGCCGCTCACCCTTTACGATGACTTCTTCAAAAAAATGCGGAACGTCCGTACGCCTCCGCCCGGTCTTCAGTCCAGCTGATCCGCCTCCGGCTGGGCCGCTCCAGGCTTTTCCCCGACCTCGGTGGTATGCCGTTCAGGGTATCACGTAGGGGTCACCATTTGTAGGAACGAAATAAGGACTCAGCAAAACAAGTCGATTCAATGTGAATCACGCTAAAGCCATTTATTACAGAAACAAGTCTCCTTATATACATAACTATATTCTAATCACGCGTCCACACTCCAAGCATGGATTCGCTAAATGAGTATCGTGGGCTGTCCATGCGCTGGAGTCTCACTGATGATACGTCCGATGATTCACGCCACGCCAGGACCCCGGTGATTGAGGAACGCCCCTCTCTCTCACAGCAGATTCTGTTCTCAGCTTCTCCAAGGGGCCTTGAGATTCCTTTGAGCCTGACTAATTCAGCAACAAATCTTTATCTATCAAAACCCCTCCACACTCCACCACCACTCCTGGCTGGCCTGTCTTTCCCAAAAAGGTCATAACCATCCATGACCACATTCCAGTCATGTGAACTGTCCAACCAGGTTTCTGTAATTGCCACCAGATCATAATCTCCCAACCGAACATAGGATTCTAACTCCTCCTGCTTACTCCCCATGCTGTGCGCATTGGTGTACAGGCATTTCAGGGAGCGAGCAGAGCACACCAGTTTCTCCCTAGGGGCATAGGAGGCCACCCGGTCCTCATCAGTTTTAGAATGCTGCCCCACTGGGACAAGCCCAGCTACAACTCCATCCCCCTTCGAGCCTAGTTTAAAACTCTCCAAATGAGCCCAGCTAATTCCTGCCCCAGCATCCTTTTGCCCCTGTGAAATAAACCTTTCCCGCGTAACACTGTCTGGACTGGAGTCTTATAAAACCAACCATTATCAAAAAATCCAAAGCCCTGCCTGTAGCACCAGTCTTGGAGCCAGCCATTAAGAGACTGAATTTTCCTATTCCATCCCACATCATCACTTGAAGATGGAAGGAGTGAAGAGAAGATCATTTGAGCCCCTGAGTCTTTCACCATCCTTCCCAAGACCTTGAAATAATTCTTCATTCCACTCAGACTACGGGAAGCAGCTTCCTCCCCGTCTGTCTGGAAGACCAGCAGCCGGTAGTAGTCTGTCGGTTGCACCAGTTTGGGGAGCTCTCTAGCGATATCCTCAATCTGAGCTCCAGGTAGACTACAAACTTCCCTAAGATGAGGGTCAACTCTGCATATTGGGCCCTCTGTTCCTTTCAGAAGGGAATTTCCTATTACAATCACCTTTCTTTCTTTCTTATCAGAGGCAGTCTTAAGTTGTGAAGTCAACCGCCTCTTCCTATGTGATCTTGTAGGCAGGCTTGGCACCACCTCCTTACCTACCTCTTATTCAAGATCCAGAGCCTCAAACCTATTACGGAGGGGCACCTGGGGAGACATAGCAGGCAGGGAGGGCGGGCTACCTGTGACGCTGAACCAGAATACGCTTCCAACCCTCGTCGTCTTTTAGGTCCCCTACCTCTGCCCGGCAGCAACAAGGGTGGGGCCGTCTCAGGACTTCCGCCTCTGTCTGAGAGGGCAGGAGGTCCGTCTCCTTTTGGGGCTACCTCCCTGTGGCCTTTCCGACTGGCACATCAGGGTGTTACTCCAAGAGTCGATCTCCCTTTCGCACTCCCTGATGGTCCTCAGCATCTCAACCTCCTCCCTAAGTTTCACAACCATGTCGAGCAGGTTTTGCACCTGCTCACACCTCAAACAGGTGGAGTGCTGGCCTCCCTCTCCTGGCAGCAGCAGGCTCTGCCACTCCCTGCAGCCGGAGACCTGAACAGCCACCGTTCGGGACAGAACCTCAGTCTGCGTTGCCACAGTCTGTTAGAGACAAGCTCTCCTTCGGGAGGCAACCATGGTCGTCAGCAGTCTGGGATGCTGGCAATAAGTTAGAGGGGCTGACAAGCAACAAGTGCTCTCTGCACCCTGCTGCACAAGCTACCAGACCCGCTGCTGCAGCACAGTGCGGGTGGGACTCAACAGCTACACAAGCTGGTTGCTCCTCTCAAGGAGGCTCCTTCTGCCACTTCCTGCTGTCCCTCCTGTCACCAGGGAGACCTCTGAAAATTTTCCAAAACATCATATGTGAGCAGATGTGAATGTGAATCTGTGACTCTGGGACTGTGACTCTGGGACTGTGTCTCTGTGACTCTGTGACCGACTTTGAGTCTGTCACAGTTACTCCATGATTTTGTGACTCTGTGACTCTTTAACTGTGTCTATGAGACTGCTGTGGCTCTGTGACTGTGATTTTCTAACTGTGATTGTGACTCTGTGACTCTATGAATGTGTGACTCTGTGACTGTGACTGTGAGTCTCTGTCTGCAACTCTGTGATTATGAGAATATGATTCTGTGACTCTGTGAGTGTGACTACAACTCTATTACTCTGATTATGCGACTGTGTTTGTGACCCTCTTACTGGGACTGTGACCCTGTGACCGTGACTCTGTAACTGTGACTCTGTGATTGTGACTCTGCGAATATGTGACTCTCTGACTGTGTGACTGTGTGACTCTCATATTGTGACTGTGATTCGGTGACTGTGACTCTGTGACTAATTGTGACCCTGACTCTGTTACATCTGTGACTCTGTGACATATATGACTGTGACTCTGTGACTGTTACTTTGTGACTCTGTGACTTTGTTACTCTGTGACTTTGTGACTCTGTGACTCTGTGACTCTGTGACTCTGTGACTCTGTGACTTTGACTGTGACTCTGTGATATTTGTGACTCTTTGACTGTGACTCTCTGAATCTGAGTCTGTGTCTCCGTGACTTTGCAGCTGTGACTGAGAGTCTGTGACTCTGACTGTGTGACTGCCACTCTATGACTGTGTGACTCTGTGATACTGTGAGTCTGTGACTGTATCTCTGTGACATCTGTGATTCTGTGACTGTGACTCTGTGACTGTTGCTCTGTGATACCTGTGACTCTCTGGCTGTGACCCTGTGAATATGTGTGTTTGACTCTGTGATTCTGTTACTGTAGCTCTGTGGCATCTGTGACTCTGACTCTGTGACATCTCTGACTGTGAATCTGAGTCTGTGACTCTGTGACAGTGACTCTGACTGTGTCTCTGTGACTCTTTGACCCTGTGACTGACTGTGAGTCTGTCACTGTGACTCCATGATTATGTGACTCTGTGATTCTATAACTGTGACTCTGAAACAGCTGTGACTGTGTGATTGTGAGTCTGTATCTCTGTGACTGTGACTCTTTGACATCTATGACTCTCTGATTATGTGACTGTGATTCTGTGACTCTTTGACTCTGTGACTGTGACTACAACTCTATTACTCTGATTATGTGACTCTGTTTGTGACCTTCTGACTGGGACTGTGACCCTGTGACTGTGACTCTGACTCTGAGACTCTGTGATTGTGACTTTGTGACAGTGACTCTGTGACCGTGTGACTCTGTGACACTCTGATTGTGACAGTGACTCTGAGATTATGACTCTGAGTCTGTGAATCTATGATTGCGAATCTGTGACCCTGTGACCCTTTTACTCTGGCTCTGTGACTGTGACACTCTGACTCTGTGACTGTGTGACTATGACTCTATGACTTTGTCACTGTGACTGTGACTCTGTGACACCTTTGACTCTGTGACTGTGACTCTGTGACTATGTGACTCTGACGCTGTGACTTTGTAACTGTGACTATGACTCTATCACTCTGACTCTGTGACTCTGACCCTGTGACTGTGTGACTCTGAGTCTGTGACTCTGATTGCAACTCTATGACACTGACTCTGTGACATTATTTGTAACCCTGTGACTCTGACCCTGTGAATCTGACTGTGTGACTCTGTGAATCTGTGACTCTGTGACTGAGACTCTGTGACTGTGACTATGACTCTGTGACATCTGTGACTTTGTGACTGTGACTCTGTGACTGTGACTCTGTACACTGTGTCTGTGACTCTCTGACTATGACTGTGATTCTGTAACTTTTTGACTCTGTAACTGTGACTCTGTGACTCTGTGACTGTGACCCTGTGACTGTGACTCTGTGAATCTGTGAAAGGGACCCTGTGACTCTGTTCACTGTGGCTCTGTTCACTGTGACACTGTGACTCTGTGACTGTGACACTGTGAGTCTGTGACTCTGACTTTGTGACTCTGTGACATCTGTGACACCTGTGATGGTGACTCTGGGACTTTGAGTCTGTGACAGTGACTGTGACTCTGTGACTTGGTGAGTCTTTAACTCTGTGACTCTGTGAATGACTCTGTTACTGACTCTGTGACTCTGTGACTGTGAATCTGTGACTCTGTGACTGTGAATCTGTGACTGTTACTCTATGAGTATGTGACTGTGTGACATCTGTGACTGTGTGACTCTGCGTGTGTGATTGTGTGACTCTGAGTGTGTGACTCTGGGACTCTGGGACTCTGGGACTGAAACTTCGTGAGATCTGTGTCATCTGTGACATCTGTTTCATCTGTGACTGGGACTCTGGGACTCTGGGGCTGTATCTCTGTGACTGTGACTCTTTGACAATGTGACTCTGTGACAGTGACTCTGTGACTGGGACTCTGGGACATCTTTGTGATTCTGTGACTCTGACTCTGTGATTCTGTGACTGTGTCTCTGTGACTGTGACTGTGAATCTGTGACTGTGACTTTCACTCTATGAGTATGTGACTCTGTGACATCTGTGACTCTGTGACTCTGAGTCTGTGACTGTGTGACTCTATGACTCTGTTGCCTGTGATTCTGTGACTGTGACTCTGTCACTGTGACGCTGTGACTGTGATGCTGTGACTCTGTGACTGTGATTTTGTGACTCTGACTCTGTGACTGTGACTCAGTGACTGTGACTCTGACTCATCTGTGACTCTATTGATACAGGGAATTGACAACTAATCAATTAACACTTAATGACTAACACTTAACGCTTAAAGAACTAACCCTACCCCACATCACTAAAGGCATTTAGAGAGCTAACCCTTTAACCCATATCACTATTGCCTAGTCTTGCTTAACTCTGTGTACTTATTGTACAAGAAACGGGACTTCACTTGTAAGGATAATAATCCTTGGGTGCAGAGAAAAGTCCCATCAGAGTTCCAGACCCGAGCGGACGGAGGAAGAAATGCGGCCGACCCAATATGAGTGATAAAGCATACTTCAACTTTATTGCCCGAGATAGCGTGCATTTATACCAAATACCATAATTATGCATACTTGTCTCTATCTAATAGGCTAAGCACATTTACTTACTCCACCTACTTGGGTTTAGCTAGCTATGCGCATCCCACATTCTTCTGACTCTTATCTCTTCAAAAATATCCTAACCCTGCCTTAGTTAGTACTTTTCCATTCCCCCCTTTCCCACGGCCTAATAGACAAGCTAACTAAGGCCTACTTATGTCAACTAAAATGGGCTCTGCTCGTACAGTTGCTTGGTGGACTCATGTCCGTGCTCCTTGAGCCAATCCCCGACACTTGGGTGCATCCTTGATGCATCTTTGGGTGAACTAGATAACAGAAACTTGGGCACAGGACAGGAGATACACCAGTTTTAACGAACTCAGAAGTCTGAGACCTAACCAACTCATCACACCGGACCAAAGGTGACCGCGTACAGAAAAAGAGGACCCGGGTTCACGATCACTGCACAGCTGCAACCAGGAGGAGCCGGAGGTGGAAACTCTGGAAATGGTCTCCCGGAACTCATTGTAATAAGAACCGCCTTCTCGGGGACAGGTTATGAATATGTATAGGCGTTCCTAAAACTTTCATGAATATGTAACGCTTTACTGCATTTAACCAAACCCACAGCTACTGTAATTACACACACGTAATAGGCAAAATGATTCCCCGTGTGTCCGGCATCGTAAATAAATGCATACCTTCCTTATAACTTCAAGGGTTGTAAGGTCATTCCGTGCCACACTGTGAATCTGAGTCTGTGACTCTGACTGTGTGACTCTGGGATTCTGTGACTGTGACTGTGTGAATCTGCCTGTGACTCTCTGACTCTGTGACTCTGTCACTGTGGCTCCGTTTCTGTGATTCTGTTACTCTGTGATTGTGAGCGTGACTCTGAGACTCTGGTGTAGGATGCAAAAAAAAAAAAAAGCCAGCAACACTGAGCCCGAGGCAGGTGCAGTCGACGGCATGCTGGGGCAGATGCCAAAGACCACATCCTCAGCGGGCCTCTGGGAGCGGGAGAGAAGAAGCAGCAGCTGTTAGCACCGTAGCTCAGCCCTGCCTGAGCCTGCTCCTTCCGCGGAGGCTCCGCAGCCTCTCATCCCACCTTGTCCCGTACTGTCCCATCCCTGGTACCCCTGAGAACCCACAGACACGCGGGATACAGCTATTGGCACTGGAAAGAGCCGGTGTGCTCTGACTGGCTGCTTTCCACCACACTGTGCTGACCCATTGGTTGGTCCTCCCTGTGCTCTGCCCACACGAACCCTCCTCGGGACGCACTGGAGTGAGGACCGCGTAATATTTTCCCCAAAAACACGGCTGCCGGGCCCCACTTTCCGGTGCAGCTCTCTGAGACGGAGTGGAGCAGGCCGAACGGGGCCTGGCTGGGCACTCACCGGGGCCTCGCAGAAACAGCAAGAAACAGCAGCGCGGCGGGACCGCTCCGAGCTCCAACAGTGCACACACATGGCAGTCGAGAATACCCCGTGCACTTCGCAGTGGCCATTTTTGTGCATGCACATTGGGAAGTCCTTGAGACTCCCCTTCTCCCGCCCCGTCTCTTCCTTCTCCGCGACCTGATTGGCGAGCTATGCACATCAATTTTCATTCTCTCCACCTATCACCGCCGCCCCCCGTTTGCTCTGCGCTGCCCTCCGCCCCGGTATCTATTTACCTTTAAACCTAAATTTTAACACTTCAGTATCTTTTCAGATTTACATCTTCTGACATATTTACAATTATATATATTTAGACTGAGATATCTATTTACACTTATTAATAAATAGAAGGTATGTATATGGGTATGAGAGAATATATAGAGATGATATTTAATATCTATTTAGGCTACGTAACACGTAGTCCTTATGCATAGCTCTACCTACTCACACATATTTCTATTTTAAACTGCTTTCTATATAATTTTATTTAAGTCTTTCATTTTTTAATTTACTTATAGACATGAGGTTGTATTTTTAAAAGCAACAGGTAGTCAGGTGGGTGTTTTGCTTTAAAACACTGAAAAACAGCAGAAATGGTAAAATATTCCCAATATATGCATGAGCTCTGCACCAAACGGCCATGACAGAGCCTAACTAGATCTGTATTTTTCTTTTTTTTACTGCCAGCAGAATGTGCAAGTACAGTACAAAAACCATCCTTATGGAGAGATCTTTGCATTTTAGGCTTAGTCTAAGTGTCTCAGGTAGTTGTGGGTTTGTTTGGGCTTAATCTAAAAGGTCTGATGGCTTTCCTCCTCATCTGAAGACAAATGTGCAATAAAATATAAAGAAAAAAAAAACATCCTGCAGACTAGCCTTCCCTTGACTTGCACAGATAAATACACAGATGACAACACCCCAGTGCCTAAGAACTCATCAGAAATTGTTGGAAGGATCGTGGCTGGAGCAGTTAAAGCTCCTGGCAAAACACACATTTTGTAAGTATTGCTAGGGCTTTGTATTCTTCGTGAGGCGTTCCAGGGTGGTTTAACCTTTTTGATGAATATTAATTTACAGAGGCATGAATCTTGCTTATTAAAGCGGCTGTTAAGTTTGTTGTGATGGGGTAGATTTGAATGGATCTGACCCAAAGTAGACTTAGAATTTTCAGCCCATGTTTTTATGCCTGCATTTTTAGGCCCATGTTTTTTGGCCTAAAACTTTAGCCCTACATTTTTAGGCTTACATTTTATAAGCCTACGTTTTCAGGCCTACTCTTGCAGGCCTACATTTTCAGGACGTGAGTTTCAAACTCTGACATCTGTGACTCTTCAGATGATTTAACTGGGTTTGTTCTTGGGGTTGGTTGTTCTAAGACACAAGTTGTAGATCCCATTTCCTGGACACAGAGAGATTCTTTGGTTTCTGTGTTTGCTTTTATAGTAAAGACATTGTAGCATAAACGTGGAATTTGTTCCCATCTGGAAAGAGTCTCATTCTCAGTGTTTGACTATTTCTTCCATTGGGGCAAGGGGGGGATATAGCAGGTATTCGTAGGCCCCAAATCTGAGTATTTTGCATGCTAATGATGAAGATCAAATAAATATGAGAGAACTAAGTAACATATCAATGACTATGTGGAATCTCAACAAGTTTTCAAGTGTCATAAATATTTCCTAAAACATTGCAGTGTTTTCAAGATTACCTTAAAGCAGTTTCTGCAATTAAGCCTTATTTTTTTTTGTCTGTTGCAGGGCTTTGGAACAAAACAAAACCCATGTAACTGCTTTCAAATAACATTTCTACTTCTATTTTTAGTCAATATAGCATATATTTTATGTCTTATTTAGTATTTTGGTGCTTTCGTGGCTAAACATGGCAAACACCTGATCACGGTGCTTGGGCTTCCACAAAGAAACACTCTTCCAAAGAGATGTTTTCTGTGTCTTGGTCAGATGACTGAGTAGAGTGATTTGTCACACAGTAGGAATGTAATTTTGGTTTGTTTTCTTTTTTTTTTTTTTCCAATTGCAATGAATGCACCAAGAGTTTATGTATGAGAATAAATTTCCACATTCCTTAGGTGATCAGAACAGTTTTGATGTTCAGGCTTTAGAATCTGGTTTCACTGCTTGTTGTTGGTTCCGGATGCTTTATTTAAGTTCTGATCACCTTTATTTCTCCTTCTAGAAGTCAAAAGGAGCCAGTGAGTGGAACATCAAAAGCAGTATGTAAAAACATAATCTCACCCTTTTTCCTACACACCAAGCTGAATTTTAACCAACACAGCATTGTATGAATTTTCCAAGCATTAACATAATGTGTTTTCCAGTAAATGTTTAAAATATTGGACTCAGCAAGGTAAAAAGTGTGTCACGCCGTTGTTGTGAGAACAGTTCTGTGCAGCTCCGTGATTTCTTGTCGTGTCCTTAAATAGTTGGGGATTTGTTCCTAAAACCATATAATTGCAGTGATTTTGTTGGGGCCCCTTGGAGTACAAAAATGTCCTCAATAGATTGCTGTGAATTTAAATATTGTTGCTACACAACTATGAATTTACATTTGGGAAAGGGGTGGCGTTTTTCTTCAGGTTTGCAAACACTGTTATTCTGCTACTAAAATATTGTATAAATGAGAAACACAAGGAAACAATTGACTGGTCTGGATCTGGATTTGCCACTTTTGTCGAATACTATGTGTCACTCACTTGGTTTTTATATTCTGTCTTTATTTTAACGTAAGTTGAATTTATTGTATTGCAACTAATACAAATGAGTTTTTATTTCTTGAAAACAGCTTTTTTTTTTTTTTTTTACTAGCATGTGTATCAACACAAAGTCCATCTTCATAAATACAGTTTATTTGGCTTTTTTCCATGTTTCTGTATGTATTTCAAAGCAGAACTTAGTCTGATAGGAATAAATCACTAGAAAGTTTGTCCATAATTGTGGAACAGTAAGACTAGAACATTTGAATTTGTTACAGCTTTGTTGTGCTGCTGTCCCACTGTTACTACACTCTGTCTTGAATGTACAATTGAACATGTGTTTAATTTTTTGTGAACAGATCAATGACTCTCCTGCACCTCTTGCTCTTATTAAGGTATTACAATAGAATATAAGGTACAAATTCTTGTCAAATACTTTAATACTTTCTGGAAGAGAAAAGAAAAATAAAACAACCAAAACAAATCTGAGAGGAAAAAAAATGGGGAGAGTGACAGCTTTGAAATAATGTAATTATTTTTCTGTGTTGTGCTTTTTTAAGGTCCAAGCCTCCCTGTAGTACTTTGTCTTACCCTAGAAGTTCGTATACCCACTGCAAGTCATGATCAGGTTCTTCCTGTGCTCTCTCCATCTCTCGATCACGGAGCATTCTCGTTCCCATTCCTACTCACCATTGCTGCCATCTCCAAGAAGAGGCAAAGGAAAGAGTCATAACTATCGTTCTAGGTCAAGGTTGCGTGGTGATCACCACTCATGGTCAAGGTGTTGTTTTAAGACATGAAGCGAGATGAGGCCAGCCCCATCACTGAGGAACTGGTGAAAGAGCTTCGACCCCTATTTGATTCTGTCAGACCCTGTCGGGCTCTTTCAGGTATTTTCATGTTCTGTCAGGTCCTGTTGGGCTCTGTTGGTCTTTGCTGGACTCCATCAGGCCCTGTCAGGCTTTGAAAGGACCTGTCAGGCTCTGTCAGGCCCTGCTGGGCTCTGTCAGGCTTTGTCAAGCCTTGTCAGGCTCTCTCGGTCTTTGTTGGGCTCTATCAGGCTCTGTCGAGCACTGTCCGGCTCTGTTGGGCCCTGTTGGGCTTAGTCAGGATCTGTCAAGCCTTGTCAGGCTCTGCCAGGCTCTGTCAAGCTATGTCGGGCTCTGTTGGGCTTTGTCAGGCTCTATGGGGCTTTGTTGTGCTTTATTGAGCTTTGTCAGGAGCTGTCCAGCCCTGTCAGACTTCGTAAGGATCTGTCAGGCATTGTTGGTCTTTGTCGGGCTTTGTCTTTGTAAGGCTCTGTTGGGCTCTGTTGGGCTCTGTTGGGCCTCTGTTGGGCCCTGTTGGGGTTTGTCAATCTTTGTCAGGCTCTATTGGCCTTTGGCGGGCTCTGTCGGGCTTTATTGGGCTTTGGCGGGCTCTGTCACACCCTGTCAGGCTCTGCCAGGCTTTAGAAGGCCCTGTCAGGCACTATCGGGATCTATCAGGCCCTGTCAGGCTCTGTCCAGCCCTGTTGGGTTCTGTCAGGTTTTTTGGGCTCTCTCAGGCTCTGTTGGGCGTTTTTGATCCCTGACAGGGTCTGATGGGCCCTGTCAGGCTTTTGGGCCTGGTCAGGCTCTGTGAAACTCTGTCAGGCTCTGTTGGGCTCTGTGGGTCCTGTCAAACTCTGTCAAGCTCTGTAGGGCTTTTTCATGCCCTCTTTGACTCTATTGGTGTCTTTCAGGCTCTTTCAGGCTTTGTCGGGCTCTGCTGGACTCTGTCAGGCTCTGTCAGGCGTTATCAGGCTCTGTCGGGCTCTGTCAGGCTGTGTCAGGCGCTGTCGGCTTTGTTGGGCCCTGTCGGGGTTTGAGGTTTTGTACAGGCCCTGTCAGGCTTTATCAGGCATTGTCAGGCTCTCTTAAGCTCTATCAGGCTGTGTCGAGCCCTGTCAGGCTCTGTTGAATCCTGTTGGGCTTTTTTGGGCCCTGTCAGGTGCTATGGGGTTTTGTCGGGCTCTGTCCAGCCATGTCAGACTTTGTCTGGCTCTGTCAGGCTTTGTCAGGCTCTGTTGGTCAGGGCTCCTCTGTGTCAGGGCTTTTTTGGTCTTTGTTGGGCTCTGTCAGGTTTTTTAAAGCTCTGTCGGGTTTTTTTCAAGCTCTGTTGGGCTTTGTTGGGCCCTGTCAGTCGCTGTTGGGCTTTGTCGGGCCCTGCTGGGCTTTGTCAGTATCTGTTGGTCTTTATTGGGCTTTGTCAGGCTCTGTCTGGCTCTATCAGACTTTGTCTGGTTCTGTCAGGCTCTGTCAGGCCCTGTTGGTCTCTTTCAGGCTTTATTGGGCTTTCTTCAGCTCTGTTGGGCTTTGCCAGGCCCTGTCAGGCTCCCTCGGGCTCTCTCTGGCTCTGTCAGGTTTGTCAGACTCTGTCAGGCTCTGTTGGGCTTTGTCAGATTTTTCTGGGCTCTGTCAGGTTCTACAGGTCTTTGTCGGGCTTTATCAGGCTTTGTCGGGCTTTGTCAGGCCCTGTCAGGCTCTGTGGGTCTCTTTTGGCAAAGCTCAACACAGCCCAACAAACCTTGAAAGAGACTGACAGAGCCCGACAGAGCCTGATAGAGCCCGACAAAGACCAACAAAGCCTGACAGAGCCTGACAAAACACAACAGAGCCCAATAAAGCCTGACAAAGACCTATAGAGCCTTACAGAGCCCGAAAAATTCTGACAGAGCCCAACAGGGCTTGACCAAGACTGACAAAGACCAATAAAGCCCGAAAAAGCCCTTTAAAGCCTGACAGAGCCTCTAAAAGCCAAACAGAGCCCGACAAATCCTGACAGAGCCCAACAGAGCCCTTAAAAGTCTGCTAGAGCCCAACAGAGACTGACAAAGCCCAACAGAGACCAACAGAGACTAACAAAGCTCAAAAAAGACCAACAGAGCCTGACAGAGGGTGACAGAGGCTGACAGAGCCTGACAGGGCCAGACAAAGCCCAACAGAGCCCAACAGAGCCCAACAAAGCCCCAAAGAGACCATAAGAGCCTGACAGACAGACAAAGTCTGACAGGGCCGGACAGAGCCCCACAAAGCCCAATAAAGACTGAGAGAGCCCGATAAAGCCCAACAGGGCCCGACAAAGCCCCAGAAAGCCCCAGGGAGCCTGACAGAGCTTGAAAAAACCTGACAGAGCCTGACAGAGCCTGACAGGACCAACAGTGCTTGACAGAGCTCAAGAGAGCTCAACAAGGCCTGACAGGGCCTGTACAAAACCTGACAGACCCCAACAGGGCCAAACAAAGCCCAACAGAGCATGACAGGGCCCGAGAGGGCCTGACAGAGCCTGACAGAGGCTGACAGAGCACAACAAATCCTGAAAGTGCCCGACAAAGCCTGAAAGTGCCTGGAAGACCCCAATAGAGTCGAAGAGGACATGAAAAAGCTCGACAGAGCTTGACAGAATCTGACAGGGCACAATAGAGCCCAACAGAGCCTGACAGAGTTTCACAAAGCCTGACAGGGCACAAAGAACCTGATCGTGACTTGCTGCGGGTATACAAACTTCTAAGGTAAGACAAAGCACTAGAGGGAGATTTGGACCTTCAAAAAACACAACACGGAAAAATAATTACCCTATTTCAAAGGAGGCACTCTCCCCATTTTTTTTCCTCTCATGGGAATATTTCACCATTTCTGCTCTGGTTTTCAGTGTATTACACCAAAACATCCACTAATGATATAATTTCAAAAACAAAGGCAGCAATTTGCAGAGGTCAAGGTCTCTGGGGAACTGAGAAATTGCTGAGCTGACACCAAGTCCCGCAGTGTCCCTGTCACCTGCAGAGTCACCGCATTCTCGCCACGGTAGCGGGCATTGTGACAAAGGTTCAATGTCAGCTGGATGTGGTAGCCCAGCACCCTCTAGGGGAGGGGGAGCCTGTCAGCCCCGGGCCTGTCACTGCCTGCTGTCCCTGCTGTCACCAGCCAGGCCTCTGAAAACAGGCCAAAACATCCGCAGACTTGGGTCCAAAGTGGCCAAAAGTCTCCAAGAGACAAGTCAGGAAAAAGGATATGGGACAGAGAGAGAAAGCGAAGGCAGCAGGACAAAGGTAGGGAAGAGGAAAAACTGGTGCCAGGCTGCAGGACTGAAAAGGAGGAATTGAAAGAAAAGAGTCAGGAAGCAGGACAGTGAGAGAAAAGGAAAGAAGAGAGGAAAGAAGTGACATGCAGCCAGATGAGGTGTTAATGAGAGAGGATGGGACAGAGAACAGGATGAGAAAGAAATAAGGCAAGGCAAGGCAAGGCTAGGCTGCAGGACTTTTTTTGCTTTATATTTTCTACAACATTCATCTTCAGACGAGGATGAAAGCCATAAGAACTTATAGATTACAGACAAACGAAAGCCCCAGCTACTTGAGTCACTTAGACTAAGCCTAAAATGCAAAGTTCTCTCCATAAGCACAGTTTTTATACTGTACTTCCACAATCTGCTGGCAGTACAATAAATAAGATGCAGATCTCCTTAGGCGGAGTCATGGTGGTTTGCTGCAGGGATCATGCATATCATGGGAATATTTCACCATTTCTGCTCTGATTTTCGGTGTATTACACCAAAACACCCACCTGATGATATCATTTCAACAGCAAAGGCAGCAGTTGGCAGAATTCGCTTCTTTGGGGAACTGAGAAATTGCTGAGCTGAAGCCAAGTCCTGCAGTGTCCCTGTCACCTGCAGAGTCACCGCATCCTCGCCACGGTAGCGGGCATTGTGACAAAGGTTCTATGTCAGCTGGGTGTGGCAGCCGAGCGCCCCCTAGTGGAGGAGGAGACTGTCAGCCCCGGGCCTGTCACTGCCTGCTGTCCCTCCTGTCACCAGCCTGGCCTCTGAACACTGGTCAAACCATGCCCAGACTTGGGGCCAAAGTGGCCCAAAGTCTCCAACAGACAAGTTGGGAAGAAAGATATGGGACAGAGGGAGAAAGCAAAGGGAGCAGGAGAAAGGGAAGGAAGAGCAAAAAGTAGTGTTGGGTTGCAGGAGTGAGAGGGAGGAAGTGCAAGAAAAGAGGCAGGAAGCAGGAGAGTGAGAGAAAAGGAAAGAAGAGAGGAAAGAAGAGACATGCAGCCAGACGAGGGGTTAGTGAGAGAGGATAGGACAGAGAACAGGATGAGAAGGAAATAAGGCAAGGAAAGGACAGGCAAGGACAGGCAAGGCAAGGCTAAAGTATGCGTTTTTGCTTGATATTTTCTAGCACATCCATCCTCAGACGAGGAGGAAAGCCATCAGACCATACAGATTAGGCCCAAAGAAAAATCCCAGCTTCCTGAGACACTTAGACTAAGCCTCAAATGCAAAGATCTCTCTATAAGGATGGTTTTTATACTGTACTTCCACAATCTGCTAGCAGTACTAAAAATGTAAGCTACAGATCTCCTTAGGCTGAGTCATGGTGGTTTGGTGAAGGGATCATGCATATCATGGGAATATTTCACCATTTCTGCTCTGATTTTCAGTGTATTACAACAAAACACCCACTGACGTCATTTCAAGAGCAAAGGCAGTAATTTGCAGAATTCCGCTTCTTTGGGGAACTGAGAAATTGCTGAGCTGACACCAAGTCCTGCAGCGTCAATGTCACCTGCAGAGTCACCTAATTCTCAAAGGGGTAGCGGTCATCCTCCACACTGGCCGCAGGTGCCCAGGGGCTCACTGACACCTGGACACTCCCTTCTCCTAATGGCCCTGGCCAGGGTGCTCTGGGGCCAAACAAAAGAAGCTGTTAGCCTCAAGTAGAAGAGAGAGAGGGAGATGTGCCTACTCCTTCCATACTGAAGGAGGGAGGGGGGGAGAGGTGGGTTTGCATTCTGCCACACCATGGTAGCGGGCATTGTGACAAAGGTTCTATGTCAGCTGCGCGTTGCAGCTGAGTGCCCCCTAGGGGAGGGGGAGCCTGTCAGTCCCGGGCCTGTCACTGTTGTCACTTCTATTACCAGCCAGGCCTCTGAAAACTGGCCAAAACATCCCCAGACTTTGATCTAAAGTAGACCAAAGTCTCCAAGACACAAGTCGGCAAGAAGTATATGGGAAAGAGGGAGAAAGCGAAGGCAGCAGGACAAAGGGAGGGAAGAGGAAAACTAGTGCCGGGCTGCAGGACTGAAATGGAGGGATTGAATGAGAAGAGGCAGGAAGCAGAAGAGTGAGAGAAAAAGAAAGAAGAGACATCCAGTCAGACGAGGGGTTAGTGAGAGAGGATGGGACAGAGAACAGGATGAGAAGGAAATAAAGCAAGGCAAGGCAAGGCAAGGCTAGGATGTAGGAAATTTTTTTGCTTTATATTTTCCACCACATTCATTTTCAGATGAGGTGGAAACCCGTAAGACCTTATGGATTAGGCCCTAACAAAAACAGCAGAGTCACTGCATCCTCACCACGGTAGCGGGCATTGTGACAAAGGTTCTATGTCAGCTGGGTGTGGCAGCCAAGCGCCCCCTAGGGGAGGGGGAGCCTGTCAGCCAGGGCCTGTCACTGCCTGTTGTCCCTCCTGTCACCAGGGAGGCCTCTGAAAATTTTCCAGAACATCAGATGTGAACAGATGTGACTGTGGGACTGTGACTCTGTGTCCGTTTCTCTGTGTCTCTGTGACCCTGTGACTGACTGTGAGTCTGTCACAGTGACTCCATGATTTTTGACTCTGTGACTCTTTAACTCTGACTCTGACACAGCTGTGACCCTGTGACTGTGTGTCTCTAACTGTGATTGTGACTCTGTGACTATGAGTCCGTGTCTGCAACTCCGTGATGATGTGAATGTGATTCTCTGACTCTTTGACTCTGTGACTGTGACTACGACTCTATTACTCTGATTATGTGACTCTGTTTGTGACCCTGCTACTGGGACTGTCACCCTGTGACTGTGACTCTGTGACTGTGACTCTGTGACTGCGTGACTCTATGACTTTCTGATTGTGATGGTTAACTCTGAGATTGTGACTCTGAGTCTGTGGCTGAATCTGTGACACTGTGACCCTGTTACAATGTCTCTTTCACTGTGAAACTCTGACTCTGTGACTATGTGACTCTGATTCTATGACTCTAACTCTGTGACATCTGTGACATTATGACTGTGACCCTGTGTCTGACACTCTGTGACTGTGACTCTGTGATTGTGACTCTGTGACAGTGACTTTGTGACTGTGTGACTCTGTGACTCTCTGATTGTGACGGTGACTCTGAGATTGTGACTCTGAGTCTGTGGCTCTGTGACTGTAAACCTGTGACCCTGTGGCCCTGTTACTGTGGCTCTGTGCCTGTGACACGCTGACTCTGTGAATATGTGACTCTGAATCTATGACTCTGACTCTGTGACATCTGTGACTCTCTAACTGTGACTCTGTGATTGTGACTTTGGGACTATGACTGTGTGAGTCTGTGACTCTGTGACTGTGACTCTGTGATATTTGTGACTCTTTGACTGTGACTCTCTGAACCTGAGTCTGTGACTGTGTGACATTTTAGATTCTGTGAAACTGAGTCTGTGACTCTGTCACTGAGAGTCTGTGACTCTTTGACTGTGACACTGTGAGTCTGTGACTGTGATTCTGTGACTGTTGCTCTGTGATACCTGTGACTCTGACTCTGTGACATCTGTGACTCTGTGAATCTGAGTCTGTGACTCTGAGACTGTGACTCTGTGACTGTATCTCTGTGACTCTTTGACCCTGTGACTGACTGTGAGTCTGTCACTGTGACTCCATGATTATGTGACTCTGTGATTATATAACTGTGACTCTGAGACAGCTGTGACTCTGTGACTGTGACCGTGACTTTGTGAATCTATGACTGTGACTGTGACTCTGTGACTCTGTCAAAGTGACTCTGTGACTGTGACACTTTGTTACTCTGTGACAGAGACCCTCTGAATCTGTGCCTGTGACTCTATGACTCTGTGACTCTGTGACTCTGTGAAAGTGACTCTGTGACTGTCAGTGTTACTGCGACACCTGGACTCCGTGACTGTGACTCTGTGACTCTGTGAGTCTGTGTCTCTGTGATGGTGACTCTGTGATTGTGACTCAGTGAGAGTGACTCTGTGACTCTGTGATTCTGTGACTCTTACTGTTACTTTGTGACTGTGTCTGTGACTATGACTCTCTGACATCTGTGATTCTGTGATTCTGTGACTGTGGCTCTGTGACTCTTTGAGCCTATAACTTTGTGACTCTGTGAATGGCTCTGTGACTGACTCTGTGACTCTGTGACTGTGAATCTGTGACTCTGTGACTCTTACTCTAAGACTGTGACTCTATGAGTATGTGACTCCGTGACATCTGTGAGTCTGTGAATCTGAGTCTGTGACTGTGTGATGCTGTGACACTGTGACTGTGAATCTGTGATTCTTTGACTCTTACTCGCTGACTGTGACTCTGTGATTCTGACTCTGTGCTCTTGATTCTGTGTCTGTGACCATGACATCTGTGACATCTGTGATGCTGTGACTGTAACACTGAGAATCTGACTGTGACTTTCTGACAATGTGATAATGTTACAATGTGACAGTGATTCTGTGACTGTGACTCCTGACTCTGTGATTCTGAGACTGTGTGACTGAATCTGTGACCCTGCGCCTCTGTTCACTCTGGCTCTGTGACTGTGACACTGACTCTGTGACTCTGTTACTGTGGGGCTGTGACTCTGTGACTCTGTCAGTGTGACTGTGACTCTGACTCTGTGACTGCAACTGTGATTGTGACTCTTTTACTCTGGGACTCTGTGACTGTGACACTGTGACTGTGACACTGTGACATCTTTGACTCTGTGACTCTGACTCTGTGATTCTGTGAAAGGGACCCTGTGACTCTGTTCACTGTGGCTCTGTTACTGTGACACTGTGACTCTGGGACTCTGGGACTGTTACTCTGTGACTGTTACTCTATGAGTATGTGACTGTGACATCTGTGACTGTTTGACTCTGGGACTGTATCTCTGTGAACTGTGGCTGTGACCCTGTGACATCTGTGATCTGTGACTGTGACTCTGTGATGATGTGGTCTGTGACTCTGTGACAGTGTGAAACCTGTGACTCTATGAATCTGAGTCTGTGACTCTCTGATTGTGAGTGTGACTCTGTGACATCTGTGACTCTGTGACTCTCTGATTGTGACTGTGGCTCTGAAACTGTGACCCTGTGACAGAGTCTGTGAGTCTGTGACTCTGAATCTGTGACTGCGACTCTATGACTGTGACTCTGGGACTCTGTGACTATGACTCTGTGACTGTGACTCTGTGACATCTGTGACTCTGGGACTGTGATTCTGTGACGATGTGACTCTGTACTCTGTGACAGTGACTCTGTGACTGTGACTGTGACTCTGTGACATCTGTGACTCTGTGATTCTGTGACTCTGACTCTGTAATTCTGTGACTGTGTCTCTGTGACTTTGGCTGTCTGACTCAGTGAGTCTGTAACTCTGCGACTCTGTGAATGACTCTGTGATTGACTCTGTGAGTCTGTGACTGTGACTTTTACTCTATGACTGTGACTCTATGTGTATGTGATTCTGTGACATCTGTGACTCTGTGACTCTGAGTCTGTGACTGTGATGCTGTGACTTTGTGACTGTGACTTTGTGACTCTGACTCTGTGACTGTGACTCAGTGACTCTGTGAATCTGACTCCTCTGTGACTGTGAATCTGAGTCTGTGACTCTGACTGTGTGACTCTGGGATTCTGTGACTCTGTGAATCTGGCTGTGACTCTCTGACTCTGTGAGTCTGTCGCTGTGGTTCTGTTTCTGTGACTCTGTTACTCTGTGATTGTGAGTGTGAGTGTGAGTCTGAGACTCTGGTGGAGGACACAAAAAAAAAAAAAAAATTGGGGCATGGAGTGGGGAGCAGCAGAAAGACTCAGAATAGGAATGAGGATGGGAACACTGCCATACAAAATGAAAAAAGACAGCAACACTGAGCCCGAGGTGGGTGCAGTCGACAGCATCCCGGGGCAGGAGCCAAAGACCACATCCTCAACGGACCTCTGGGAGCAGGAGAGAAGCAGCAGCAGCCATTAGCACTGTAGCTCAGCCCTGCCTGAGCCTGCTCAGGGATATAGCAGGGATATAGCAGGTAGTCGTAGGCCCCAAATCTGAGTATTTTGCATGCTAATGATAAAGATCAAATAAATATGAGAGAACAAAGTGACAGATCAATGACTGTGTGGAATCTCAGCAAGTTTTCAAGTGTCATAAATATTTCCTAAAACATTGCAGTGCTTTCAAGATTACCTTAAAGATGTTTCTGGCAATTAAGCCTTATTTTTTTTTTGTCTGTTGCAGGGCTTTGAAATAAAACAAAACCCATGTAACTGCTTTCAAATGACATTTCTACTGCTATTTTTAGTCAATATAGCATATATTTTATGTCTTATTTAGTATTTTGGTGCTTTCGTGGCTAAACATGGCAAACACCTGATCATGGTGCTTGGGCTTCCACAAAGAAGCACTCTTCCAAAGAGATGTTTTCTGTGTCTTGGTCAGATGACTGAGTAGAGTGATTTGTCACACAGTAGGAATGTAATTTTTTTTTTTTTTTTTTTTTTTTAATTACAATGAATGCACCAAGAGTTTATGTATGAGAATAAATTTCCACATTCCTTAGGCGTTCAGGACAGTTTTGATGTTCAAGCTTTAGAATCTGGTTTCACTGCTTGTTGTTGGTTCCGGATGCTCTAAGTTCTGATCACCTTTATTTCTCCTTCTAGAAGTCAAAAGGAGCCAGTGAGCAGAACATCAAAAGCAGTATGTAAAAACATACTTTCACCCTTTTACTTACACACCAAGCTGAATTTTAAACAACACAGCCTTGTATGAATTTTCCAAGCACTAACATAATGTATTTTCCAGTAAATGTTTAAAATATTGGATTCAGCAAGGTAAAAAGTGAGTCATGCCGTTGTTGTGAGGACAGTTCTGTGCAGCTCTGTGCTTCCTTGTCGTGTCCTTAAATACTTGAGGATTTGTTCCTAAAACTGTGTAATTGCAGTGATTATGTTGGGGCCCCTCTGAATAAAAAATGTCTTTAATAGATTGCTGTGAATTTAAATATTGTTGCTACACAACTATGAATTTACACTTGGGAAAGGTGTGGTGTTTTTCCTCAGGTTTGCAAACACTGTTGTTCTGCTACTAAAATATTATATAAATGAGAAATACAAGAAAACACTTGACTGGTCTGCAGTCGTGCAGACCAGCTCTAGTTATTCCTCTTCCTTCCTTTTGTCCTGCTCCTTTCGCTTTCGCCCTCTGTCCCACAGCCTTCTTCCCGGCTTGTCTTTTGTAGACTTTGGGTCACTTTGGCCCCAGTTCAGTGGATGTTTTGGACAGTTTTCAGAGGCCTCCCTGGTGACAGCAGGGACAGCAGGCAGTGACAGGCACAAGGCGAACAGGCTCCCCCTCCCCTAGGGGGCGCTCGGCTGCCACACCCAGCTGACATAGAACCTTTGTCACAATGCCCGCTACCGTGGTGAGGATGCGGTGACTCTGCAGGTGACAGGGACACTGCAGGACTTGGTGTCAGCTCAGCAATTTCTCAGTTTCCCAAAGAAGCAGAATTCTGCCAATTGCTGCCTTTGCTCTTGAAATGATGTAATCAGGTGGGTGTTTTGGTGTAATACACTGAAAACCAGAGCAGAAATGGTGAAATATTCCCATGACATGCATGATCCCTGCACCAAACCACCATGACTCAGCCTGAAGAGATCTGCAGCTTATTTTTTTGTACTGCCAGCAGATTGCGGAAGTACAGTATAAAAACCATCCTTATGGAGAGATCTTTGCATTTTAGGCTTAGTCTAAGTGTCTCAACTGGCTGAAGATTTTGTTTGGGCCTAATCCATACGGTCTTATGGCTTTCCTCCTCGTCTGAAGACGAATGTGGTAGAAAATATAAAGTAAAAAAAAGTCCTGCAGCCTAGCCTTGCCTTACCTGTCCTTGCCTGTCCTTGCCTTGCCTTATTTCCTTCTCATCCTGTTCTCTGTCCCATCCTCTCTCACTAACCCCTTGTCTGGCTGCATGTCTCTTCTTTCCTTTTCTCTCACTCTCCTGCTTCCTGCCTCTTTTCTTGCAATTCCTCCCTCTCACTCCTGCAGCCCAACACTACTTTTTATTCTTCCTTCCCTTTCTCCTGCTCCCTTTGCTTTCTCCCTCTGTCCCATATCTTTCTTCCCAACTTGTCTGTTGGAGACTTTGGGCCACTTTGGCCCCAAGTCTGGGCATGGTTTGGCCAGTTTTCAGAGGTCTGGCTGGTGACAGCAGGGACAGCAGGCAGTGACAGGCCCGGGGCTGACAGGCTCCCCCTGCCCTAGGGTGGCGCTCGGCTGCCACACCCAGCTGACATAGAACCTTTGTCACAATGCCCGCTACTGTGGCGAGGATGTGGTGACTCTGCAGGTGACAGGGACACTGCAGGACTTGGTGTCATCTCAGCAATTTCTCATTTCCCCAAAAAAGCGGATTTCTGCCAATTGCTGCCTTTGATCCTGAAATGATGTCATCAGGTGGGTGTTTTGGTGTAATACACCGAAAACCAGAGCAGAAATGGGGAAATATTCCCATGATATGCATGATCTCTGCAGCAAACCACCATGACTCAGCCTAAGGAGATCTGCATCTTATTTTTTTGTACTGCCAGCAGATTGTGGAAGTACAGTATAAAAACCATCCTTATAGAGAGATCTTCGTATTTTAGGCTCAGACTAAGTATCTCAAATACCTGGGGTTTTTGCTTGGGCCTAATCCATACGGTCTTATGGCTTTCCTCCTCGTCTAAAGATGAATGTGCTAGAAACTATAAAGCAAAAAAATGTCCTGCAGCCTAGCCTTGCCTTGCCTGTCCTTGCCTGTCCTTGCCTTGCCTTATTTCCTTCTCATCCTGTTCTCTGTCCCATCCTCTCTCACTAACCCCTCGTCTGGGCTGCATGTCTCTTCTTTCCTCTCTTCTTTCCTTTTCTCTCACTCTCCTGCTTCCTGCATCTTTTCTTTCAATTCCTCCATTTCAGTCCTGTAGCCCAGCTCGATTTTTTCTCTTCCCTCCCTTTTCCTGATCCCTTTGCTTTCTCCCTCTGTCCCATATCCTTCTTCCCGACGTGTTTGTTGGAGGCTTTGGGCCACCTTGGATCCAAGTCTGGGGATGTTTTGGCCAGTTTTCAGAGGCCTCGCTGGTGACAGCAGGGACAGCAGGCAGTGACAGAAGGAGCCTCCTTGAGAGGAGCAACCAGCTTGTGTAGCTGTTGAGTCCCACCCGCACTGTGCTGCAGCAGTGGGTCTGGTAGCTTGTGCAGCAGGGTTCAGAGAGCACTTGCCGCTTGTCAGCCCCTCTAACTTATTGCCAGCATCCCAGACTGCTGATGACCATGGTCACCTCCCGAAGGAGAGCTTGTCTCTAACAGACTGTGGCAACGCAGGCTGAGGTTCTGTCCCGAGTGGTGGCTGTTCAGGTCTCTGGCTGCAGGGAGTGCCAGAGCCTGCTGCTGCCGGGAGAGGGAGGCCAGCACTCCACCTGTGTGAGGTGTGAGCAGGTGCAAAACCTGCTCGACATGGTTGTGAAACTTATGGAGGAGGTTGAGATGCTGAGGACCATCAGGGAGTGCGAAAGGGAGATCGACTCTTGGAGTAACACCTTGACGTGCCAGTTGGAAAGGCCACAGGGAGGTACCCCCCAAAAGGAGACGGACCTCCTGCCCTCTCAGACAGAGGCGGAAGTCCTGAGACGGCCCCACCCTTGTTGCTGCCGGGCAGAGGTAGGGGACCTAAAAGACGACGAGGGTTGGAAGCGTATTCTGGTTCAGTGTCACAGGTAGCCCACCCACCCTGCCTGCTATGTCTCCCCAGGTGCCCCTCTGTAATAGGTTTGAGGCCCTGGATCTTGAAGAAGAGGTAGGTGAGGAGGTGGTGCCAAGCCTGCCTACAAGATCACATTGGAAGAGGCGGTTGACTTCACAACTTAAGACTGCCTCTGATAACAGAGAAAGAAAGGTGATTGTAATAGGAAATTCCCTTCTGAAAGGAACAGAGGGCCCAATATGCAGAGTTGACCCTCATCTTAGGGAAGTTTGTAGTCTACCTGGAGCCCGGATCAAGGATATCGCTAGAGAGCTCCCCAAACTGGTGCACCCGACAGACTACTACCCGCTGCTGGTCTTCCAGACAGACGGGGAGGAAGCTGCTTCCCGTAGTCTGAGTGGAATGAAGAATGATTTCAAGGTCTTGGGAAGGATGGTGAAAGACTCAGGGGCTCAAATGATCTTCTCTTCACTCCTTCCATCTTCAAGTGATGATGTGGGATGGAATAGGAAAATTCAGTCTCTAAATGGTTGGCTCCAAGACTGGTGCTACAGTCAGGGCTTTGGATTTTTTGATAATGGTTAGTTTCATAAGACTCCAGTCTGGACAGTGTCACACGGGAAAGGTTTATCTCATAGGGGCGAAAGGATGCTGGGGCAGGAATTAGCTGGGCTCATTTGGAGAGCTTTAAACTAGGCTCGAAGGGGGATGGAGTTGTAGCTGGGCTTGCCCAGTGGGGCAGCATTCTAAAACTGATGAGTACCCGGTGGCCTCCTATGCCCCTAGGGAGAAACCGGTGTGCTCTGCTCGCTCCCTGAAATGCCTGTACACCAATGCGCGCAACATAGGGAATAAGCAGGAGGAGTTAGAATCCTATGTTAGGTCGGGAGATTATGATCTGGTGGCAGTTACAGAAACCTGGTTGGACAGTTCACATGACTGGAATGTGGTCATGGATGGCTATGCCCTTTTCAGGAAATACAGGCCAGCCAGGCGTGGTGGTGGAGTGTGGAGGGTTTTGGTAGATAAAGATTTGTTGCTGAATTAGTCAGGCTCAAAGGAATCTCAAGGCCCCTTGGAGAAGCTGAGAACAGAATCTGCTGTGAGAGAGAGGTGCGTTCCTCAATCACCGGGGTCCTGGTGTGGTGTGAATCATCAGACGTATCATCAGTGAGACTCCAGCGCATGGACAGCCGACGATACTCATTTAGCGAATCCATGCTTGGAGCGTGGACGCATGATTAGAATATAGTTACGTATGTAAGGAGGCCAGTTTCTGTAATAAATGGCTTTAGCGTGATTCACATTGAATCGACTTGTTTTGCTGAGTCCTTATCTCGTTCCTACAAATGGTGACCCCGACGTGATACTCTGAACAGAGTACCACTGAAGTCGGGGAAAAGCCTGGAGCGGCCCAGCCGGGTGCGGATCAGCTGGACTGAAGACCGTGCGGAGGCGTACGGACGTTCAGCATTTTTTTGAAGAAGTCACTGTAAAGGGTGGGCGGCTGGGAGCGGGAGGAGAGAAGAGTGAAGTTATGGGGCAAAATATATCCTCTGAGGAAGAAGCTATAGTTAAACTCCTCCTGCCTATTCTCTCTATGAGTGGACTTAAATAGGAAGAAAGTAACATATGTAGACTATTAATGCGGTATAGTATTAATGGCTACCCGAGAGAAAACGAGAAGGCTTTTAAACATTAACTTTGGGACAATAAAGGGCAGAAATTATGGAATAAGGTCAGCAATGGAGATGATAAAGAAACTAAATCACTAGCGACTACTTGGAAGCTTCTATTGTCCGCTTCAAAAGAACTTAAGGCTGAATGGGCTGCGGTTACTGGAATTTTTACAGCGTTACAGCCTGATAAGAACTCTAAAAATAACTGTGAAGCTTACCCAGTTCGTGTCTTTGATCCCCTTCCTGCCCCAACCCCTTTGTGCCATCGGCACCCCCGATGATACAGCAGTCTGGGGCGGGGGGAGGAAAATCACTTGGCAGATGGGCCCCCATACCATCACACGACCCTAAAGAGACTAAGCAGTTCAAGGAACTAGAGCCAGATAATTTGTCAAAAGAACTGGTGAAAGCTGAGAATGCTTAAGTCATAAATAAGTCTAATATCAGTCTTTTTACTGATTCCTGTCCGCCTTTACCGCCTTCTACCCCTCTAACTCCTACGCTGGAGGAGAAGCAGTCTCCAGATAAGAACTGGGCAAAAGAACTGTGTGAAAAATCAGATCAGCTATTAGCGAGTGAATCCAACAGTCAGCAACGCGGTCATGCTGATCGTGACGGGAAAGGGGATTCATTGAAAGGGGCAGGTATCCCACAACTCCTGAAAGAGACACTAATTGACACACCACAGCTACAGACACGGTAAGTTTCTGAAACCCTGAGGCAGTCAACAGATCCTGCACATCAAGCTATGAGAAAGGTGTCTGAAACCAACAAAGCAGCCAAATCATTTGCAACTATTAATCAGGGTCCCAATAAGAATTACATGCAATTTATTGACCACCTTCAAGAGGCCATCAGTAAGCAGGTCGAAAACTTAGAAGCTAAGGAAGCACTAGTGTTGAGATTAGCAGTAGAGAATGCTAATGTTTGCTATCAACATGTTATTTGCGAGTTTTACAGTACATATTATGTGCTCCTGTGTATTGCCTCTCTTAAAATCAAGCAGCTTGTCCGGAATGTGTTTAATTGTTTTACTAGTTGCAAGCAGCCCTGTGCCTCCTTCCTCCCCACCCGCTCCCTCCCCCTCCCTCCCTCCCTTTTCTCAAGTTTTTTACTTGCAAGATGGGGTCAGGAATAATTGTTTTCAGTTGTGTTCCTAAAAAATCAGTATCGGGAGGTGTTTTAAAACTTAGGAAAGCACTCAGAATTATAAGGAAGGAAGATCTTGTTAAATATTGAAATCAGTGTTAGCTGCTGTATAAGTTAAATGATTGGGAAAAGTGTCCGGAGAATAGAATCTTGTTGCGATTAACGTTGTTTTTGAGGCCAGAAGAGCAGGACAAAACAAATCTCTACAAGAAATCATTAAATCATTTCAGACAGTTTTACAGGCAGGGCAATTTGAACTTCAACAAGCTGAGAGAGTTAACTGATAACACGCAGGTCACAGTAAACTTCCTGAAGTCTGCAGGATGCTTTCCTTATTAACCTGTTTTCTTTGTGGGTATCTGTTTAAGCATGTTGCAATTTTGGTAGGTCTGTGCTATATGGTACAATAAGTTCCCAGTCTGTTAAATCATGAGAATCCATTGACTCAAAATGTGCATTTTGTGATAATACAGAAGATCATGAGTAATTTAGTTCTTTACTGCGTGAATGTGATGGCAAAATTTTGCATGTAGTAGCTGTTATTTTTCTCTCCAGCATGCTACCTTTGTTCCAGCATTCAGATTTGCGCAACTCTGTGACAGGCTGTGTCTCATCTCGGTGTGGTGGATCTGGCCTTTCCATATGCACACCATGTAAAGAATCCTGGTTTTGGTATAACAGCTGTGGCGCACCAGATGAGACACTGAAAACAACACAAAAAACAAAAACAAAAACAAAACAAAACAAAAAAAAAAAAGAAAAGGCCTTGCCCAGTGCAGCTTGCTGCGGCGGGGGGCGGCGGGTGCCAATTGGGCTCCAGCGCGCACTGACTTTTTTGTCAGGGAGACTCAGAGGTACCTCCACCTGGCTGAGCAGTAAGCGGCCCAAAGGTGCAATGCAAAAATTGAGATATTGTCTTAAATTAGTGTGACTGTGATCCATCTGCATATTTGAACTGGGTATTTGGTTTTCACATCTGAGCTCAGTATTTTAGTTTGCATATTCGTATTTGGTACCAAAAGAATCTTGTTTGGGGAGATAATTACAAAATGGGAACCGGTTCCACTGCTAAAATTCCACCTTGCCTCCCCTTAGGATGCATCCTTACACATTAGAGTAATTGCTTATATTGTTAGAAAAGCATTTAAATTGTTAAAATGCTATGATAGCTGTGAATTTGGAAGAGGTTGTATTTAAAAGTTGCTAGAATATTAACTGATTTAGACTTAGGGAAATAGAATAATGGATTGATGTTTATTATACTGGTTTATACTGTTTTTTTTGACATCTCTAAATTGTAAAAGGTAAATGGAGCTAAGGAATTGCTAACTATTGCTGAGCTACTTGAAATTGCATATAAAGTGTATTATGGCTGGAATGAAATGGGAAAACAAAACACCAAAACATCCCAGGCCTGTGTGCAGCTCATTGTAACTGAGAAGTTTCCCAGAGCCTCCTACTTCGTACCAGCTATTATGCCAGCTGTGTGACCTTGGTTATATCTAAAACTGCAGCAGGAAGAAAAAGAAAAAACAACTGGAAAAACCTGGCTGCCTGCTTTTAAAGCAGTGAAAGGGGGGTTCTCTCTCCCCCCACTGCAGCGATGTAATACTGAATGGAGCAGTCCGAGGGTGAAGTTTAAAGGCATCCGTAGCAGACCCATAGTTCTAATGAAACTGGGAAATTAAACCAAAAATTTGTTGATAGACTTATTCTGTGGTAATTAGTTGTAAGAGACTTCTTAGTAAATTCACCATGCTAGTTTTTGAGGTCATGGGAGAGAATGAAAGAAAGGCCGTTTTTTGAGACCAATAGAATGCCAAATTTGGAACAAAGTTTTAATACATGAATTCTTATAGTTGCCAGAAAGTCCTATACCTCTCTTAGGTTAAGATTTGTTAAGTAAATTGTAAGCTCAAATAACGTTTTCTGAGAATTCTGTTTAGTTTCATGGCCTACAAGAAGCTGCTGGGATGGTGCAGATCTGCTTGCTGCAAGTGAGAAATCTCCAAGGAAATTTCAAATGCTGTATTTCCACTAGTATTAACAGCCAATGTTTTGATAAAGCAAATACTACACTGAGAAATCTGAAACAGGACTTCAATCCGGTAAGGGAAAACAATATCAAATAATTATGACAGCCACAATGGAGTTGGAAACTTTGAGGAATGAATTTATGACAACTTTACAGGCTGACTGCATTCGATTGGACTTGCAGATTTGTATATGAAACAACCTGTGGCTATTGCGGGACAGTATGATGAGAATGCTAACAGACTGATATACCAATTGTTACTCTAATCAAGAAAATGCAAGGAATGAATTTAAGTCTTAATAGGCCATGATCCTTTTGTCATATATGTACCATTTGTGAAATTGAATTCTGATTCTTTTTTATTTGTAATCTATGTCTTTGTAAATTGCACTAGCTGGTTTTCTTAACAGCAGAATTTGGCATGCCTAAATGTAAATTGCTACAGAACCTGCAAGTCTTTAATATCAGGTCATAGGCTATACTTGTATTTGGTCTGATCCTACATACTTGCAAAGTTTTTGTTGATGGTTCTGGGAAGTCTCATAAAGCTGTAGTGATTCAGCGTGAAGATAACAATTGGCATCATTCTGTAAAAATTATTGAAGGTTCAACCCAATTAGCAGAACTTGGCACAGCTTTAAATTATTTAGAGCTTTTTAAGGAGGAACCTCTAAATTTGATTTGTGATTTTGAGTACGTAGTCAAGATCCAACGTATGTATCTGGTTCTGAACTTTTTGTTTGTTTGTTTGTTTGTTTGTTTGTTTTTATTAAAAAAAGGGGGGGAAGTAGGGGAAACACCACAAAACCATTTGTCAAAAGCATTGTATGTGATAAAATACTTTGCAAGTATGACCCAAAATCATGCTAAATCAGAAATAACCTACATTAGTTATGGTCAAATTACTAGTCAATGAAAAAGGCCTCATCAGCTGGTAACCTGGGGAAAAGGTTATGTTTGTGTCATTACAGGCTGAGGATTGAAGTGGATTCAACACAGATTCAACGGATGCGGATGGACAGGAGGGAGATAAGTTGTGAGGGCTGTTTTAGATGTAAACCATGGATCCTAATTCAGTGTTATAGATGCTCACAGACCTGGTGGTCTAGAAGCCTTTTAGCAAGCAGGTGGTGAGGTGGTGCACCTTCTGTGAAGAATGGCAATTTGAACAATCAACATGAGATCCAAAAGGGTGATATTATGATTAGATAGTCAATGCATAGATAAGGTAAAATTATGAGATATCCCTACCATAGTAATCTAAGTTTAGCAACTGATAAAGTTTTAGAAGGGATATTAAGGTTAAGCTATTGATCTTTTAAATAGATTAAGATAACTTTTAAGATATTAATTCAATTATTAGTATATGCTGATGGTATTAAGTATATTACTCTATAAACTGCCCAGTTATAGATATTTAGGAGGTTAAGAGAAAACATTGTATTAACTTGTCTGGTTATTTTAAATCTATTAAAATAGTGTGTTGATAAGGTTGTTATAACGGAATTAAGGTTTTAAGAATAGCAGGTAGTTGTTTGATCTTAGTAAGTAAGGTTTAACTGCATTATATGTAATTGTAATTATGTTGTTAATCACGTGTTCTGTGTTGCAGTATATTTCAAAAATGATTCGCCGTGCGGTTGATGGGGCCTAACTAATTCAAGAAAAATAAAGGGGTAAGTGTGGAGGGGTTCTGATAGATAAACATTTAATACTGAATTAGTCAGGTTCAAAGGAATCTCAAGGCCTCTTAGCGGCGCTGAGAACAAAATCTGCTGTGAGAGAGAGGGGCGTTCCTCAATCACCGGGGTCCTGGCGGGGCATGAATCATTGGACGTATCATCAGTGAGACTCCAGCGCATGGACAGCCCACGATACTCATTTAGCGAATCCATGCTTGGAGTGTGGACGTGTGACTAGAATATAGTTGCATATATAAGGAGGCCAATTTCTGTAATAAAGGGTTTTAGCGTGATTCACAGTGAATTGACTTGTTTGCTGAGTCCTTATTTCGTTCCTACAGGGTATCTGAAGACACACACTGTCTAATGGGGTTTGAGACAAACAAGCTGTCCAATGGGGGTTGAGACACACACACTGTGTCCAATGTGTTTAAGACACACACGCTGTCCAATGGTTTTGGTAACACACACTCTGTCCAATGGGGTTTGTGACACACACGTTGTCCAATGGGGTTTGTGACACACACACAACGTGCAATGGGGTTTATGACTCACACAGTGTCCAAAGGGGTTTGTAACACACACACGCTATCCAAAGGGGTCTGTGACACACACACTTTCTAATGGGGTTTGTGACACAGACACGCTGTCCAATGGGGCTTGTGACACACACGCTATGCAATGCGGTTTGTGACACAGAAACTGTCAAGGGGGCTTTGTGAAACACTCAGTGTCCAAAAGGGTTTGTGACAGACACACTTTCCAATGGGGTTTGTGACACACACACTGTCCAATGGAGCTTGTGACACACACACGCTACCCAATGGGGTATGTGGCACGCACACTTTGCAATGGGATTTGTGACACACACAAGCTGTCCAATGGGGTCTGTGACACACACGCTGTGCAGGTGAGTTTGTGACACACACGCTGTCAAATGGGGTTTGAGACACACACGTTGTCCAAGGGGTTTTGTAACACACACACTCTCCAATGGGGTTTGTGACAAACACACGCTATCCAATGGGGTTTGTGACACACACACTGTCCAGGGGGGATTGTGACACAGACGCTGTCCAGTCGTGTTTGTGACACACACAATGTCCAATGGGGTTTGTGACACACAGACTGTACAATGGGGTTTAAGACACACGCGCTGTCCAATGGGGTTTGTGAAACACACACAGTCCAATGAGGTTTGTGACACAGATGCTGTCCAATGGCGTTTGTGACAAACACACTGTCCAATGGGGATTGTGACACACATGCTGTCCAATGGGGTTTATGACACACACAGTGTCCAATGGGGCTTGTGACACAGAAACTGTCAAGGGGGCTTTGTGACACACACTCTATCCAAAAGAGTTTGTGACAGACACAATTTCCAATAGTGTTTGTGACACACACATGCTGTACAATGGGGTTTGTGAACACACACGCTGTCCAGGTGAGTTTGTGACACACAGGATGTCCAGCCGTGTTTCTGACACACACGCTGTCCAATGGCAATTGTGACACACACGCTGTAAAGATGAGTTTCTGACACACACGCTGTCCAATGGGTTTTGTGACACACACACTGTCCAATGAGGTTTGTGACACACACATGCTATCCAGTGGGGTTTATGACACACACGCTGTCCAATGGTGTTTGTGACACACACACGCTATCCAATGGGGTTTGTGACGCACACACTGTCCAATAGTGTTTGTGACACAGACACGCTGTCCAATGGTGTTTGTGACACAGACACACTGTCCAATAGTGTTTGTGACACAGACACGCTGTCCAATGGTGTTCGTGACACACACACTGTCAAATGGGGTTTGTGACACCCACACTGTCCAGGGGGTTTGCGACACACACACTGTCCAATGAGGTTTGTCACACACACTCTGTCCAATGGGGTTTGTGACACACACACGCTATTCAATGGGGTTTGTGACACACAAACTTTCCAATAGGGTTTGTGACACACACGCTATCCAATGCGGTTTGTGACATAGAAACTTTCCAACGGGGTTTGTGACACACACACGCTGTCCAATGGGGTTTATGACTCACACAGTGTCCAAAGGGGTTTGTGACAAACACACACTATCCAATGGGATTTGTGACACACACACTGTCCAATAGGGTTTGTGACACAGACACGCTGTCCAATGTTGTTCGTGACACACACGCTGTCAAATGGGGTTTGTGACACCCACACTGTCCAGGGGGTTTGTGACACACACGCTGTCCAATGGGGTTAGTGAAACACACACGCTGTCCAATGGGGTTTATGACACTCACACGCTATCCAATGCGGTTTGTGACACAGAAACTTTCCAATGGGGTTTGTGACTCACACCATGTCCAATGAGGTTTTTGACACACACACGCTGTGCAATGCGGTTTGATACACACACACTGTACAATATGGTTTGTGACACTGACGCTGTTCAAGGGGTTTTGTGACACATACACTGTCCAATGGGGTTTGTGACACACACGCTGTCCAATGGGGTTTGTGACACACACTCTTTCCAATGGGGTTTGTGACATACACACTGTCCAGGGGGATTTGTGACACACACACTGTACAATGGTGTTTGTGACACACTCACGCTGTCCAATGGGGTTTATGACACACATATTGTCCAATGGGGTTTGTGACACACACGCTGTCCAATGGGGTTTGTGACACAGAAACTGTCCAGAAGGGTTTGTGATACACACACTGCCCAATGGGGTTTGTGACACAGAAACTGTCAAGGGGGCTTTCTGACACACACACTGTCCAAAAGAGTTTGTGACAGACACAATTTCCAATGGGGTTTGTGACACACACATGCTGTACAATGGGGTTTGTGAACACACACGCTGTCCAATGGGGTTTATGACACACACACTGTCCAATGGAGTTTGTGACACACACATGCTGTCCAGTGGGGTTTATGACACACACGCTGTCCAATGGTGTTTGTGACACGGAGGCTGTCCAATGGTGTTTGTGACACACACACTGTCCAATAGTGTTTGTGACACAGACACACTGTCTAATGGTGTTCGTGACACACACACTGTCAAATGGGGTTTGTGACACCCACACTGTCCAGGGGGTTTGTGACACACACACTGTCCAAAGAGGTTTGTCACACACACTCTGTCCAATGGGGTTTGTGACACACACACGCTATTCAATGGGGTTTGTGTCACACAATCTTTCCAATGGGGTTTGTGACACACACGCTATCCAATGCGGTTTGTGACACAGAAACTTTCCAACGGGGTTTGTGACACACACACGCTGTCCAATGAGGTTTGTGACACACACAGTGTCCAAAGGGGTTTGTGACAAACACACGCTATCCAATGGGGTTTGTGACACACACACTGTCCAATAGGGTTTGTGACACAGACACGCTGTCCAATGTTGTTCGTGACACACACGCTGTCAAATGGGGTTTGTGACACCCACACTGTCCAGGAGGCTTGTGACACACACGCTGTCCAATGGGGTTAATGAAACACACACGCTGTCCAATGGGGTTTATGACACACACTCGCTATCCAATGCGGTTTGTGACACAGAAACTTTCCAATGGGTTTGTGACACACACCATGTCCAATGAGATTTTTGACACACACACACTGTCCAATGCTGTTTGAGACACACACACTGTACAATACGGTTTGTGACACTGACGCTGTTCAAGAGGTTTTGTGACACATACACTGTCCAATGGGGTTTGTGACACACACGCTGTCCAATGGGGTTTGTGACACACACTCTTTCCAATGGGGCTTGTGACATACACACTGTCCAGGGGGGTTTGTGACACACACACTGTACAATCGGGTTTGAAACACACACGCTGTCCACTGGGGTTTGTGAAACACACACTGTTGAAAGGGTTTGTGACACAGATGCTGTCCAATGGCATCTGTGACACACACGCTGGCCAATGGGGATTTCGACACATACACTGTCCAATGGGGTTTGTGACACACACACTATGTCTAATGGGGTTTATGAAACACTCATTGTCCAGTGGGGTTTGTGACACACACATACTGTACAATGGGGTTTGTCAACACACATGCTGTCCAATGGGGTTTGAGACACACACACTGTACAACAGGGTTTGTGAAACTGATGCAGTTCAAGGGGTTTTGTGTCACATATACTGTCCAATGGGGTTTTCGACACACACCGTGTTCATTGGGGTTTGTGACACACACGCTGCCAAATGGGGTTTGAGACAAACACACTGTCCAGATGAGTTTGTGACACACACGCTGTCCAATGGCGTTTGTGACACTCATGCTGTCCAAAGGGGATTGTGACACAAACAGGCTGTCCATTGGGGTTTATGGCAAACACGATGTCCAAAGGGGTTTGAGACAGGCACGCTGTCCAATGGCTTTGGTGACTCACACACTGTCCAGTGGGGTTTGTGACACATACACTATCCAATATGGTTTGAGAAACGCACGCTGTCCAATGGGGTTTGTGACACAGAAACTGTCCAGAAGGGTTTGTGATACACACACTGCCCAATGGCGTTTGTGACACAGAAACTGTCCAGGGGGCTTTGTGACACACACACTGTCCAAAAGGGTTTGTGACAGACACAATTTCCAATGGGGTTTGTGACACACACATGCTGTACAATGGGGTTTGTGAACAAACACGCTGTCCAATGGGGTTTATGACACACACACTGTCCAATGGAGTTTGTGACACACACACGCTATCCAATGGGGTGTGTGACACACACACTTTGCAATGGGGTTTGTGACACACACACGTTGTCCAATGGGGTCTGTAACACACACGCTGTCCAGGTGAGTTTGTGACACACACACTGTCCAAAAGGGGTTGTGACAGAAAGATTTTCCAATGGGGTTTGTGACACACACATGCTGTACAATGGGATTTGTGAACACAAACGCTGTCCAATGGGGTTTTTGACATACACAGTATCCAATGGGGTTTGTGACAAACACACAATATCCAGTGGGGTTTGTGACACACATACTGTCCAATAGGGTTTGTGACACAGACACGCTGTCCAATGGTGTTCATGACACACACGCTGTCAAATGGGGTTTGTGACACACACACTATGTCTAATGGGGTTTATGACACACACATTGTCCAATGGTGTTTGTGACACACACGCTGTCCAATGGGGTTTGTGACACAGAAACTGTCCACAAGGGTTTGTGACACACATACAGCCCAATGGGGTTTGTGACACAGAAACTGTCAATGGGGCTTTGTGGCACACACACTGTCCAAAAGGCTTTGTGACAGACACACTTTCCAATGGGGTTTGTGACACACACATGCTTTACTATGGGGTTTGTGAACACACACGCTGTCCAATGGGGTTTATGACACACACTCGCTATCCAATGCGGTTTGTGACACAGAAACTTTCCAATGGGTTTGTGACACACACCATGTCCAATGAGATTTTTGACACACACACACTGTCCAATGCTGTTTGAGACACACACACTGTACAATACGGTTTGTGACACTGACGCTGTTCAAGAGGTTTTGTGACACATACACTGTCCAATGGGGTTTGTGACACACACGCTGTCCAATGGGGTTTGTGACACACACTCTTTCCAATGGGGCTTGTGACATACACACTGTCCAGGGGGGTTTGTGACACACACACTGTACAATCGGGTTTGAAACACACACGCTGTCCACTGGGGTTTGTGAAACACACACTGTTGAAAGGGTTTGTGACACAGATGCTGTCCAATGGCATCTGTGACACACACGCTGGCCAATGGGGATTTCGACACATACACTGTCCAATGGGGTTTGTGACACACACACTATGTCTAATGGGGTTTATGAAACACTCATTGTCCAGTGGGGTTTGTGACACACACATACTGTACAATGGGGTTTGTCAACACACATGCTGTCCAATGGGGTTTGAGACACACACACTGTACAACAGGGTTTGTGAAACTGATGCAGTTCAAGGGGTTTTGTGTCACATATACTGTCCAATGGGGTTTTCGACACACACCGTGTTCATTGGGGTTTGTGACACACACGCTGCCAAATGGGGTTTGAGACAAACACACTGTCCAGATGAGTTTGTGACACACACGCTGTCCAATGGCGTTTGTGACACTCATGCTGTCCAAAGGGGATTGTGACACAAACAGGCTGTCCATTGGGGTTTATGGCAAACACGATGTCCAAAGGGGTTTGAGACAGGCACGCTGTCCAATGGCTTTGGTGACTCACACACTGTCCAGTGGGGTTTGTGACACATACACTATCCAATATGGTTTGAGAAACGCACGCTGTCCAATGGGGTTTGTGACACAGAAACTGTCCAGAAGGGTTTGTGATACACACACTGCCCAATGGCGTTTGTGACACAGAAACTGTCCAGGGGGCTTTGTGACACACACACTGTCCAAAAGGGTTTGTGACAGACACAATTTCCAATGGGGTTTGTGACACACACATGCTGTACAATGGGGTTTGTGAACAAACACGCTGTCCAATGGGGTTTATGACACACACACTGTCCAATGGAGTTTGTGACACACACACGCTATCCAATGGGGTGTGTGACACACACACTTTGCAATGGGGTTTGTGACACACACACGTTGTCCAATGGGGTCTGTAACACACACGCTGTCCAGGTGAGTTTGTGACACACACACTGTCCAAAAGGGGTTGTGACAGAAAGATTTTCCAATGGGGTTTGTGACACACACATGCTGTACAATGGGATTTGTGAACACAAACGCTGTCCAATGGGGTTTTTGACATACACAGTATCCAATGGGGTTTGTGACAAACACACAATATCCAGTGGGGTTTGTGACACACATACTGTCCAATAGGGTTTGTGACACAGACACGCTGTCCAATGGTGTTCATGACACACACGCTGTCAAATGGGGTTTGTGACACACACACTATGTCTAATGGGGTTTATGACACACACATTGTCCAATGGTGTTTGTGACACACACGCTGTCCAATGGGGTTTGTGACACAGAAACTGTCCACAAGGGTTTGTGACACACATACAGCCCAATGGGGTTTGTGACACAGAAACTGTCAATGGGGCTTTGTGGCACACACACTGTCCAAAAGGCTTTGTGACAGACACACTTTCCAATGGGGTTTGTGACACACACATGCTTTACTATGGGGTTTGTGAACACACACGCTATCCAATGGGGTTTGAGACACACATACAGTGTCCAGTGTGTTTAAGACACACACGCTGTCCAATGGCTTTGGTCACACACACACTGTCCAATGGCGTTTGTGACACACACATTATTCAATAGGGTTTAAGAAACGCACGCTATCCAATGGTCTTTTGTTACATTCACACTGTCCAGAGGGTTTTGTGACACACACCATGTCCAATGGGGTTTGTGACACACACAAATGTCTAATGGGGTTTGTGAAACACACGCTGTCCAATCGGGTTTGAGACACACACACTGTGTCCAATGTGTTTAAGACACACACACTGTCCAATGGCTTTGGTGACACACACACTGTCCAAAGGGGTTTGGAACACACACCATGTCCAATCGGGTTTGTGACATAAACGCTGTCCAATGGGGATTGTAAATCTCAAAGTCTCCAATGCGGTTTGTGACACACACCATGTCCAATGGGGTTTGTGACACACACGCTGTCCAATGGCATTTGTGACACACACGCTGTGCAATGGGGATTGTGACACACACACGCTGTCCAAAGAGGTTTATGAGACACAAATGTCCAATGGGGTTTGTGAAACACACGCTGTCCAATGGGGATTGTAAATCTCAAAGTCTCCAATGCGGTTTGTGACACACACACGATGTCCAATGCGGTTAGAGACACACACACTGTGTCAAATGTGTTTAAGACACACACGCTGTCCAATGGCTTTGGTGACACACACACTGTCCAATGGCGTTTGTTACAAACACACTTTCCAATAGGGTTTGAGAAACTCACGCTATCCAATGGGGTTTGTGACATTCACACTGTCCAGAGGGTTTTGTGACACACACCATGTCCAATGGGGTTTTTGACACACACACACTGTCCAATGCTGTTTGAGACGCACACACTGTGCAATAGGGTTAGTGACACTGACGCTGTTCAAGGGTTTTTGTGACACATACACTATCCAATGGGGTTTGCGACACATACCGTGTTCAATGGGGTTTTTGACACACACACTGCCCAATGGGGTTTGAGACAGACACACTGTCCAGAGGGGTTTATGGCACACACGCTGTCCAATGGCATTTGTGACACACACGCTGTCCAATGGGGTTTGTGACACACACACGCTGTCCAATCGGGTTTGAGACAGGCACGCTGTCCAATAGGGTTTGTGAGGCACACACGATGTCCAATGGGGTTTATGACACACACACTGTCCAATGGGGTTTGTGACGCACACACTGTCCAATAGTGTTTGTGACACAGACACGCTGTCCAATGGTGTTTGTGACACAGACACACTGTCCAATAGTGTTTGTGACACAGACACGCTGTCCAATGGTGTTCGTGACACACACACTGTCAAATGGGGTTTGTGACACCCACACTGTCCAGGGGGTTTGCGACACACACACTGTCCAATGAGGTTTGTCACACACACTCTGTCCAATGGGGTTTGTGACACACACACGCTATTCAATGGGGTTTGTGACACACAAACTTTCCAATAGGGTTTGTGACACACACGCTATCCAATGCGGTTTGTGACATAGAAACTTTCCAACGGGGTTTGTGACACACACACGCTGTCCAATGGGGTTTATGACTCACACAGTGTCCAAAGGGGTTTGTGACAAACACACACTATCCAATGGGATTTGTGACACACACACTGTCCAATAGGGTTTGTGACACAGACACGCTGTCCAATGTTGTTCGTGACACACACGCTGTCAAATGGGGTTTGTGACACCCACACTGTCCAGGGGGTTTGTGACACACACGCTGTCCAATGGGGTTAGTGAAACACACACGCTGTCCAATGGGGTTTATGACACTCACACGCTATCCAATGCGGTTTGTGACACAGAAACTTTCCAATGGGGTTTGTGACTCACACCATGTCCAATGAGGTTTTTGACACACACACGCTGTGCAATGCGGTTTGATACACACACACTGTACAATATGGTTTGTGACACTGACGCTGTTCAAGGGGTTTTGTGACACATACACTGTCCAATGGGGTTTGTGACACACACGCTGTCCAATGGGGTTTGTGACACACACTCTTTCCA
This sequence comes from Columba livia, assembly GCF_036013475.1. NCBI lineage: Eukaryota > Metazoa > Chordata > Aves > Columbiformes > Columbidae > Columba > Columba livia. Next base: position 33,603,870 of record NC_088609.1, read on the forward strand.
ATGGGGTTTGTGACATACACACTGTCCAGGGGGATTTGTGACACACACACTGTACAATGGTGTTTGTGACACACTCACGCTGTCCAATGGGGTTTATGACACACATATTGTCCAATGGGGTTTGTGACACACACGCTGTCCAATGGGGTTTGTGACACAGAAACTGTCCAGAAGGGTTTGTGATACACACACTGCCCAATGGGGTTTGTGACACAGAAACTGTCAAGGGGGCTTTCTGACACACACACTGTCCAAAAGAGTTTGTGACAGACACAATTTCCAATGGGGTTTGTGACACACACATGCTGTACAATGGGGTTTGTGAACACACACGCTGTCCAATGGGGTTTATGACACACACACTGTCCAATGGAGTTTGTGACACACACATGCTGTCCAGTGGGGTTTATGACACACACGCTGTCCAATGGTGTTTGTGACACGGAGGCTGTCCAATGGTGTTTGTGACACACACACTGTCCAATAGTGTTTGTGACACAGACACACTGTCTAATGGTGTTCGTGACACACACACTGTCAAATGGGGTTTGTGACACCCACACTGTCCAGGGGGTTTGTGACACACACACTGTCCAAAGAGGTTTGTCACACACACTCTGTCCAATGGGGTTTGTGACACACACACGCTATTCAATGGGGTTTGTGTCACACAATCTTTCCAATGGGGTTTGTGACACACACGCTATCCAATGCGGTTTGTGACACAGAAACTTTCCAACGGGGTTTGTGACACACACACGCTGTCCAATGAGGTTTGTGACACACACAGTGTCCAAAGGGGTTTGTGACAAACACACGCTATCCAATGGGGTTTGTGACACACACACTGTCCAATAGGGTTTGTGACACAGACACGCTGTCCAATGTTGTTCGTGACACACACGCTGTCAAATGGGGTTTGTGACACCCACACTGTCCAGGAGGCTTGTGACACACACGCTGTCCAATGGGGTTAATGAAACACACACGCTGTCCAATGGGGTTTATGACACACACTCGCTATCCAATGCGGTTTGTGACACAGAAACTTTCCAATGGGTTTGTGACACACACCATGTCCAATGAGATTTTTGACACACACACACTGTCCAATGCTGTTTGAGACACACACACTGTACAATACGGTTTGTGACACTGACGCTGTTCAAGAGGTTTTGTGACACATACACTGTCCAATGGGGTTTGTGACACACACGCTGTCCAATGGGGTTTGTGACACACACTCTTTCCAATGGGGCTTGTGACATACACACTGTCCAGGGGGGTTTGTGACACACACACTGTACAATCGGGTTTGAAACACACACGCTGTCCACTGGGGTTTGTGAAACACACACTGTTGAAAGGGTTTGTGACACAGATGCTGTCCAATGGCATCTGTGACACACACGCTGGCCAATGGGGATTTCGACACATACACTGTCCAATGGGGTTTGTGACACACACACTATGTCTAATGGGGTTTATGAAACACTCATTGTCCAGTGGGGTTTGTGACACACACATACTGTACAATGGGGTTTGTCAACACACATGCTGTCCAATGGGGTTTGAGACACACACACTGTACAACAGGGTTTGTGAAACTGATGCAGTTCAAGGGGTTTTGTGTCACATATACTGTCCAATGGGGTTTTCGACACACACCGTGTTCATTGGGGTTTGTGACACACACGCTGCCAAATGGGGTTTGAGACAAACACACTGTCCAGATGAGTTTGTGACACACACGCTGTCCAATGGCGTTTGTGACACTCATGCTGTCCAAAGGGGATTGTGACACAAACAGGCTGTCCATTGGGGTTTATGGCAAACACGATGTCCAAAGGGGTTTGAGACAGGCACGCTGTCCAATGGCTTTGGTGACTCACACACTGTCCAGTGGGGTTTGTGACACATACACTATCCAATATGGTTTGAGAAACGCACGCTGTCCAATGGGGTTTGTGACACAGAAACTGTCCAGAAGGGTTTGTGATACACACACTGCCCAATGGCGTTTGTGACACAGAAACTGTCCAGGGGGCTTTGTGACACACACACTGTCCAAAAGGGTTTGTGACAGACACAATTTCCAATGGGGTTTGTGACACACACATGCTGTACAATGGGGTTTGTGAACAAACACGCTGTCCAATGGGGTTTATGACACACACACTGTCCAATGGAGTTTGTGACACACACACGCTATCCAATGGGGTGTGTGACACACACACTTTGCAATGGGGTTTGTGACACACACACGTTGTCCAATGGGGTCTGTAACACACACGCTGTCCAGGTGAGTTTGTGACACACACACTGTCCAAAAGGGGTTGTGACAGAAAGATTTTCCAATGGGGTTTGTGACACACACATGCTGTACAATGGGATTTGTGAACACAAACGCTGTCCAATGGGGTTTTTGACATACACAGTATCCAATGGGGTTTGTGACAAACACACAATATCCAGTGGGGTTTGTGACACACATACTGTCCAATAGGGTTTGTGACACAGACACGCTGTCCAATGGTGTTCATGACACACACGCTGTCAAATGGGGTTTGTGACACACACACTATGTCTAATGGGGTTTATGACACACACATTGTCCAATGGTGTTTGTGACACACACGCTGTCCAATGGGGTTTGTGACACAGAAACTGTCCACAAGGGTTTGTGACACACATACAGCCCAATGGGGTTTGTGACACAGAAACTGTCAATGGGGCTTTGTGGCACACACACTGTCCAAAAGGCTTTGTGACAGACACACTTTCCAATGGGGTTTGTGACACACACATGCTTTACTATGGGGTTTGTGAACACACACGCTATCCAATGGGGTTTGAGACACACATACAGTGTCCAGTGTGTTTAAGACACACACGCTGTCCAATGGCTTTGGTCACACACACACTGTCCAATGGCGTTTGTGACACACACATTATTCAATAGGGTTTAAGAAACGCACGCTATCCAATGGTCTTTTGTTACATTCACACTGTCCAGAGGGTTTTGTGACACACACCATGTCCAATGGGGTTTGTGACACACACAAATGTCTAATGGGGTTTGTGAAACACACGCTGTCCAATCGGGTTTGAGACACACACACTGTGTCCAATGTGTTTAAGACACACACACTGTCCAATGGCTTTGGTGACACACACACTGTCCAAAGGGGTTTGGAACACACACCATGTCCAATCGGGTTTGTGACATAAACGCTGTCCAATGGGGATTGTAAATCTCAAAGTCTCCAATGCGGTTTGTGACACACACCATGTCCAATGGGGTTTGTGACACACACGCTGTCCAATGGCATTTGTGACACACACGCTGTGCAATGGGGATTGTGACACACACACGCTGTCCAAAGAGGTTTATGAGACACAAATGTCCAATGGGGTTTGTGAAACACACGCTGTCCAATGGGGATTGTAAATCTCAAAGTCTCCAATGCGGTTTGTGACACACACACGATGTCCAATGCGGTTAGAGACACACACACTGTGTCAAATGTGTTTAAGACACACACGCTGTCCAATGGCTTTGGTGACACACACACTGTCCAATGGCGTTTGTTACAAACACACTTTCCAATAGGGTTTGAGAAACTCACGCTATCCAATGGGGTTTGTGACATTCACACTGTCCAGAGGGTTTTGTGACACACACCATGTCCAATGGGGTTTTTGACACACACACACTGTCCAATGCTGTTTGAGACGCACACACTGTGCAATAGGGTTAGTGACACTGACGCTGTTCAAGGGTTTTTGTGACACATACACTATCCAATGGGGTTTGCGACACATACCGTGTTCAATGGGGTTTTTGACACACACACTGCCCAATGGGGTTTGAGACAGACACACTGTCCAGAGGGGTTTATGGCACACACGCTGTCCAATGGCATTTGTGACACACACGCTGTCCAATGGGGTTTGTGACACACACACGCTGTCCAATCGGGTTTGAGACAGGCACGCTGTCCAATAGGGTTTGTGAGGCACACACGATGTCCAATGGGGTTTATGACACACACACTGTCCAATGGGGTTTGTGAAACACACGTTGTCCTATCGGGTTTGTGACACAAACGCTGTCCAGTGGGGATTGTGAATATCAAAGTCTCCAATGCGGTTTGTGACACACACACGCTGTCCAATGGGGTTTGAGAAACACAGACTGTGGCCAATGGGATTTGTGACACACACACGCTTTCCAATGGGGTTTATAACACACTACACTGTCCAATGGGGTTTGTGACATACACGCTGTCCAATGGGGTTTATGACACAAACGCTGTCCAATGGGGATTGTAAATCTCAAAGTCTCCAATGCGGTTTGTGACACAGACACGCTGTCTAGTGGGGTTCGAGAAACACACACTGTGTCCAATGGATTTAAGACACACACGCTGTCCAATGGCTTTGGTGACACACACGCTGTCCAATGGCGTTTGTGACACACACACTATCCAATAGGGTTTGAGAAACACATGCTACCCAATGGGGTTTGTGACATTCACACTGTCCAGAGGGTTTTGTGACACACACCGGTTCCAATGGGGTTTGTGACACTCACATGCTGTCCAATGCGCTTTGTGACACACACACTGTACAATAGGGTTTGTGACAGTGACGCTCTTCAAGGGGTTTTGTGTCACATACAGTGTCCAATGGGGTTTGTGACACACACACTGTCCAATGGGGTTTGCGACACACACCGTGTTCAATGCGGTTTGTGACACACGCGCTGCCCAGTGGGGTTTAGGACTGACGCACTGTCCAGAGGGGTTTGTGACACACAACATGTCCAATGCGGTTTGTGACACACACACGCTGTCCAATGGGGTTTGAGACACGCACACTGTACAATAGGGTTTGTGAAAATGACGAGTTAAAGGGGTTTTGTGACACATACACTGTCCAATGGGGTCTGTGACACACACCGTGTTCAAAGGGGTTTGTGACACACACGCTGTCCAATGGCGTTTGAGAGAGACACACTGTCCAGAGGGGTTTGTGACACACACGCTCTCCAATGGGGATTATGACACAAACGCTGTCCAATGGGGATTGTAAATCTCAAAGTCTCCAATGTGGTTTGTGACACACACACGCTGTCCAATGGGGTTCGAGAAACACACACTGTGTCCAATGTGTTTGAGACACACACGCTGTCCAATGGCTTTGGTGACTCACACACTGTTCAATGGCGTTTGTGACACACACACTATCCAGTAGGGTTTGAGAAACACATGCTATCCAATGGGGATTGTGACATTCACACTGTCCAGAGGGTTTTGTGAAACACACCAGGTCCAATGGGGTTTGTGACACTCACATGCTGTCCAATGCGGTTTGAGACACACAGACTGTACAATAGGGTTTGTGACACTGATGCTGTTCAAGGGGTTTTGTGACACAGACACTGTCCAATAGGGTTTGTGACACTTACGCTGTCCAATGGGGTTTGTGACACACACACGCTGTCGAATGCGATTTGAGAAACACACACTGTACAATAGGGTTTGTGACACTGACGAGATCAAGGGGTTTTGTGACACATACTCTGTCCAATGGGTTTTATGACACACACCGTGTTCAATGGGGTTTGTGACACACACGCTGCCCAATGGGGTTTGAGACAGACACACTGTCCAGAGGGGTTTGTGACACACACGCTGCCCAAAGGGGATTGTGACGCACACCCCCTGTCCAATGGGGCTTATGACACACACGATGTCCAAAGGGGTTTGAGACAGGCATGCTGTCCAATTGGTTTTATGACACACACACACTGTCCAATGGGGTTTATGACACACACAAATGTCCAATGGGGTTTGTGAAACACACGCTGTCCAATGGGGTTTGTGACAGAAACGCTTTCCAATGGGGACTGTATACCTCAAAGTCTCCAATGCGGTTTCTGACACACGCACGCTGTCAAATGGGGTTCGAGACACACACACTGTGTCCAATGTGTTTAAGACACACACGCTGTCCATTGGCTTTGGTGACATACACCATGTCCAATGGCGTTTGTGACACACATAATATCCAAAAGGGTTTGAGAAACGCACGCTGTCCAATGGGGTTTGTGACATACACCCTGTCCGGAGGGTTTTGTGACACACACCATGTCCAATGGGGTTTGTGACACACACACGCTGTCCAATGCTATTTGAGACACACACATTGTGCAATAGGGTTAGTGACACTGACGCTGTTCAAGGGTTTTTGTGACACATACACTGTCCAATGGGGTTTGTGACACACACACTGCCCAATGGGGTTTGAGACAGACACACTGTCCAGAGGGGTTTATGACACACACGCTGTCCAATGGCGTTTGTGACACACACGCTGTCCAATGGCGATTGTGACACACACATGCTGTCCAATGGGCTTTATGACACACACGCTGTCCAATGGGGTTTGTGACACACACGCTGCCCAATGGGGGTTGAGACAGACACACTGTCCAGAGGGGTTTGTGACACACACCATGTCCTATGGGGTTTGTGACACACAGACGCTGACCAATGCGGTTTGAGACACGCTCACTGTTCAGTAGGGTTTGTGACACTGATGCTTTTCAATGGGTTTTGTGACACATACACTGTCCAATGCGGTTTGTGACACACACGCTATCCAATGGGTTTTGCGACACAAACCGTGTTTAATGGGGTTTGTGACATACACGCTGCCCAATGGGGTTTGGGACAGACACACTGTTCAGAGGGGTTTGTGACACACACGCTGTCCAATGGCGTGTGTGACACACTCGTTGTCCAATGGGGATTGTGACACACACTGTCCAATGGGGTTTATGACACACACACTGTCCAATGGGGTTTATGAGACACACACTGTCCAAAGGGGTTTGTGACACACACATGCTGTCCAAAGGGGTTTATGGCACACACACGCTGTCCAATGGGGTTTATGACACACACAAATGTCCAATGGGGTTTATGACACACACAAATGTTCAATGGGGTTTGTGACACAAACGCTGTCCAATGGGGATTGTAAATCTCAAAGTCTCCAATGCAGTTTGTGACACATACACACACACGCTGTCCAATGGGGTTTGAGACACACACACTATCCAATAGGGTTTGGGAAACGCTCGTTATCCAATGGGGTTTGTGACATTCACACTGTCCAGAGGGTTTTGTGACACACACCGTGTCCAATGGGGTTTGTAACACACACACGCTGTCCAATGCGGTTTGAGACACACACACTGTACAATAGGGTTTGTGACACTGACGCTCAAGGGGTTTTGTGACACACACATGCTGTACAATGGGGTTTGTGACACACACGCTGTCCAATGGGGTATCAGACACACACACTGTACAATACGGTTTGTGACACTGATGCTGTCCAGAGTGGTTTGTGACACACACCATGTCTAATGGGGTTTGTGACACACACACGCTGTCCAATGTGATTTGAGACCCACACACTGTACAACACGGTTTGTGACACTGACACTGTTCAAGGGTTTTTGTGACACATACACTGTCCAATGGGGTTTGCGACACAACCGTGTTCAATGGGGTTTGTGACACACGCTGCCCAATGGGGTTTGAGACAGACACACTGTACAGAGGGGTTTGTGACACACACGCTGTCCAATGGTGTTTGTGACACACACGCTGTCCAATGGGGATTGTGACACACACACGCTGTCCAATGGGGATTGTGACACACACACGCTGTCCAATGGGATTTATGACACACACACTGTCCCATGGGGTTTGTGACATACACACGCTGTCCAGTGGGGTTAATGACACACACAAATGTCCAATGGGGTTTGTGAAACACACGCTGTCCAATCGGGTTTGTGACGCAAATGCTGTCCAATGGGGATTGTGAATCTCAAAGTCTCCAATGTGGTTTGTGACACACACACACTGTCCAATGGTGTTTGAGGCACACATACTGTGTCCAATGTGTTTAAGACACACACGCTGTCCAATGGCTTTGGTGACACACACACTGTTCAATGGCGTTTGTGACACACGCATGATGTCCAATAGGGTTTGTGACACACACACTTTACAATGGGGTGTGTGACACAGACACGCTGTCCAATGGGGTTTGTGACACACACACTGTCCAATGGGGTTTGTGACACAGAAACTGTCCAGACGGTTTTGTGACACACACGCTGCCCAGTGGGGTTTGTGACACAGAAACTGTCAAGGGGGCTTTGTGACACACACACTGTCCAAAAGAGTTTATGATAGACACACTTTCCAAAGGGGTTTGTGACACACACATGCTGTACAATGGGGTTTGTGAATACACACGCTGTCCGATGGGATTTATGACACACACACTGTCCAATGGAGTTTGTGACACACACACCCTATCCAATGGTGTATGTGACACACATACTTTGCAATGGGTTTGTGACACACACACGCTGTCCAATGGGGTCTGTGACACACACGCTGTCCAGGTGAGTTTGTGACACACACGCTGTCAAATGGGGTTTGAGACACACACGCTGTCCAAGGGGTTTTGTGACACACACACTGTCCAATGGGGTTTGTGACAAACACACGCTATCCAATGGGGTTTGTGACACTCACTCTTTCCAATGGGGTTTGTGACACACAGGCTGCCCAATGGTGTTTGTGACTGTCGAGGGTTAAGATTGCGGGGTGACAATAAAACCCTGGCAGATGTATTGTTAACCCCCTCTCCCCCCCCACACTTCCCCCTCCCTCTTCCCCCTTTTCACTAAGGAGAGGCGATTGGGAGGAAAAGAAGCACAGAGTGAAGAGAGTTGGAAAAAATTAAAGATGTTTTACTAATGCTACTAATAAGAATAGAGAAAATAATACAAAATATACAAAACCAATCTTGAAAGTCTCAGCAACTGCAGAGCCGGCACCCAAAGTCCTGGATTAGACTCGGAGCTGGATTCAGTCTCTCACTAGGCCTCAGTTCGCAGGGACGACTAGCAAGGTCCTCTCCTAATGTTGGCCATAAGCAGAAGGGAAAAGGGAAAAGCACACGAGATCCTCGTGATCTCCCACTTTTATATGAAGTATTCATGTGAATGGAATGTTATACACAGTCGGTCAGTTTCTTGCTCACTTGCTTCTAGTCACCCCTCTCGCGAGATGTCCATCCATGCTTATCAATAAGTTTGCATTCCATTGCTAGGTTTACCAAAACATGTGTCTGGTTCTCCAGGAAAATGCAGTTAATATGAAGGCTTTAGCTGACAAGCAAAATTCACTGAAAGAGATACTTGTTTTTAACAAAACCAGGACAGTGACACACACACTGTCCAGGGGGGTTTGTGACACACACACGCTGCGCAATGGTGTTTGTGACACGGATGCTGTCCAATGGGGTTTGTGACACACACATGCTATTCAATGGGGTTTGTGACACACACACTGTCCAATAGGATTTGTGACACACACATGCTGTCCAATGGTGTTTGTGACACACACACTGTCAAATGGGGTTTGTGACACCCACACTGTCCAGGAGGTTTGTGACACACACACTGTCCAGTGGGGTTTGTCACACACACTCTGTGCAATGGGGTATTTGACACACAGACTTTCCAATCAGGTTTGTGACACACACGCTGTCCAATGGAGTTTGTGAAACACAGAGTGTCCAAAGGGGTTTGTGACAAACACACAGTCCAGAGGGGTTTGTGACACACACACTGTCCAATGGGGTTTGTGACACACACCATGTCCAATGGGGTTTGTGACACAAAGACGCTGTCCAATGTGTTTTGAGACACACACACTGTACAATAGTGTTTGTGACACTGACGCTATTCAAGGGGTTTTGTGACACATACTCTGTCCAATGGGGTTTGTGACACAAACACTGTCCAATGGGGTTTGTGACACACACGCTGCAAAATGGGGTTTGAGACAGACACACTGTCCAGAGGGGTTTGTTACACAGACGCTGTCCAAAGGCATTTGTGACGCACACGCTGTCCAATGGGGATTGTGACACACACACGCTGTCCAAAGGTGTTTGAGACAGGCACGCCGTCCAATGGCGTTTGTGACACACACACGCTGTCCAATGGGATTTAGGACACACACAAATGTCCAATGGGTTTTGTGAAACACACGCTGTCCAATGGGGTTTGTAAATCTCTAAGTCTCCAATGCGGTTTGTGACACACACATGCTGTCCAATGGGTTTTGAGACACACACACTGTGTCCAATGTGTTTAAGACACACAGGCTGCCCAATGGATTTGGTGACACACACACTGTCCAATGGGGTTTGTGATACACACACTATCCAATAGGGTTTGAGAAATGCACGCTGTCCAATGGGGTTTGTGACACACACGCTGTCCAATGGGGTTTTTGACACACACACGCTATCCAATGGGGTTTGTGACACACACACTTTACAATGGGGTTTATTACATAAACACGCTGTCCAATGGGGTTTTTGACACACTCGCTGTCCAATGGGGTTTGTGACACAGAAACTGTCCAGAAGGTTTTGTGACACAGACGCTGCCCAATGGGGTTTGTGACACAGAAACTGTCAAGGGGGCTTTGTGGCAGACACACTGTCCAAAAGGGTTTGTGACAGACACACTTTCCAATGGGGTTTGTGACACAAACATGCTGTACAATGTTTTGTGAACACACACGCTGTCTGATGGGATTTATGACACACACACTGTCCAATGGAGTTTGTGACACACACACCCTATCCAATGGTGTATGTGACACACACACTTTGCAATGGGGTTTGTGACACACACACGCTGTCCAATGGGGTCTGTGACACACACACTGTCCAGGTGAGTTTGTGACACACACGCTGTCAAATGGGGTCTGAGACATACTCGCTGCCCAAGGGGTTTTGTGACATATACACTGTCCAATGGGGTTTGTGACAAACACACGCTATCCAACGGGCTTTGTGACACACACTCTTTCCAATGGGGTTTGTGACACACACACTGTGTCCAATGTGTTTAAGACACACACTCTGTCCAATGGCTTTGGTGACTCACACACTGTCCAATAGGGTTTGTGAAACAGACGCTGTCCAATGTGGTCTGTGAAACACACATGGTCAAACGGGGTTTGTGACACGCACACGCTGTTCAATGGGGTTTGTCACACACACGCTTTCCAATGGGGATTATGACACACACGCTGTTCATCTGAGTTTGTGACACACACGGTGTCCACTGGGGTTTGTGAAACACACACTTTCCAATGGGGTTTGAGACACACATGCTGTCCAAAGAGGTTTGTGACACACACGCTGTCCAGTGGGGTTTGTGACAGACACACTCTTTCCAATGGGGTTTGTGACACAAACGCTGTCAAATGGGGTTTATGAGACACACGCTGTCCATGTGAGTTTGTGACACACACGCTGACCAATGGGGTTTGTGACATACACACTGTCCCAAGAGGTTTGTGAAACACACGTTGTCCAATGCGGTTTGTGAAAGACACGCTGTCTAACAGGGTTTGAGACACACACGCAGTCAAATGGGGTTTATGAAACACACACGGACCAATGGGTTTTTTGACACACATGCTGTCCCATAGGGATTGTGAAACACACACTGTCCAGTAGGGTTTGAGGCACACATGCTGTCCAATGGGGTCTTAGTCACTGAAACGTCGCCACGGCAGCAGGCATTGTGACAAAGGTTCTATGTCAGCTGGGTGTGGCAGCCAGGCGCCCCCTAGGGGATGGGGAGCCTGTCAGCCCCGGGCCTGTCACTGCCTGCTGTCCCTGCTGTCACCAGCCAGGCCTCTGAAAACTTGTCAAACCATGCCCAGACTTGGCGCCAAAGTGGCCCAAAGTCTCCAACAGACAAGTCGGGAAGAAAGATATGGGACAGAGGAAGAAAGCGAAAGGAGCAGGAGAAAGGGAAGGAAGAATAAAAAGTAGTGTTGGGCTGCAGGAGTGAGAGGGAGAATTTGAAAGAAGAGAGGCAGGAAGCAGGAGAGTGAGAGAAAAGGAAAGAAGAGACATGCAGCCATACGAGGGGTTAATGAGAGAGGACAGGATAGAGAACAGGATGAGAAGGAAATGAGGCATGACAAGGACAGGCAAGGACAGGCTAGGCTGCAGGACAATTTTGCTTTATAGTTTCTAGCACATTCATCTTCAGACGAGGAGGAAATCCATAAGACCTTCTGGATTAGGCCCAAGCAAAAACCCCAGGTATTTGAGATACTTAGACTGAGCCTCAAGTTCGAAGATCTCTCCATAAGGATGGTTTTTATACTGTACTTCCACAATCTGCTGGCAGTACAAAAAAATAAGACACAGATCTCCTTAGGCTAAGTCACGGTTGTTTGGTACAGGGGTCACAGTATCACAGTATCACAGTATGTTTGGGATTGGAAGGGACCTCAAAAGATCATCTAGTCCAATCCCCCTGCTGGAGCAGGAACGCCTAAGTGAGGTCACACAGGAACATGTCCAGGCGGGTTTTGAATGTCTCCAGAGAAGGAGACTCCACAACCTCCCTGGGCAGCCTGTTCCAGTGCTCTGTCAGCCTTACTGAGAAGAAGTGTTTTCTCAAATTTAAGCAGAACCTCTTGTGTTCCAGCTTGATACCATTACCCCTTGTCCTATCATTGTTTGCCACCGAGAAGAGCCTGGCTCCATCCTCATGGCACTCACCCTTTATATATTTATAAACATAAATAAGGTCCCCCCTTAGTCTCCTCCAAACTAAAGAGACCCAGCTCCCTCAGCCTTTCTTCATAAGGGAGGTGCCCTTAATCATCTTCGTTGCCCTACGCTGGACCCTCTCCAGCAGTTCCCTGTCCTTCTGGAACTGAGGGGCTCAGAACTGGACACAATATTCCAGATGGGGTCTCACCAGGGCAGAGTAGAGGGGAAGGAGGACCTCTCTCGATCTGCTAACCACCCGCCTTGTAATACACCCCAGGATGCCATTGGCCTTCCTGGCCACAAGGGCACAGTACTGGCTCATGGTCATCCTGCTGTCCACCAGGACCCCGAGGTCCCTTTCCTCTACACTGCTCTCTAATACGTAATTTCCCAACCTATACTGGAACCTGGGGTTGTTCCTGCCCAGATGCAGGACTCTACACTTGCCCTTGTTAAATTTCATTAGGTTATTCCCCGCCCAACTCTCCAGCCTGTCCAGGTCCCGCTGGATGGCAGCACAGCCTTCTGGCGTGTCAGCCACTCCTCCCAGCTTAGTGTCATCAGCAAACTTGCTGATAGTACACTCTATTCCCTCGTCTAAATCGTTAATGAATATATTGAATAATATTGGCCCCAGTACTGATCCCTGAGGCACTCCACTAGATACTGGCCTCCAACTAGACTCCGCACCATTGACTACCATTCTCTGGCTTCTCTCCTTAAGCCAGTTTGCAACCCACCTCACTAGTCTATTGTCTAGACCACACCTCCTCAACTTAGCTGTGAGGATGCTGTGGGAGACTGTGTCAAAGGCTTTACTGAAGTCAAGGTAGACCACATCCACTGCTCTGCCATCATCCATCCACCTTGTTACATTCTCATAAAAGGCTATGAGGCTGGTCAAGCATGACACCCTTGGTAAAGCCATACTGACTGCCCCTAATAACCCTCTTATCCTTGATATGCCTTGAGATGGCACCAAGGATAAGCTGTTCCATTACTTTCCCAGGGACAGAGGTGAGGCTGACTGGTCTATAATTACCTGGGTCCTCCTTCTTGCCCTTTTTGAAGACTGGAGTGACATTTGCTTTCCTCCCATCCTCGGGCACCTCCCCCGTTTCCCAAGACTTGGCAAAGATGTTGGAGAGTGGTCCAGCAATGACTTCAGCCAGTTCCCTCAGCACCCGCTGATGCATCCCATCTGGACCCATGGATTTATGGATGTCCAGGCTATTTAATTGCTCCCTAACCCAGTCCTCATCGACTAAAGCAAACTCCTCCATTGACCTGGCCTCATCCAGGGTCTCAGGGGTACAGGGCTCCCCAGGACAGCCTCCGGCAGAGTAGAAAGAAACAAAGAAGGCATTCAGTAATTCTGCCTTCTCTGTATCTTCTGCCACCAGGGCACCCACCCCATTCATCAGTGGGCCTACATTGCCTCTGGTATTAGTTTTATCTGCTATATATTTGAAAAAGTTGTTTTTGCTGTCCTTGACCCCTCTCGCCAGCTGTCATTCTAAGGAGGCCTTGGCTATCCTAGCTGCCTTCCTATATCCTCTAACAGCAGCCTTATATTCTTGCCAAGTGGCCAGCCCCTGCTTCCATGACCTGTAAAATCTCCTCTTCTGCTTGAGCATACGCAACAGATCGCTATTCAACCATGCAGGCCTCCTGGCTCTCTTCCTTGACTTCCTATGTGTGGGGATGCTCTGGTCCTGAGCGTGGAAGAAGCAATCTCTGAATGCAATCCAGCTATCTTGGGCCCCTTTACCTTCAAGCCGTCTTGCTATGGGATTTCCCCCAGCAATTGCTTGAAAAGGCCAAAGTTAGCCCTGCTAAAGTCCAGGGTTGCAATTCTACTTGCTATTCTGTTCCTGCCACACAAGATGCTGAACTCCACCATCTCGTGGTCACTGCAACCCAGGCAGCCCCCAACCTTTACTGCTTCGACCAGACCCTCCTTGTTAGTGAGGATGAGATCCAGCAGTGCACCTCTCCTAGTCGGCTCCTCCACCATCTGCATGAGGAAGTTATCATCAATGCACTGGAGGAATCTCCTGGACTGTGGCTGGCTGGCTGAATGGTCCTTCCAGCAAACATCAGGGAAGTTAAAATCCCCCACAACAACCAGGGCCTGTGACTGTGAGGCCACTCAACTGCCCATAGAAGGCCTCATCAACTTCCTCAGCCTGATCTGGTGGCCTGTAACAGACGCCCACAACAGTGTCACCCCTGCCAGCCTGCCCCTTGATCCTGATCCATGCACTCTCAACTCGCTTGTCATCCACTCTTGGGCAGAATTTAGTACATTGTAGTTGCTCTCCCACATAGAGAGCAACTCCACCACCACGCCTGGCTGCCCTGTCTTTCCTGAAAACGGCATCCATGACCACATTCCGGTCATGTGAACTGTCCCACCATGTTTTTGTAATTGCCACCAGATCATAATCTCCTGACCGAACATAGGATTGTAACTCCTCCTGCTTATTCCTCATGCTGCGCACATTGGTGTACAGGCCTTTCAGGGAGTGAGCAGAGCACATCAGTTTCTCCCTAGGGGCATAGAAGGCCACCTGGTCCTCATCAGTTTTAGAATGCTGCCCCACTGGGACAAGCCCAGCTACAACCCCATCCCCCTTTGAGCCAATCATTTTCTTCTAAAGAAGTGCTGTTTTGTCTTAAGCTTTCAGACTTTTTTTCTAATTGTTGGTGCCTGTTTTCTTCTACCTCTCTCAAAATCACTGAGTCGTATATGAACTAGCGGCACATCATGCTGGTGGATGGTGGGGACACGTTGGCCTTCCACTTAGGGCGGTGTAGATGTTGAGACCTTGGGATTTTCTTCTTTTCCCGTGCTGACATAGGACATGAAAAGAATGCCTACTTTTTCCAAGGATTTGTCTGCTCCCTAGGCTGAAACCAAACTGCATGGAGGGGGGAAGAAGTGTGCTAGGGGAGCAAAAGGAGATTGAGAGCTTGCAAGGACCTTCCTAGGGTCCACTCAGTGATGGACTCGTGATGGTTCATTTACGTTCTTCTCGAAGCACAAAATTAAGGCATCTGAAATGCCAAGGGCTTAGAATGCAATCAAACAGTGTTACTTTATTATTGTGCCCGTAAAGCGGCGCGCGATAGCGAGAGAGTAAGAAAACGGGAAAGGAAAAAGAAACAGGGAAAGAAGAAGGAAAAGATGGGAATGAGGACTGTTTTACCAGCAGGTGAGCTCCAAAGGCGTCCCTCTGGTGTCCAGTCCTGTGGAGTTCTGCCGGTCCTCCATGGTGGTTTGGGATCCTCTGGTGGGGAGATCTCAATGACGTCCAGTCAGGAAACATCTTTATACTTCTTCATCCCCCTCGCTCCCATTGTTTCAGGCCAATCTCCGCCTTTGTTTCTCAATCCGAGTTTAAATGCGCAGGCTCGAAAAGTCTTCCCTCTCTTGCCAGCGCTTGTCTGCGCCTGCCTGGCCTGCATTCAGGGGTATCTCTCTGGTCCATCGGGTGGCCTGAGGACCCTTGGCGAGCTTCTGGGCATGCTCTTTTTTGTTGTCCTTTGTTTGAGGAAGCGGGTGGGGGACAAGGTGTGACTGAGGCTGCAGGCAAGAATCCATCTTCTGGACGGCAGCGATTTTCCCTGGGTCAGAGAGATCCGTCTAACAATCCCTTTTAGGAGGTGGGGGCTAGCTTGGCTGAAGCAGCAGGCAAACTCCACACAGCAGCCATTGTTAGCAGTAGCCTTCCAGGTTGGAGACACCTGTGCAACACAATGCTTCTCCTCAGGCCTCTCTCTAAGTCACTGTCAGTCTGTTCTTGGTGGCGATGTTCAGGCAGATACTGGTTTTGGACCGACTCTTACAGAGCTGGAGCAGATTCTGAGAGTTTGCTGTTCCAGAAAGGTTTGGCTGGTGCAGCAGCTGAGAGGTAATGGCCAGCTATGATGGGTCCCCAGAGTGATGCTTTGGGACCGGTGGCACGTGCATCTCCCTAACCAGGCAGTAGAATGCACTTTGGGCCCGGTAGAAGGAAGGTGGCAGAGGCAATGCATTGGAGAGCTGGCAGGCTAAAACTGGGAGTTGGATGAGGCCACCTCCTTTAGCAAGTGAGCCACTGAACAGCTCACAAGTACTGTAAAAGCGCACCTTGAGAGAACCCTGGTTGTCACTAAAGCGGGAAACGGTAGATTCTATTGCTGAAAACGGACTGTGTGGTTTTGTGAATGTGGCTTCAGCCTTTTTCTTCAAAGGAGGCTCATACCTACTCAAGAAAACTTATGACGATCATGTTGAAAACTGTCCTGGTGTTGTGAATCACCCCCCCTCGTTTTGGGCTGAAGCGGAGTGGGGGAGCAATGGAAGGAACTGGCCCGAGTCATGTGGCCACGAACTGACCAATAGGGGTATTCCATCCCATTCACGATTTCCTGCATATAAAAGCAGAGCACTGGGCGGGCTTGCTCTCTTTTTGCATCGGCTGCTGGATTAATTGGTTGTTTTTCATCGGACTGCTTTCCTTCATTCTGCTGTTCCTGCAAGCTGAAGTCTCGTGCTGTTTCCGGTTCAACTGTGGGATCCTGCTGGACTCCAGGACTGGTTTTCCAATATTTGTTTCTGTGTTATTTTTGCCCTGTGTTCGTTTTCCTAGTCTTAGTAAACGTTTTCAAGTTTCCCAATTCTCTTTTCCTTTACTTTTCTCTTTTCCTGTCCTCCCCACATCCTAGTGAGAAGGAGGGGGAAGGAGAGACGGGGTGTTGCTGAAGGGGGATAAAGGGTGAAGGGAAACCATCTGCCACGGTTTGGATTGTCTCCCCAAGATCAAACCACGACAGATAATTGGTGGAGAATGCGGGCAAATTCGGGACTTGAGACATTTTTAGTATTTTGGCACTTCTAAGGGCAGGGTCGGACCCGAGTGCTCCTGCGCCCTGCCGTTTCTCTGCCGCCATCAGCCTTTGCCTCGGCGGCCACTGGCGGGCTCAGCGTTGCGCAACGCGGGCACTAGGTGTCGCTGTCTGGCGTGTCTTTGAGCGCGGCTCGGCTCCACGTGGCCACGCGGCAGGCTCAGCGTGGGGTGGCACGGGGAAAAAAAAACGGAAGGTTTTTAAAACTGATCAACAGTACCTTTGAATTTTCCTGGCACAGTGTTAACTCATAGGATTATAAGACTCGCAGGTCTGGGTGTTTAGAATATTGAATAGTGGTATTAACGTAGAGGTGAATTACTGTGCACAAGTATTCCTTGTTTTCTCTGGATGTTTCTTGTCAGTAGAGTTTTACATTAGATAACAACAAAGAACTGGACCATGCTTATAACGGTACTCTGTGGCTTGGCAGTGGCTTACTCTATGGCAGTGCAACCAATAATGAGTTTCTATTCCTTTCTGCTGTACCTTGAGAGACCGCCAGGAGAGCTAAATTCCAGTTATGTGTTTGCTAAATGGGCTAGTGAATCTTGGGAAAATATGACTCAGCATACTTCTCCCTTCTCATTTGAGCCGATTCCCGATGCTTTTGAGCACTTGGAATATTCATGGAGTTTTGAAAGAACTATAATACTGATCTCTGTCCTGACAAATATCTTAGTATTCATATATTTGTTAGGAGAGATTAGGTTAAATTGAAGGCTTGTGTATCTTTTGATCAATGAGAGTTGCACGGTGTCTGGTGAGGCTGGAAAAGGGGCTGCCGTTGCGGCCGCCACTTCCCCAGTCACAAACACCATGGCTACTCAGGCTCAAGCTTCTTCCTCACATATGGGGCATTGTTCCTGTTGTAGCAAAAACAAGCCCAGCGATAATGTTAAGCCCACACTGGCAAAAGTAGCCGGTTGTAAGAAAGCGACTAAAAAGACTGATCGGGCTGCAGATGATCACAAGGGGCCACATTCATCCCCAGGGGCATCAACAGGGGAGGAAGTGACCGTTACCCGGTCTTTTTCTCCAAGTGAGCTGAGAGAATTGCGAAAAGACTATACTCGTAAAGATCGTGAGAATATGTTAACCTGGATGCTCCGATGCTGGGATAACGGGGCTGACACAAGAGAACGGGAGGGCGGAGAAGCCAAACAGTTGGGATCTCTGTCAAGGGATTCCACCCTTGATAGGGCAATTGCCAGTGAGCCCAACCCCACGGCCCTCTGGACCCGACTCTTGACAGCCATGAAAACAAGATTTCGTAACAAGGATGACTGTCAATGCACATCAAGGAAATGGAATGCTATGGAGTGAGGTATCCAGTTCCTGAGAGAGTTAGCTGTGCGAGAGATTATCTATTTTGGGCCAGATAGTCAGGAGGGGGTGAGTCCAGATAGAGTTGAGTGTACACGGTCTATGTGTTGCAGATTCTCCCAGAGTGCACCAGCTCCATATGCTAAGATATTGGCAGGAACGTTTGTGTCAACTGGTGGTAGACAAAGTGTTAATGACATGACTGAGTGGCTCCGGGAATTTGAGGAAAAGCTTTCTGATCCTTTAGGGGCTTATGTCTCTAGGGTGGAGAAACTGAGTGAAACAACTGTTGACTGTTTTGAAAAGCTGTTGAGAGAAATGAAAGCACTCAGGGAACACACACATGATTCTCGATTTGTACGAACCAATGCTTCAGCTATTAGGAGAAAGCATTTCCAATATCCAGAGAGAGAGAGAAAGCGTTTCCAGTCCCCAGAGAGAGAGAGAAGGCGTTCCCAATCTCCAGAGAGAGAACACAGGCAGGCCACCATCAGAGGTTTGCTATGGTCCTTCCTACGTGAGCAGGGAGAAGATATGAGTAAGTGGCACAGTAAACCTACTGGGGAACTTCAAGAATGAGTGCATGAGTTAACAGGGCAGGCTTCTAGGAAAAGGGCTGCCCTGGTTTACAAAAGAGATTCTGATGCTCGTGAAGGAACCTCTAATTCACACCGAGTGAACGTGGAAGACCAAGATTACACGTGCCCTGCCTCCAGCCAGGCGGAGGGATAACAGAGTTTACTGGACGGTACAGATAAGATGGGCTGGTACAACACACCCCCAGGACTACAAGGCTTTGGTGGACACTGCTGCTTAGTGCACAGTAATTCCTTCAGACTGTAAGGGGACACAACTCATCAGTATTTTTGGAGTGACTTGGGGGATCCCAAGAGCTGACTGTTGTAGAGGCTGAAATGAGCCTAACTGGAAAAAATTGGCAAAAGCATCCCATTGTGACTGGCCCAGATGCTCCGTGCATCCTTGGCATAGACTACCTTAAGAGTGGGTATTTTAAGGACCCAAAAGGTTATAGGTGGGCATTTGGGATAGCAGCTGTGGACACTGAGAGAATTGAACAGCTGTCTGATTTTCCTGGTCTTTCAGATGACCCTTCTGTTGTAGGACTGCTGATGGTTGACGATCAGCAAGTGCCAGTTGCTACCACAACGGTGCATCGTCCACAGTATCGCACCAATCGGGACTCTTGCATTCCTATTCAGAACTTGATTGGTCACCTGGAAAGCCAGGGTGTGATCAGGAAGACTCGCTCACCTTTCAATAGCCCAATTTGGCCAGTGCGTAAGTCTAGCGATGAGTGGAGATTAACTGTAGACTACTGCGGCCTGAAGGGGCAAGGGGGAAAAAGGGTGAAGGGAAACCTCCCACGGTTTTGATTGTCTCCCCACGATCAAACCACGACAAAAACAAAGAATCAGTGTGGTGAGGCTGTAGAGTGGCCCTTGGTTTGTCCTGCAAACAAGCTCTGAATGCAGATTTTTGCAGGTGTAGCGGAGCAGGCAGCAGTGTCTCTGAGCAAAGCTCTAGAGGATGGGGTCCTGTGTGCTGGGGACAGCTTCCCTCGCCATTCTCTGCTCCCTCCTCCTTCAAGTAGGGGCTGCCCCATGCCGCGCACAGCCAGTCCCAGCCGGGCCCGGAGGTGGGTGTCTTCGTGACGACCGCCCGGGCCCATTGTGACACGGGGGTCGACATAGCCAGAGGCCATTGTGACACCACGGGGGTCCCCGCCCTGACCATTGGGGTATTTAAGGAGTGAGAGCCCTGGGGTGCTCACTCCCAGGAGAGCAGCTTCTTAGGAGGCAGCAGCTTCTCACGAGGCAGCATCTCCCCTGGGTGCCCACTGCAGGTCTTTGATAGAGGAGACCCAAGATGCCAACTGACAAGGAGGTGTCCTGCTCCTCCTCCTGCCCGCAGATCAGCCACCGCCTGGGCCAGCAGACCCTCCAGAGCACCTGGGTCACCCCCTCAGTCCAGGACCACCATAAAGGTCCCCAGGAGGGGTCTGGCTGGCCTCGCAGCACCAACACCGAGGCAGCAGCAGAGGCAGAGTGCCCGGCACCTGCCCCACAGGGCCCCACAGCCGACGATGCGGCTCTGTGGGACACAGCCCAGCACATCGTCAGTGAAGCCATGCGCAGGGCTGTGGCTGAGATCGTGGCAGCTGGCCAGGAACCGGAGGAACAGCAGGACCTGGCCCAGCGCTTGGATGTGGAGGGTGAGAACAGCAGAGAGGGGTGCCAAGGTGGAGAAACCATCCACAGCATCTGGATCAACCCCTCGGTCCAGGAGCACCTCCAGGACACCCCTGCAGGTCCCCAGGATGGGTCTGGCTTGCCCAGCTGCACAGACACGGAGGCGGCAGCAGAGGCAGAGCGCCCGGCACCTGCCCAGCACAGCCCCACAGAGGACGATGTGGACCTGGCAGACATTGTGCAGTACATCATCAGTGAGGCCGTGCGCAGGGCTGAGGCTGAGATCCAGGGACCTGGCCAGCAACCGGTGAAACAGCAGGACCTGGCCCAATGCACAGATGTTCCAGTGGCAGCACCAGCACCTGCAGGACATGAAGCCATTGAGGCTCATTTGGCAGGAGAGGATGAGGGACAGGCCAGCACAGCCCCTCTCGTCCCAGCTGCAAAGGAGGAAGAAGAGAACACGGTTTCTCCAATGTCTGCAGAGCATGGAGGAGAGACCAGCGCAGACATCGCCTGCCCAGCGCAGGGCCCAGCTCCACGGCGACGGCCTTCCTGGTTCAGGAGGGCGCTCCGGGCTCTGCGCAGGGCTTTCCACTGCAGCTGCACCGCGGGACAGCAAGAGGAGTAGAGCCGGGACCGGGGCGTTCACCTGCCCTGAGGACGTGGTGCTGCCAGCTTCTGCTCGGCCTTGGATTGTTTTCAAAATCAATAAAGCCAATAAAAAAAAAATGACTTGTTTTCCCCCTGTGCTTCTCTGTTCCTGCTCCACCTCGGGACAAAGAACGCTGCAGGAAATCTCTGTCCTCGGGGTGTCATGCACCCAGAAGTGCTTCTGAGAGAGGAGGGGATACAGTTGCTTGGTGTTGGCATATATAGACCACTAGAGATCCCCCAGTCCTGTGAGCAGCAGTGAGTTCCTTCCCAAACATGTGGAGCATTCTGACTGCAGAAGGGCTTCTGGCAGAGCTCGGGCTGGCACGGCATACCCTGTACCTCCCACTCCAGAGTACATCTTTTATCCCTGCAGTTAACACTGCAGGGTCCCAGCAGGGTGGGAGCTTTCCAGAGCATTGTGGCTCCTGCTGGTAGACCCAACCCTGCACCGGCCCAGCCCCACAACCCACCATGTAGGCCGTGCTTGGGGCAGGGTGTGCTCAGGGGTTGGGGAAACAGCCCCCAGCAAAGTCCCCCGCAGCAGCCCTCAGTGCCCTGTTCCCCTCCATGCTCACTGGGAATAGAGGAGATGGCCGCACTACCACTTCAGCGTCTGGAAGATCTGGAACCTGGCGTTTCTGCTGCAAAACATCATCCACCCTGACAGACAGAGGGAGCTGGGGAGAAAGGTTGGCGGCGTCCCCCCATTCAGAGGTTGTCGCAGGACCGATGTACCTGTGGAGTGGTGATATCCTACTCTCCCTTGTAGAGGATTGATAAGGATCATGGCTGAAAACATTGTGACTACTTCAGCCAGAAGAAGACACATTCAGAGCAGGAGGCACTGTGATCTGCACTGAGGGCTGCTGCGGGGGACTTTGCTGGGGGCTGTTTCCCCAACCCCTGAGCACACCCTGCCCCAAGCACAGCCTACATGGTGGGTTGTGTGGCTGGGCCGGTGCAGGGCTGGGTCTACCAGCAGGAGCCACAATGCTCTGGAAAGCTCCCACCCTGCTGGGACCCTGCAGTGTTAACTGCAGGGATAAAAGATGTACTCTGGAGTGGGAGGTACAGGGTATGCCGTGCCAGCCCGAGCTCTGCCAGAAGCCCTTCTGCAGTCAGAATGCTCCACATGTTTGGGAAGGAACTCACTGCTGCTCACAGGACTGGGGAATCTCTAGTGGTCTATGTTCCAGCTGCAGTGGAAAGTACTGCGCAGAGCCTGGAGCGCCCTTCTGAACCGGGAAGGCCGTCGCCGTGGAGCTGGGCCCTGCGCTGGCCAGGTGATGTCTGCTGCTTAAAGATGGTGTTATCCTTATATCTTGAAAGGGAAAGAGAGGAAGAAAGTGGTAGAGAAGGAAGAAAACTAAGGTATAAGGGAGAGAGAGATATAAAAAGAGTGACAAAGAAATGAGGGTATAGAAAAAAGGAGAGAAGCAAAGAGCAGAGAGAAAAGAAGAAAGAAAAGTGTGAGGGATCCAGCCTCTTATGGCCCCACGGTGTGGATGACAGGACTTGTACAATGATGTACGGCCTCGGTGTTCCACGGCGAGGATGCTGGGGTCAGGAGCGCAGCATCCTCCGATGTCTGGTTCAGTCTGACGGTCCTCAGGGTGCTGGTATTCTCTTGGTGAGGCCGAGCTTGTATTCCCTTCAGTGAGACTGGTAGGCCCTGGTGAAACTGGTGTTCCCTTGATGAGACTGGTATTCCCTCCCCCCATGCTGTTTTAGGGTGAGCTTTTTATAGCTTCCAGAGTAGAGGAAAGTCTGGGAGGGGGGTGCAGAAGTGGTGACTGCGAAAGAGGGACAAGTCTGGACAAGTCCTGGGCCATGCTGAGGGTCTCCCTTTGTGTCATGCAGAAATCCAGGGGGAAATGGTGATTGCAAAACATCAACAAGCTTCAACAAGCTCTGGGCCATGATAAAGGGTCTCACCTTTTTCCCCTTGTTTGCCAAGCTGGGCATATCAGGAGATGGGGCTCTGTGCCCTCCAGCACATCCTCCATTTCCTGACGATCAGCCAGCCTGCTCTGTGGGCTCGTTAGCTCGTCGTTGATGTGCAGATCACAGTGCCTCCTGCTCTGAATGTGTCTTCTTCTGGCTGAAGTAGTCACAATGTTTTCAGCCATGATCCTTATCAATCCTCTACAAGGGAGAGTAAGATATCACCACTCCACAGGTGCATCGGTCCTGCGACAACCTCTGAATGGGGGGACGCCGCCAACCTATACCATACGTGAGATTGTTTTATAACCCAGTTCATTTACATGCGAGATAGGAGAAGGCGATTTGTCTCCTCCTCTGCTTGCTCTTCATGCTAATTAGGAAGACTCTTCTGAAAATGGGTCTGGGGTCTTCAAACTAGGGGGAAGTTCATGGTATTGACCAGAAGTGAGTTGCCTTGCCCATCAGGGGTAGCTGTTGGTTTGTGGTTTCTTCTGATAGTTGGTTGTCTGACAGATGGTTCATCTCTATCATCCTAATCAGGCCATGAGACCTTTCACAGCAACACTGTGGCAATTTACCATAATCACAGCGAGGTCTGGTCTTTGCAATACAACCAGCTCCTTTCTCATGCTGGGCTCAGTGCCTGTACTGGGTGAACAACCATCCCTGCCTTGCCTGTAGCCAGGCCCAGACCCCAGCAGACACTGTACCATGATTGCCTGCAAACCCTCATGTGGGATATGGCTGAGAAAGGAACAGGCTGGGAGCTGAGGCTGCCAAAGCCAGAAGGCTGGAGGGGAACAGGGCACTGAGGGCTGCTGTGGGGGACTTTGCTGGGGGCTGTTTCCCCAACCCCTGAGCACACCCTGCCCCAAGCACGGCCTACATGGTGGGTTGTGGGGCTGGGCCGGTGCAGGGTTGGGTCTACCAGCAGGAGCCACAATGCTCTGGAAAGCTCCCACCCTGCTGGGACCCTGCAGTGTTAACTGCAGGGATAAAAGATGTACTCTGGAGTGGGAGGTACAGGGTATGCCGTGCCAGCCCGAGCTCTGCCAGAAGCCCTTCTGCAGTCAGAATGCTCCACATGTTTGGGAAGGAACTCACTGCTGCTCACAGGACTGGGGAATCTCTAGTGGTCTATGTTCCAGCTGCAGTGGAAAGTATTGCGCAGAGCCTGGAGCGCCCTCCTGAACCGGGAAGGCCGTCGCCGTGGAGCTGGGCCCTGCGCTGGCCAGGTGATGTCTGCGCTGGTCTCTCCTCCATGCTCTGCAGACATTGGAGAAACCGTATTCTCTTCTTCCTCCTTTGCAGCTGGGACGGGAGTTGCTGTGCTGTCCTGAACATCCGTGCATTGGGCCAGGTCCTACTGTTCCAGCGGCTGGTGGCCAGGTCCCTGGATCTTAGCCTCAGCCCTGCGCACAGCCTCACTGATGATGTACTCGACAATGCCTGACAGGTCCACATCGTCATCTGTGGGGCTGTGCTGGGCAGGTGCCGGGCGCTCTGCCTCTGCTGCCGCCTCCATGTCTGTGCAGCTGGGCAAGCCAGGCCCCTCCTGGGGACCTGCAGGGGTGTCCTGGAGGTGCTCCTGGACCGAGGGGTTGATGCAGATGCTGTGGACGGTGTCTCCGCCTCGGCACCCCTCTCTGCTGTTCTCATCCTCCACATCCATGTGCTGGGCCAGGTCCTGCTGTTCCTCCGGTTCCTGACCAGCTACCACAATCTCAGCCACAGCCCTGCGCACGGCCTCACTGAGGATGTGCTGGGCTGTGTCCCACAGAGCTGCGTCGTCGGCTGTGGGGCCCTGTGGGGCAGGTGCTGGGCACTCTGCGTCTGCTGCTGCCTCGGTGTTGGTGCTGCGAGGCCAGCCATACCCCTCCTGGGGACCTTTATGGTGGTTCTGCAAGCGCTCCTGGACCGAGGGGGTGACCCAGGTGCTCTGGAGGGTGTGCTGGCCCAGGCTGTGGCTGATCTGCAGGCAGGAGGAGGAGCAGGCATCTTGGCAGGAGCAGGAGGAGGAGGAGGAGCAGTTGGCATCTTGGGTCTCCTCTATCAAAGACCTGCAGTGGGCACCCAGGGGAGATGCTGCCTCGTGAGAAGCTGCTGCCTCCTGAGAAGCTGCTGCTCCTGAGAAGCTGCTCCCCTGGGAGTGAGCACCCCAGGGCTCTCGCTCCTTAAATACCCCAACGGTCAGGGCTGGGACCCCCATGTCAGAATGGCCTCTGGCTATGTCGACCCCATGTCATAATGGCCTCTGGTTATGACGTCACAGAGCCCAGGCGGTCGTCACGGAGACACCCACATCCAGGCTGGGCTGGGACTGGCTATGCATGGTATGGGGCAGCCCCTGCTTGAAGGAGGAGGGAGCAGAGAATGGAGAGGGAAGCTGTCCCCAGCACACAGGACCCCGTCCCCCAGAACTTCACTCAGATGCTGCTACCTGCTCCGCTACACCTGCAAGAATCCGCATTCATAGCTTGTTGGCAGGACAAACCAAGGGCCATTCGACAGCCTCACCACACTGACTCTTTGATTTCAACATGATCGTCATGAGTTTTCTTAAGTAGGTATGAGCCTCCTTTGAAGAAAAAGGCTGAAGCCACATTCACAAAACCACACAGTCCGTTTTCAGCAACAGAATCTACCGTTTCCCGCTTTAGTGACAACCAGGGTTCTCTCAAGGTGCGCTTTTACAGTACTTGTGAGCTGTTCAGTGACTCACTTGCTAAAGGAGGTGGCCTCATCCAACTCCCAGTTTTAGCCTGCCGGCTCTCCAATGCATTGCCTCTGCCACCTTCCTTCTACCGGGCCCAAAGTGCATTCCACTGCCTGGTTAGGGAGATGCACGTGCCACCGGTCCCAAAGCATCACTCTGGGGACCCATCATAGCTGGCCATTACCTCTCAGCTGCTGTACCAGCCAAACCTTTCTAGAACAGCAAACTCTCAGAATCTGCTCCAGCTCTGTAAGAGTCGGTCCAAAACCAGTATCTGCCTGAACATTGCCACCAAGAACAGACTGACAGTGACTTAGAGAGAGGCCTGAGGAGAAGCATTGTGTTGCACAGGTGTCTTCAGCCTGGAAGGCTACTGCTAACAATGGCTGCTGTGTGGAGTTTGCCTGCTGCTTCAGCCAAGCCAGCCCCCATCTTCTAAAAGGGACTGTTAGACGGGTCTCTCTGACCCAGGGACAATCGCTGCCGTCCAGAAGATGGATTCTTGCCTGCAGCCTCAGTCACACCTTGTCCCCTACCTGCTCCCTCAAACAAAGGACAACAAAAAAGAGCATGCCCAGAAGCTCGCCAAGGGTTCTGAGACCACCCGATGGACCAGAGAGATACCCCTGAATGCAGGCCAGGCAGGCGCAGACAAGCGCTGGCAAGAGAGGCTAAGACTTTTCGAGCCTGTGCAGTTAAACCCGGATTGAGAAACAAAGGCGGAGATTGGCCTGAAACAATGGGAGTGAGCGGGGGTGAAGAAGTATAAAGATGTTTCCTGACTGGACGTCATTGAGATCTCCCCACCAGAGGATCCCAAACCACCATGGAGGACCGGCAGGACTCCACGGGACTGGACACCAGAGGGACGCCTTTGGAACTCATCTGCTGGTAAAACAGTCCTCATTCCCATCTTTTCCTTCTTCTTTCCCTGTTTCTTTTTCCTTTCCCGTTTTCTTACTCTCTCGCTATCGCGTGCTGCTTTACGGGCAAAATAAAAAAGTAACACTGTTTGATTGCATTCTAAGCCCTTGGCATTTCAGGTGCCTTAATTTTGTGCTTTGAGAAGAATGTAAATGAACCATCACGAGTCCATCACTGAGTGGACCCTAGGAAGGTCCTTGCAAGCTCTCAATCTCCTTTTGCTCCCCTAGCACACTTCTTCCCCCCTCCATGCAGTTTGGTTTCAGCCTAGGGAGCAGACAAATCCTTGGAAAAAGTAGGCATTCTTTTCATGTCCTATGTCAGCACGGGAAAAGAAGATAATCCCAAAGTCTCAACATCTACACCGCCCTAAGTGGAAGGCCAACGTGTCCCCACCATCCACCAGCATGATGTGCCACTAGTTCATATACGACTCAGTGATTTTGAGAGAGGTAGAAGAAAACATACACCAAAAATTAGAAAAAAAGTCTGAAAGCTTAAGACGAAACAGCACTTCTTTAGAAGGAGATGATTGGAAGCTGCTCTGACCCGCACTGCTAACAACTTGTCCTGGTTTTGTTAAAAACAAGTTTCTCTTTTAGTGAATTTTTCCTGTCAGCAAAAGCCTTCATATTAGCTGCATTTTCCTGGAGAACCAGACACATGTTTTGGTAAACCTAGAAATGGAATGCAAACTTATTGATAAGCATGGATGGACATCTCGCGAGAGGGGCAACTAGAAACCGGTGACTAAGAAACTGACCAACTGTGTATAACATTCCATTCACATGAATACTTCATATAAAAGTGGGAGATCACGAGGATCTCGTCCCTTTTTTTGCCTTTTCCTTGCTGCTTATGGTCGACATTAGGAGAGGACCTTGCTAGTCGTCCCCGCAAACTGAGGCCTAGTGACAGACTGAATACAGCTCTGGTTGGCTGCAGAGTCCAATCCAGGACTTCGGGTGCCGGGTCTGCAGTTGCTGAGATGTTCAAGATTGGTTTTGTATATTTTGTATTATTTTCTCTATTCTTATTAGTAGCATTAGTAAAACATTGTTAATTCTTCCAACTCTCTTCTGTCTGACCTTCTTTTCCTCCCGATCACCTGTCCTTAGTGGGAAAAGGGGAGAGGGAAGGGGCAAAAAAGGGGAAGTTGGGGGGAGAGAGGAGGTTAACAATACATCTGCCAGGGTTTTATTGTCACTCCACAATCTTAACCCTCGACAGATGCTCTATCTGGGGTAGTGTATTTGGGATGCCTTATCAGGGATGCAGTATCTAGCATGATGTATCTGGGATGCTGTATCAGGGATGCTGTAAGCGGGATCCTGTATCTAGGTTGTTGTATCTGGGATGCTATATCTCAGATGCTGTATCTAGGATGCTGTATCTAGGATGCTGTATCTGTGATACTGTATCTAGGATATTGTATCTAGGATGCTATACCTGAGATGCTGTAGCTGGGATACTGTATCAAGGATGCTGTATCTAGGATGCTGTATGTAGGATGATGTATCTAGGATGTTGTATCGGGGATGCTGTAACTAGGATGGTATATCTGGGAGGCTGTATCTAGGGTGGTGGAAGTAGTATGCTCTATCTGGGATGCTGTATCAAGGATGTTGTATCTGGGATGCCATATCTGGGATGCTGTATCTAGATGGCTTTATATGGCATTCTGTATCTTAGATGCTGTATATCCTAGCTATAGCTAGGATGATGTACCTAGTATGCTGTATCTGGCATGCTGTATCTATGATGCTGTATCCTGGATGTTGTATCTAAAATGCTCTATCTGGGATGCTGTATGTGGGATGCTGTGTCTAGGATGATGTATCTAGGATGCTGTAACTAGGATTTTGTATCAAGGATGCTGTATCTGGGATGCTGTATCTTGGATGCTGTATCTGGAATGCTGTATCTAGGATTATGTATCAAGGATGCTGTATATGGGATGCTCTATCTAAGATAATGTACCTAGGATCCTCTATCTGGCATGCTCTATCTGGGATGCAGTATCAAGGATGCTGTATCTGGGATGCTGTATCTAGAATGCTGTATCTGGGATACCGTATCTATGATGCTGTGTATGGGATGCTTTATCTGGGATACTATATTTTAGATACTCTATCTGGGATGCTGTATCTAGGATGCTGTATCTGGGACGCAATATATGGGATACTACATCTAGAATGCTGTATCTGGGATGCTGTATCTTGGATGCTGTAGCTGGGATACTGTATCTGGGACATTGTATCTGGTATGCTGGATCTAGGATGCTGTGTCGAGGATGCTGTATCTAGAATAATGTATCAAGGTTGCTGTATTGGGGATGCTGTATCTATGACAGTATATATGGGAGGCTGCAACTAGGATGCTGTAACTAGGATGCTGTATCTGGGATGCTGTATTTGGGATACTGTATCCAGGGTTCTGTATCTGAGATGCTGTATCTAGGATGATGTATCTGGGATGCTGTATATACGATGCTATATCTAGGATGATTTACCTAGTATGCTGTATCTGGGATGCTGTATCTGGGATTCTGTATCTACGCTGCTGTGTCTGGGATGCGGTATCTCGGATGCTGTATCTGGGATACTGTATCTAGGATGCTCTATCTGGGATGCTGTGTCTGCCATGATATACCTGGGGTAGTGTAGCTAGGGTACTGCATCTGGGATGCTGCATCTAGTATGCTGTGTCTTGGATGATTTATCTAGTATGCTGAATCTGGGATGCTGTATCCGCGATGCTGTATCCGCGATGCTGTGTCTGGGATGCTGTATCTGGGATGCTGCATCTAGGATGCTGTATCTTTGATTCTCTATCTGGGATACTGTACCTGGGATGCTGTATCTAGGTTGCTGTATCTGGGATTACTTATCTAGGATGCTGTATCAGGGATGCTGTATCTAGAATGGTGTATCGGGGATGCTGTATCTAGGATGCGGTATCTGGAATGCTGTATCTAGCATGATGTACATAGCATACTCTGTCTGGGATGCTGTATCTGTGATTCTGTGTCTAGGATGATGTATCTAGGATGCTGTATCTGGGATGCTGTATCGGGGATGGTGTATCGGTGATGCTGTATTCTAGGATGCTATATCTAGGATACTGTATCTGGGATGGTGTATCTGTGATGCTGTATCTAGGATGCTGTATCTAGGATACTGTATCTGGGATGCCATACTTGAGATGCAGTATCTAGCATGATGTCTCTGGGATGCTGTGTCTGTTATTCTGTATCTGGGATGCTGTATCTAATATGCTGTATCTGGGATACTGTATCTAGGATGCTGCATCTTGGATGCTGAATCTAGGATGCTGTATCTGGCATAAAGTATATGAGATGCTGTATGTGGGATACTGTATCTTGGATACTGTATCTGGGATGCTGTATCTTGGATGCTGTATCTGGGATGCTGTATCTAGGATGCTGTATCAGGGATGCTGTATTGGGGATGATGTGTCTTCCATGAAGTCTCTGGGATGCTGTGTCTGGTATGCTCTATCTGGGATACTGTATCTAGGATGCTGTATTTGGGGTGCTGTATCTGGGATACTGTTTCTATGATGCTGTACCTAGTATGCTCTATCTTGGATACTATATCTGGGATGCTTTAACTAAGGTACTGTATCTGGGATGCTGTGTCTGGCATACTGTATCTGGATACTGTACCTGGGATGCTGTAACTAGGATACTGTATGTAGTATGCTATATGTTGGATACTGTATCTAGAATGATGTATCTAGGATGCTATATCTGACAGTCTGTATCTAGAATGGTGTAACTAGTATGCTGTATCTGGGATGCTGTATCAAGGATGTTGTATCTGGTATGCCATATGTGGGATGCTGTATCTCAGATACTGTATCTAGGATTCTTTATCTTGGATGCTGTATCTAAAATGTTGTATCTGGGGTGCTGTATCTAAAATGCTGTAAGTGGGATGCTGTATCTGGGATGCTGTGTCTAGAATACTGTATCTAGGATGCTGTATCTAGGATGCTGTATCTGGGATGCTTTATCTTGGATGCTATATCTGGGATGCTGTGACTGGGATGCTGTATCTGGGATTCTGTATCTGGTATACTGTATTTGGGATACTGTATCTACGATACTGTATCTGGGATGCTATATCTGGGATGCTGTATCTGGTATGCTGTAGCTAGGATGATGTATCTAGGATGCTGTATCGGGGATACTATATCTAGAATGGTATGTCTGGGGGGCTGTATCTATAATGCTGTAACTAGGATGCTGTATCTGGGATGCTGTATCCATGATGCTGTACCTGGGATGCTGTATTAGGGAAGCTGTATCTGGTATGCTGTATCTGGGATGCTGTTTCTGAGATACGGTATCGTAGATACTCTATCTGGGATGCTGTATCTAGGATGCTGTATCTGGGATAATGTATCTATGTTGCTGTAACTGGGATGCTGTATCTTGGACACTGTATCTTAGATACTCTATCTGGGCGTCTGTATCTAGGATATTGTAACTGGGATGCTGTATCTGTGATACTGCATCCAAAATGCTGTATCTAGGATGCTGTATCTGGGATACTGTATCTGGGATATTGTATCTGGTACGCTGTATCTAGGATGCTGTATCTTGGATGCTCTCTCTGGTATACTGTATCTTGGATACTGTATCTGGGATGCTGCATCTAGGATGCTGTATCTGGGTTACTGTGTGTGGGATACTCTATCTGGGATACTGTATCTCGTATACTGTATCTAGGATGCTATATCTTGGAGGCTGTATCTAGAATGATGTACCTAGGATGCTGGATCTGGGATGCTGTATTTGGGATGCTCGAGCTGGGATACTGTATCTAGGATGCTGTATCTGGGATGCTGTATCTGGGATGCTCGAGCTGGGATACTGTATCTAGGATGCTGTATCTCGGATGCTGTATCTGGGATGTTGTATCTGGGATACTGTATCTCCGATATTGTATCTGGGATGCTGTATCTAGGATGCTGTATCTGTGATGCTTTATCTAGGATGATGTATCTAAGATGCCCTATCAGTGATGTTGTATCTAGGATGCTGTATTTGTGATGCTGTATCTAGGATGCTGTATTTGTGATGCTGTGTCTAGGATGCTGTATCTAATATGATGTATCTGGGATGCCGTATTTGGGATGCTGTATCTAGCATGATGTCTCCGGGATAATGTGTCTGGTCTGCTGTATCTAGGATGCTGTATCTAGAATGCTGTATCTAGGATGCTGTATCTGGGATGCTCAAGCTGGGATACTGTATCTAGGATGCTGTATCTCGGATGCTGTATCTGGGATGCTGTATCTCAGATGGTGTAACTAGTATGCTGAATCTGGGATGCTGTATCCGAGATGTGGTATCTAGGATGATGTATCTAGGATGCTGTATCGGGGATGCTGTATCTAGGATGCTGTATCTGGCATACTGTGTCTAGAATGCTGTATCCATGATGCTGTATCCATGATGCTTTATCATTGATGCTGTATCAGGGAAGCTGTATCTGGGATGCAGTATCTGGGGTGCTGTTTCTGGGATACAGTATCGTAGATACTCTATCTGGGATGCTGTATCTAGGATGCTGTATCTGGGATAATGTATCTATGATGCTGTACCTGGGATGCTGTATCTTGGATACTGTATCTTAGATACTATATCTGGGAGTCTGTATCTAGGATACTACAACTGGGATGCTGTATCTGGGATACTGCATCTGAAATGCTGTATCTAGGATGCTGTATCTGGGATGCTGTGTCTGGGATACTGTATCTGGGATATTGTATCTGGTACGCTGTATCTAGGATGCTGTATATTGGATGCTGTATCTGGTATACTGTATCTTGGATACTGTATCTGGGATGCTGCATCTAGGATGCTGTATCTGGGTTACTGTGTGTGGGATACTCTATCTGGGATACTGTATCTAGTATACTGTATCTAGGATGCTATATCTTGGAGGCTGTATCTAGAATGATGTACCTAGGATGCTGGATCTGGGATGCTGTATCTGGGATGCTCTATCTGGGATGCTATTCGGGATGCTGTATCTGGGATGCTCGAGCTGGGATACTGTATCTAGGATGCTGTATCTGGGATACTGTATCTTGGATATTGTATCTGGGATGCTGTATCTAGCATGCTGTATCTGGGATGCTCCATCTGGTATACTGTACCTGGGATGCTGTATCTAGGATGCTGTATCTGGGATGCTGTATCTAGGATGATTTATCTAAGATGCTCTATCAGTGATACTGTATCTAGGATGGTGTATTTGTGATGCTGTGTCTAGGATGCTGTATCTAATACGCTGTATCTGGCATGCTGTATCTGGGATGCTGTATCTGGGATGCCGTATTTGGGATGCTGTATCTAGCATGATGTCTCCGGGATAATGTGTCTGGTCTGCTGTATCTGGGATGTTGTATCTGGAATGCTCAAGCTGGGATACTGTATCTAGGATGCTGTATCTCGGATGCTGTATCTAGGATGGTGTATCTGGGATGCTGTATCTAGGATGCTGTATCTTGGATGCTGTATCTGGGATGCCGTTTCTGGGATCCTGTATCTAGAATGCTGTATCTCGGTCTGTATCTAGGATGTTGTATCTCAAACACTGTATCTGGGGTGCTGTTTATTTCTATCCTCTCCAGTCTCTCTGTCTAAACCAGTTCTTGTCCGGGTGTCCGTTGTGGATGCTGGACCTCATCAGATCCAGCTTACACACACAGCTGAGGAAAGTGTTTTGCTGTTTATTGAACTGTGCAGTGTTTGCCCAGTAGAGCAGGTGGAACTGGTGCACAGGAGCTGCAGCATCTCCTGCAGAGCTCAGTGGAGAAGTCTGGTGTAGGAAAAGTGATGCAATCTCCAGTGGCCAATGAGAGAACCGACAGACAGGGGGTGGGGGTGAGGGGCCAGGTTGTCCATACAGTGTCCAGCCTCAAGGGACTGTTCTCTTGCCTGTCCAGATGTCTTCAGGAGACCCTCGGGATCAATGTCCAGTGTAGAATGCTGCTATCACTTCTTTCATACACTGAAAAATGACAGAAAACACCCTTGAAAGAAAAATCCCTCCTTTATGAAATCTTCTTTGAAATCTTCATCAGCAAGTGTCCCATTGAAACCTCTCCAGTTAGTTCTACAAGTCTGAAGATTTGAAGAATATTAGGGAAAGAAACATCGCTCGTTAGGGTTTTCTGTGTTTTAACGAGCCCCGTGGCATATTTAGTGCTGAGTCCATGAACCTCAGATACCAAGGACCGACTGAAGAATCTGCTCAAGAAGTCCAAGCCAGAAGCAAACTCCTAAGTACCTTGAAGCATTAATGGCCCCACTGAGGGCTGTTACCTGCAAAGCCTCCCCAGGGACTCGTTAGAGCAGATAATTGGAGGCAGTGATTGCATCAGGCAAAGGCAAAGTGCAGCAGCTCTGATGCTGAGAAAGCCCTTGGTTTGTCTGATGAAGGACAATGGCCAAGCCTTGAGCCCTTGCACCTGGGAAGGGAGATCCTGTCCCTCACGTGTGGCTCAGGGCTCTTCCTGAGGATGTGGGGAGTGCGATGCCCAGTGCAGGACAATGGTGTGACACTCCCTGGGGGTGCAAGGAGGCAATGGGGTGCCATGGCCATGACAACCGTGTGTCTCCTCTTAGACCTCGCTGGCAGGGACATCAGCCATAGCCAACGGGACAAAGACCTTGGCTCTTGCAGGGACATTCAGACTCACCCTTGGCCATCTCCACCATGGTCCATCCTGCATTGTCCCAGGCCTGTGGCTGTTTCCCCACAGGCTGCAGACACCCCATGCGCTTCCCCACCTTGTTCTCAGCCCAGTGTGTCCCTGCCTGTGCTGCTGTCTCTCCATCCTCACCAGCTTTTCCTGGAAACACAAAGCCATGGCTGATCCAGAGTCCCTCTGAATGACCACAGCACTGCGCTCAGAATGACATTTCTTTATCCTGAGCTCCACTCTGGACCTCCAGTTTCTGATGGTTTTCCTTTCTCATGCTGTTTCCCACTACAAAAAAAAAAAAAAAAAAAAAGTGCCATCATCTTGGAAAGTGATTTTCAAGAGTTCTTGAGCCACTACTATCCTTCCCTGTCAATGTTCTACTCCAGCCAGCAACTAAGACCACAATATCTGCTCACGTAGTCCCCCAACCTATTAATTGCAATATGGAAGATAACCGAAGGGAATGGAGAAACCCGTGGGTTCAGAAATAGCATTTTAATAAGACAATAAAAATAGTATAATATACTACTATTTATATAATTAAATGAAATGAAATTTTAAAATTAAAATGAAATATAAAAAATCAAACTAAATTAAATTAAGAAAATATACTCACTGCAATCCGTCATGTAACTCCAGTCACATGGAACAGCCAGTCCTGGAGAAAGGAGCACCTTGGTCCCAAACAACCAATCCCAGCAAGACAGAGCAAAACGGCCCAAGGGCCTACTGCAAAATGGCAGAACAGCAAAAAAACTTACTCAAAACTCCCAGCAGAACGGAACTTCTAAACTAAACTCACCAAAGTACCTGGCAAATCTGAACTAACGGAAGTAACCAGCCAGAAATGTCAGCTCCAGTTTTATACTGAGCATGACTCTAATTGTAGGTGTGGGAATATAAGGGAAGATTGGCAAGAAGATTTGTAAATACACTTAAGTGACTGTACCCAGAGTTTAGAAAACACAAAGCACACTAATTTAAGTTTAGCCTTGTGTGCTTCACAAGTTGAACCTCTGACTTTATAGAACATAGACTTGTGAAATCTTAAAGGCACCTCCTCAAACATCCTTGAAATTCCTCTTCTACTCAGTGGCAGGAAGATGTGCCAGGGGAGGGTCAGGTTGGACATGAGGAAAAGGTTCTTCCCCCAGAGGTGCTGGACACTGAACAGGCTCCACAGGGAGGTGTCACGGCCCCAACCTGACAGTGTTCAAGAAGAGACTGGACAACGTCCTCAGACACACGGGGTGACCTGTGGGGTGTCCTGTGCAGGGACAGGAGCTGGATTTGATGATCCTTGTGGGTCCTTCCAACTCAGGACATTCTAAGATTCTATGAAACACTAGGTCAAAAGTCCATGTTTTCATTGTACAGATGAGATGTAAACACATGGCTCAGGGCTCTTCCTGGGACCGTGGGATGTGGGTGTGCAAGACCAAGAGAAGGACCACACTGGTACAACTTCCAGCTTCCCCATGGGGCTGCAAGGAGGCACCGAGGCCCCAGTGCCGTGAGGACAACATGTCTTCTCTTAGACCTTTTTGCAGAGACAACTGCCCTGGCCAAGGAGACAGAGACCTGGGTTCTGTGGGTCCCTTCCAGCCTTGCCAGCGCCCTTTGCCATCTCCATCCCAGGCTGTTCTACACGGTCTTGCCCCTGCCCCTCTTTCCCTGCAGGCTGCAGACACCCATCTCGCTTCCCCACCTGCTCTCACCCCAGCATTTCTGCACCTTCACTGATGTGTCTGCACCCTCACTGGCTGCTCTTTGGAACACAAACCATGGGCTGATCCAGCTCCCTCTGGGTCACCTCTCCCACCACAGCACTGCCCTTCCAGTGACATTTCTTATCCTGATATCCCTCCACTTCCCAAGCTCCACTTGGTGGTTTTGTTTTTTTTTTTCTCTGCTGCTTTTTTCCACTATTTGAGAAAGCTTCACCACCTCAGAAACTGCCAATCAAGCAGAGATCCCAACCTGTTATTCTTGTAGTCATCTTGCACTTGACCAGAGAGAAGTAGTCTCACCATGATCTCGTAAATCCCATGAGTGCTGCTGGCCTTTCAGCTTCTCTGATACACATGACCATGTACCTGCTGCTGTCCCATCATGTTCTCAGGTGGGATGGATGTGACAACCTGTCTCCAAGGCCTCTTCCTGGGTAGGATCTGTCATACTTAGGCTGAGGTTCTTTCCCAGCCATGTCCCTGCTGCTGGGCTGTCACCTCCAGTAACAGAACTGGCCTCATTGTCCCCTTCACAGCCACAGGATTCTGACTGGATTATGAGTGTCTGACACACCACTGACCTCATAATACCGTAACTATCCATCACCTTTTTTATGGCCCAGGACCCGATCACATAAAAGTATACTTGTTTTATCAAATTTATCAAATATATTCCCGGTATGGTGGCAGGTTGACCAGCTGTTAATTCTCCTTCATGCTTTTCATGCAGATGGGTTCGATATCTGCCTTTTTCAAAGACCTCGGAAACCCTCTTACCACTTTGTCTTACTTTTGAGAGCACTATCCAGAATCACAGGTAAGGGTGACAGAGCAGACAGGAGCACTTGCAATGAGCCTGTCCCAGCAGCTGAGATGAATCTCACTGGGCCACTGAGGTTTGTTCCTGGAGTCACACACAGAAATGCCAGGCTTCTATCAGGCATCCATATCTGAGTTGTTCTCAGGACTCCTTGTGCACCCAGGGATGCTCAGAGACAGAGCCTGTCCCTTTTACACACAGAGGCAGAAGTCACAGTGTCCCTCTGGCCTCTTGTTGCCACTCACGAAGGATGGAAGACACGTCAGCCCTGTGGTGTGTCAACCTGCTCTGCACTCATCTGAGATGTCCTACATCATGAGGAATGGACAGGGGGAGCTCAATTAAGGAAGCACAACCCAGTGCTGCATTCAGGCAGTTTCCCATGGGGTGTTACTTCCAAAAGGAAGTGACCTCAGGACCTTGTGTGTGCCACAGGTTTTCATGGAACCCCAAGGAACAGTTGATGGTGTTTCTGCTCACTCGTGTTCATGTCACCTTACATCCATGATATGCGTGCTCACATCTCACCTGTACTGTCACGGAGGCACCCCACAGGTCAATTTAAGAGACAACAAGGTCCAAAACCAACTTTTATTGAACCGGTGAAAAACAGGGTTTTAGCACTCCAAAAGTGACTTAAATACAGGTTCGGATATCAGTTGAGGAAAATTATTGAGAGGGGCAGCCACTAATACAACAGGAGGTCCACAGAGTGCATGCACGTGGCTTCACCAAAACAATGCCGGAGCCGTCCCTGAGTCCCGGAGGAATACACACTTGCCTGAACACGGTGCGGGATTATTTTTAAAGAGATACACGTACTCGTAGTGAGTACGGAAAGTGTGCACTCACGATTCCGCGAGAGTAAATTTATAATACGCTCGCAGTCCTGCGAGAGTTATTTTACACATGCAAATGTGCACGGAATCCTACACGTGCTTATGTGGAAGCACAGGAGGAAAATACACTCGCGATTGTGCGAGGGGCTCTCGGCGGCCACTTGCGATTGTGCGAGGAAATAAAGTACTTGTGCAAATGTGCACGGAAAGAAAATACACCCATGATTCTGCGAGGATTAATTTTACACGCGCTTATATGGAGCACGGAAAGTTATACGTGCATATGTGCACGAAAAGTATAAATATACTCGCAATCCTGCGAGAAGTTTTACTTACACCCGTGGCGGCGAGGCAAGCGGAGTCTCTATCCCAGGGAGGGGGGCTCTCCTGGCGGCAGTGGCTAAGCTCGTACTCCGAGAGACCCCCAGAAAAAATGGGGCCTCGATCTCGATGAGAGTCCCGTTTTTATCTGATCAGATCTGACTGTAGGCACTCTAGAAGCTTCTCTGCACCCCCCACACTGGCTGTGGGTGACCCTGAAGCCTCCAAACATCCCCCACACTGGGCACGGCTCAGTGTGCCTTGGCACTCCCTTCTTCTAATGTCCCAGGAGCCAGGGTGCTCTGGGCCAAACAAAAGAAGCTGTTAGCCTCAAGTAGCAGAGAAGGGAGATGTGCCATACTGAAGGAGGGAGGGGGGTTGCATTCTGCCACATGTACAAAGCAACACAGACTGCTGAACTATTCATTGAGTGTCCATCCATGGATGGAAGAACAGATTCTCTGGGTGAAAGGCCAGTACTGAAAATGGTGGTTGTGAGGGGCCAGTCCATGATGATTGACCTGGGGCTCCTTCTATGGGGTGTCCAGTGCACAGTGGCACAGCCCAGCCCCTGCTCTGCTGGTCCTGCAGGTCTCTGGCAGGAGGCCTAGCTGTGAAAGGACACTGCTGTGTGCCAGCCTTGCACACACACTGTTCAGCTGCACAATGGTGTTTAATCTGTGGGTGACTTTTGTAGGAATATGCTTGAGAGAAACTTTGCAAGAAGATCTAAACCTTCAGGTCCTGCCCTGAGGAGATGACCTTTCTATCTGAAAAGGCTGTTGTGAGGCCAGCTCTGTCACAGCAGTGCCCATTGCCTGTCCCTGTCTGCACTCACAGCACTGACACACAGCAGGGCAGTGACCAAGCTGCCAGAGCACTCAGGCCTTACACCAACACAAGGGATGAGAAGGAGAGTGTGGGAGTGGAACCAGAACAGCTCTGGAAGAACAAGTGCTGCTGCTCCCTGGCAGTGCTGCCATGATGGACTCTTTTCTTCTCCTTCCGTCGCAGAAACTGTCCCTGCAGCTCCAAAAGGCCTTGCAGGAAGGATATAGTGAAGGATAGAGTGATATAGTGTCACTACAGAACCCTTTATTTTGTTTAAATACACACAGATCATGGCTCCTCATTTACACAACCAGTGGTTATAAAATAAAAGCAGACAGTGATTTAGAAAGGGGATGACAGCATTATCGCATCAAAACCAATGTCAATAACAACAGAAAATAGAGATGAGAGGCTGGACATGTAACTAATTACATTAAAACTGCTAAGTAGAAGCAGATGGGCAATTTATTGCTTCAGAAAACACTAAGATATGAGTTGCCAGAGGGCATCCTTGAGCTCCTGGTTCCTCATGCTGTAGATGAGGGGGTTCACTGCTGGAGGCACCACTGAGTACAGAACAGACACCACCAGGTCCAGGGAAGGAGAGGATATAGAGGGGGGCTTCAGGTAGGCAAACATGCCTGTGCTGACAAACAGGGAGACCACAGCCAGGTGAGGGAGGCAGGTGGAAAAGGCTTTGTGCCGTCCCTGCTCAGAGGGGATCCTCAGCACGGCCCTGAAGATCTGAATATAGGATAAAAGAATGAAAATAAAACACCCAAATAATACAAACAGACTAACCACAATAAGGCCAAGTTCCCTGAGGTAGGAGTGTGAGCAGGAGAGCTTGAGGATCTGGGGGATTTCACAGAAGAACTGGCCCAGGGCATTGCCCTTGCACAGGGGCAGTGAAAATGTATTGGCTGTGTGCAGCAGAGCATTGAGAAACCCAGTGGCCCAGGCAGCTGCTGCCATGTGGACACAAGCTCTGCTGCCCAGGAGGGTCCCGTAGTGCAGAGGTTTGCAGATGGCAATGTAGCGGTCGTACGACATGATGGTGAGAAGAGAATACTCTGAACCAAGCAAGAAACAAAAAAAGAAGACCTGTGCAGCACATCCTGCATAGGAAATGACCCTGGAATCCCAGAGAGAGTTGGCCATCGATTTGGGGACAGTAGTGGAGATGGAGCCCAGGTCCAGGAGGGCGAGGTTGAGCAGGAAGAAGTACATGGGGGTGTGGAGGTGCTGGTCCCAGGCTATGGTGGTGATGATGAGGCCGTTGCCCAGGAGGGCAGCCAGGTAGGTGCCCAGGAAGAGCCAGAAGTGCAAGAGCTGCAGTTCTCGTGTGTCTGTGAATGGCAGGAGGAGGAACTGGGTGATCGAGCTGCTGTTGGACATTTGCTTTTCCTGAGCATGGGGCGCTGTCATGAGGAAAAAAAAGACAGTGAGAAGCCAGGGAAGAGTTCTGCGACAAAAATGATACCAAGTCCCATAGACCCTTCCCTGTGTACACACAGACACGCTTTTCTTTTTCTAGGAGAACTTTCTCCAGCACTGTGGCTGCAGCCCTGCTTGGTGCTGGAAAATGTGCAACCAAGAGCAGGGCCTCTGCCCATGGGCTCTCGATAAATCAGCCCAGCTCTGCACAAGTAGGACCACAGGAATGATGGAGACTATCTTGGTTCTGCTGATACAGAAGGGCTGTCAGCACTTGCTTTGCCAGTGATAAGGAACAAGAGATGGTGAAGGTAGTTTAAGAGTTCGAGATATTTTTACATCTCCCCCCATATACACTGCAGAGTGTTCTTGGGTGTCAGAAACCCTCAGCATTTCTGCTGCACTCAGGGAGAACAGAGCGAGTCCCGCGAGACCAGAGGGTGCCTGCGGGTCAGTGCAGAGTGAGGGCAGCTGCTCTGTCCCTCTGTCTTGCTCCAGCTGCCCTCGGCTGGCACCTTTCTGAGATGGGTGCTGATCACACTCCCACGTTTCCCTGAAAAGCCACCAGGCACTGCTGAGAGCAGAGGGATCCACCTCAGACCATGACAGGTCTCACCCTTTCCTAAGGTCTCAGCACTCCTCATTTAGCCCAGGACAGACACGTCTCATTTCACAAACCAAACAGCATTTTATCTGTTGTAGCATCTTTGCTTTTTCGTGGTGCTTTCAGATAACACACAGATGCTGTAGGACAGGTTTGCATCCTGGAGGGAAGCTCACAGCTTGGAAGGAAACATCAACAAGACAGCCAAGAGTCCTAATGATGGCATTTGATTGAGGGAGACTCAGCTCATTCCCCAGCACCACAGACTGCATTGCACAGAGCCCACAGGTCAGAGCAAAGCTGGAACACGTGTTCCCATGGACACAGCTGCAGGAAAGGACCCACAAGATCAGGCTGTGACTCTGCAGCTGAAACTGCCATCCCCAGAGAGCCTGACAGCAAGAACAAGATCCCAACAGCAGTGACCCAGAGCAGGGGAGCAAGAAGGAAAATGCGGTGAGGGTGGGTGTGAGAGAGGCCAGGGCAGAGGCAGCCGGGCACTCAGACAGTGTCACCCTTCCCCAGCTGTGCAGCCACCTCCCAGACACCAACACTGCCGGGCAGCTGCTCTCAGCCCCTGTGCTCTGCAGAGGAACTGGAGCTGTGGCTGCACAGGAGCTGCTTCATGCCTTGGAGCC
This sequence comes from Columba livia, assembly GCF_036013475.1. Lineage (NCBI taxonomy): Eukaryota > Metazoa > Chordata > Aves > Columbiformes > Columbidae > Columba > Columba livia. The sequence goes on from NC_088609.1 coordinate 33,646,208, forward strand.
CCCGGCCCTGAGAGCAGAGGCTTTGCTGGGTGGGAGAGGAGGCCAGGGGGCTGCTCACAGGAGGGATCTGCACTGCAGGGGATCACAGGGACTTTTCTCTCTCCTCCCTCCCATAACAATTCCGGGTTTGGTTTCCTCTCATTTCTGATCGTTTCCCTGCTGCCTGGAGATTCTCCCCCTGGGAGGTGTTTCCCTGTCCATGTCTCTTCCCTGTCAGTGCTCACAGACCATCCCACCCTCTGTGCCCTCCCCCTGGCCCTACAGATCCTGCCTGTTCACAGGGCACTGTCTGGGGGCATCTTCCTGTTTGCAGGCTGGAAAACAGGACAGGTCAGACTAAGGCTGACGGGTCCAGCCAAGGTGATGCAGGTGCTGTGCACAGGCAGAGGGGTGGTGAAGGGATGTCATGAGCCTTCTGGCAGATGTACTGATCACTCAGAGTTGCAGTTCAGGAGTCTCAGTGACTTGTTGAAGCATGAGAGCTCATTTTCATTTTATCGTTTCCTGCACCCCCCACCCCTTGGGAGAGAAAAGTGAAAAGACAGGTTCAGGAAAGCTCCTTATCTGTCTGGTAATCCTTGCAATTATCTTCTTCTTGAGGCATCCATTTGAAAAAATCCTGCAGGTGATCTGGAGCTGTGAGCAGCCCTGACTCACACAGCACCCTCTCCACCGCAGAAGCATCTTTCCTGCCCGATAGGGTTTGCTACTTCCACTGGCAGCTTCTCCCCTCAGTGTTGTTGGGATCTACCCGGACAGGCTGAGCGCTGACCCTGGCAGGCAGCAGAGTCCATGCCCTGGCACAGCCCTGGGGTGCAGGGACCCTGCTCTGCAGGACAGCCCTGGGCACCCCGGGTGCTCCCCCGGCAGTCACCCTCAGCAGAAGCTGCCATCATGCCCTGTCCCTCTGACAGTGCAGCAGGGAATCGCTGGTTTGGAGTGTGTTCTTCTCTACAACAGAGATACTGTGAGAGAGACCTGACAGATCCTGAAAACTGTGTCATGTACCAGCGTTAGGAGATTCTGCCAGGAAATGCAGCTGTATTTTCCTACATGCAGAGACTTACCGTGTAAGGACTGTGAAGACTGGTCTCTCAATGAGCCCTCAGCAACCAACCCCCCACGTTGCTTTTCCCCTCTCTGTGCCTGGCTCCTGTGCCCTTGGTGCTGCAGGCAGAGCCCTTAGCCCTGCTGCGCTTTGCAGAGGAGCTGCTCCTGGGCAGAGCCGTCTCTCTGCAGCGCTGCCGCTGCCATGAGCTCCCTGTGTCCCAGGAGCCCAGCCCAGCTCAGCAGCACAGGAGCAGCCCTTCATGTCCCTTTCTCTGTCCCCTCTGGGCTCCTCCAGGTGTCCATGGGGCTCCAGGGGCACATCCTTTGAAACAGCCTGAAGTAATCAGTGATGTTATTTCTCTCTCCTCTGAACATACACATCATTGTGTTCTTTGTATTAAACAATGAATTCGTATGAGAATCAACTTTTCTTGTCCCATCATTAGGCAGGACACCACGAAGATTACAGCAAAGGATCAAATTCCTCCAAGCCGGGGGAGGAATATTTTCAGTTGAATGAGTTCAGGTATTTTATTCTGGTTTTGTACTTTTAGGTCTAGAGAGACATTCATCATTCTCTGGCCATGTCATGTCTGTGCTCTGCAGCAAAGCCTTTGCACACATGGGCTCTTGGACACTTGGTACTAGGTTTCTTGTGGCAGGTCAGAGCTGGGATGGTGCCACAGGTGGGGTGGTTCAGCCCAGATGTGAGGCAATGTCCTCAGCCAGGGACCTGACTGGAGGAGCTGGAGCTGTGACACAGATGGAATGAACTGCCAGGCAGGGTGGCAGGAGTGAGTTCATCTGGTTCTCAAGGACAGCAGCCTCCAAGCACAGCAACAGTCCAGATCAGAACTCAGTCTAGACCTGTAAGGCAATTCAAGTGCCCCATAATGAGCTGTTACTACTGCAGGAACACTTAAAGGACAAACAAAGACACTGTGTGGACACTAATGAATATAATAAGTGGTGAGAATCCCTGTGTCCTCTTGTTCTCCCTCTTCACCAGCAAGGTGTCTGAGATCTCTGTGGCTGGAGTCAGAATAATCAGCAGCGGATGAGGATCAAGTCAGGGGTCACTGGAACTAACACAATCCTCTCCAGTCTATGGGACAGCAAGGGCAGCATCCCAGGAGCTGGGACAGCAGGACGATGTCACAGTGAGGCCACTCCGCACCATCTTGGAAAGCTCATGGAGACTGGGGGGACTCCCTGACCACTGGCAGCTCTCACACAGTGTGTGCACTTTTCAAAATGGCCAGTGGGTGAGTAGGGGAACTAAGGGCTGTGCCCCAGAGCATGTCCACTGGGACCCCATTTCTGGGTGTCTGGAAGAGAAGGTGACGGGGTTTGCCCAGGGCAGGTTGTGCCTGTCCATCCTCTTTGCTTTCTGTGAGGAATGGACAGGGTGGTGGAAGTGGGCAGAGCAGTGGTGGTCTGTTACCTGGAAGTCAGCAAGGAATCCCGCATCATCCCCCACAATATTCTTGTGTCCAAGGTAGGATATTATGGTCTGTGTCAGTGTGCAAGTAGATGGGTAAAACCAATCTGGATGGTTGGGCTTGGAAAGGTGCTGTAGAAAGGGAGAAACTTTCCAGTCACTTCTTCTCAGTAAGGGTGACAGAGCACTGGAACAGGCTGCCCAGGGAGGTTGTGGAGTCTCCTTCTCTGGAGACATTCAAAACCCACCTGGACATGTTCCTGTGCGACCTCACCTAGGCGTTCCTGCTCCAGCAGGGGGATTGGACTAGATGATCTTTTGAGGTCCCTTCCAATCCCAAACATACTGTGATACTGTGAGGACAGTCAAGCACTGGAAGCTGTTTCCCAGGAGTCCGCACCCACTCTGTCCCAGAAAGTGACCAAGATGTGTTTGGATCAAGCCCTGAGCAATCTGGTCTGACCCTGCTGTGAGCAGGTCAAGACACCTCCTGTCATCTCATCCAGCCTGAATAATGCTGTCCTTTCATCTCCTTTCAGGTTTTCAATTCAGAGAAAATTCTCAGGTTCTCTCTGACTACAAGAATAATTCACATGAGGTGCAGGGCTGCTTTACAAGTGCCCCCAAGCAGTCCTGACCACAACTTTTGCATTCCTTTTCATTTGCCCCAACCAGGGTCTTATTTTTTTGCTGTCCTAATACCCATCCGGAAAGAACTGCCCACCTTGTTAACCCTTTTAAAGCAAGTTGTTCAAGAGGTGTCAGCATCCATGTACAGAGTCTGCACATCAGCCATGCAGCAAAGCCACCGTTACAGAAATGGGGACGAGACACTTGACCAGCTCCTTGCACCCAGATATCAGCGTGACATGTCTGCTGAGATTCCCGGGAACACCTGAACTGTAAGTGCAGAGCATGTGAGTCCTTGTTGGGTATCCTGGCTCGTCTCCTGACCCATGTGGTGCTTCAGGCTGTGAAGAGAATCAAAACCAGCCATTGGACTGGGGTAGTTCCATTTTACACGTGTCACGCAGGGCAGATGAACGGAGCTCAGAACTCCAGACTCTGCTGCACGGTTGGGACTGCAGAGACTGGAAATGCAGGTGACAGTGTGTGTCAGTGCACACACATAAACATTTTGGCTTCCTTTGGGCCTTTGTACTGACCTGGGATCTGTTCCTTGGCCTTCTTTGTCTCAAAAAGAAACTCTTCTCCTATGGCAACAACACCTCGCACCAGGAAGAAAAAAAGAAAAGGGGGGAAACGTTATGAAAGTAGAATGATTTTGGGATAATTCTGTCCAAAAGTTGTAGTCTTAAATGATTAAAAAAAAAAAAAAAAGGTGAGAGAACTATCGTTCTAAGAAGTTCTTTCAAGATTCAACTACTGAGGTGCAGTAGATGTTTTGAAAAGCAAGAATGACTGTAAGGACTGAAATTAAAGAGATTTAGGTCACCATCATCATCACTGAGAAAAAGGGGTTCCCTGTTACTGTTACTACAGACAAGTACCACTGTTCACAAACATCCTTCAGAGCATCTCCATTTTTCCTGGGCTCCAAAGCTCATCCTGCTCAGAGTTTGACAGGATTGCTGCAAAACCCTGTGACCCAAATCTCTACAACTGTCTCTTCTCAACAGCCTTTTACCCCAGGAAGGGGAAAACTGCCAATGCAGACACCAACCCAGTGCCCAACCTGCCTGGAGAGCCAGGATAGTTGTGCCACACAACAGCAGCCTCTGAGGGAAGCTGGAGGTGGTGGAACTGAAATGGTTTCAACCCAAATCAGAGAATCAGAGAATCATTGAGGCTGGAAAAGACCCTTAAGAACATGGATTCCAACCATGAATCAAACACTGCCAAGTCCACCACTAAACCATGTCCCAAAGTGCCACATCTCCATGTGATTTAAACACCTCCAGCAATGGAAGCTCCAGTCCTGAGCTGGCAGGACACCATTGGCTGCAGTTGGACATAAGATACTGGTCATGGCTGTGAGTTCAGCCCTCACTGGCAGAATGTCTCACACCCTCACTGAGGAGGGCAGGGGGCTGGGAGATGGGAGCATGTTTCAGTTTCCAGATCCCAGCACAGAGCCCATGAAAAAGGTAGTTGGTGGAGGCGTTGGAGAGAGACTCGAACTCTCGTGGGTTACTCTGAGCAGTATTTATTGTAGAAGATTTGCAGGAACAGCAGCGTTGGGTCACCTCCTCAGAGAGCGACAATCATATAACAATACAGCTAGTCATTATATAGGGTTCTAACAGGTATTATGCAACTAAGCAAAATTTATCACTGTCTAGTGGAATTTTCTAAATATTCACGATGTCCTCAGGTTCCTTCCATCCCAGTGGTCTGCAGGTTCTACTTCTTTCTTGACAAGTACCAAACGAAAGGTCATCAGGTCGCAGGGCTAGCTTCTTTTGAAGTTCTACCTGTCTCATTTGTTATCCATAGTTCATCAGTCTAGCACGGAAATTAGCAACCCTAAGAATAGCATTTATCAATGTCTTAACTAAGGGTATAAAGCAAGCATAAGGTAACCACGCTCGTGGTTCTGGGTAAGGGCTATACAGGGGAAAAGCTGAGACTTTTCAGCCTTAGCAGCACAGCTTATAACACTGATATAGGCCTAAAATCCTAATTTCCTATTTTCCTACAACAGCCCAAACCATCCTGCCCTTAAACTCTGGATCCCATTTCTGTAGATGCAAAGCTGGTGGTCTTCTGTGCATAATCATATTAAAATGTATCAAGAAACCTTCAAGTATTTCTGTCATTTCTCTAAGAGTGTCAGAACAAAACAGAGCAAAACAAAACAAAACAAAAAAAATAGAAAAAGGGCTAATCTGCCTAAATATAAATATCTCCAACATTTTACTCTACATCTGTAGTAGCCCCACTGGCACTGCTAATTAAATAGGTATTTGCAGCATAAGGCACAATACCATATCTATAAGTACCCATCTAAGTGGTTCAGATGAAGGGTGGTCTGGCAAACGTCACCCTTTGTGTCCCCAGGTGATGGACACTGCTCATGTGCCTCTGCAGAGAGTGGCAGGAGCTGGATCCCCTTCTCGGGACAGACTCCTTCCAGGAGAGACACAGACACAGGGGGAACTCATCGGGTCTTTATGGCATTTCACTTGGCATCAGTTTTGGCATATTGGGTGCTGTCCTGTGACTGCCCTTTCTGCACAAATGATCATACAAACATAACCATTTAGTGAGACATGGTCATAAAAGGCTGTTATGGACAAGAAAGCTCACCATGAACTCTGGAGAGAGCGAGGAAGTTCATAATAAGCACCAGAAACAACCAAGAAGCTCGAGGCCTCTTCTGAAGAGCGGGACCTGTGAGCAGCCGTGATTGGCCATTGTAGGTGTGGGAGAGGGTCAGGGCATGTCAGGGAGAAGCAATGAGATGGCTGGTGGCTTCAGTGAACCCTTCCAGCCATGTCTGAGCCCAGAAATGGAAAGCAGTTGATGTCTGCAGGTGGAGGAGGAACAGGAGGAAGATCTTCCTGGGAATACAGAAGGAAGAAAGGCCTCTCTTGGGCTAATCATGTATGGCAGTGACATTTCCATGCTGTGGGCATGGCTGTGCCTGGGAGATGGGGAACGGCTGCTGCTGGGGTGACTGTGCTCAGTCATGGCCCATGAGCTGACCCTGCTCTGCTCCTTTCTTACACTGCCCACACTTGGATGGTCCTCAGGAATCACCCATGAAGCTGGTGGATCCATGAACCTCCTGCAATGATGGGTGTGGATCCAAATAGGGGATTGAAGCAAGTTTGGGACTGGGACATTGAGGTGAGTGATGACCACTGCCAGGTGTATGAAAGAAGCTGGATGAGTTGTGAGGAGCTCACAGGCATTTCCAACTCCACAGAAAACCAGAGCCTTGCAGTTAAAGCAACAGGAGTTGACATAAAACCCACCCCCAAAACACAAAACACTCACACTGACCACAGGAAACGCCTTGAATAACATTGGAGAAAAAACTACCAGGTCCCAGGGGCCAGGGCTCAGCCATTCTGGTGATGAACAAGCATCAAGGGCTGACATGGCATCAGAGCCACCTCCACATGGCCCTCACCACCTGGAACCAGTGTCTCCAAGTCTTTCCTTCAGCAGCCTCCAGGGACAGGGACCTGCACTGGTTGTTTCCTTCACAGCTGTGTCAGCGATGGCCCTTCATGGGGTCCCAAACACCCCAGTGTCATTATGTGAGTGGCAGCAGCACAGCCGGGTCAGGAGAAGGTTCCACAGCATGCCCGTCTGCCTTTCTGTCCTTGATTTATTTTCTGGTAGCACTGCAGATTCCTTCCCTGTTTATCCACCTGTCCCTGGTGCTCTTGCTCTCTGGGGCTGGGGTGGGAGTGTGGGTCAGTTTTTGTTTGGACACCAGTTCAGTGGATCTTGCCCCGGAGGTGTGTTCATGGAAACCAGATGCCCAAGCTGCATTTTAAACTGTGATGAACTGTTTTTCTCAGCTGGTAGAAAGGGAGAATGAGCGGAAACATCCCTCCATCAGGGAGGGGGTTTTCTATGAGAAACAGCCTGTTTATTTTCCTCAGAGAAGTGTCCCCTGATGTGTCACTGTCCTTTCCTCCTATGACAGATCCTCATGCCCACAGGCAGCCAATGTCCAACAGCAGCTCCATCACCCAGTTCCTGCTCCTGCCATTCACAGACACACGAGAACTGCAGCTCTTGCACTTCTGTATCTTCCTGGGCATCTACCTGGCTGCCCTCCTGGGCAACGGCCTCATCATCACCACCATAGCCTGGGACCAGCACCTCCACACCCCCATGTACTTCTTCCTGCTCAACCTCGCCCTCCTCGACCTGGGTTCCATCTCTATCACTGTCCCCAAATCGATGGCCAACTCTCTGTGGGATTCAAGGGTCATTTCCTATGCAGGATGTGCTGCCCAGTATTTTCTTCTCACCTTCGTGTCGTATGACCGCTACATTGCCATCTGCAAACCCCTGCACTACAGGACCCTCCTGGGCAGCAGAGCTTGTGTCCACATGGCAGCAGCTGCCTGGGCCACTGGGTTTCTCCATGCTCTGCTGCACATGGCCAATACATTTTCACTGCCCCTGTACAAGGGCAATGCTGTGGACCAGTTCTTCTGTGAAATCCCCCAGATCCTCAAGCTCTCCTGCTCAAACTCCTTCCTCAGGGAACTTGTGCTTCTTGCGGTTTGTATATTTGTAGTATTTGGCTGTTTTGTGTTCATTGTGGTGTCCTATGTGCAGATCTTCAGGGCCGTGCTGAGGATTCCCTCTGAGCAGGGTCAGCACAAAGCCTTTTCCACCTGCCTCCCTCACCTGGCCATGGTCTCCCTGTTCATCAGCACTGCCATGTTTGCTTACCTGAAAACCTCATCCATTTCCTCCAGATCCCTGGACCTGGTGGTGTCAGTTCTGTACTCAGTGGTTCCTCCAGCAGTGAACCCCCTCATCTACAGCATGAGGAACAGGGAACTCAAGGAGTCTATAAGGAAAGTGATGACTGTTCGCTTTTCAAAAGCTGTAATGAAGTGACCTCCAGGTTCTGCATGTCACTTGTAATATAACGCATTACTAGTTTAACCTGAGTTCTGTAGCTTTTTGTTTGTTTGTTTGTTTGTTTGTTTTTCGTTGTTTTTTTTTTGTTTTTTTTTTTTTTCTGGTGTGTCCCATAGTCTTTGTGTAAATAAGGAGCTGTACTCTCTGTGTGTATAAATGAAATAAAGGACCCCGCACTGACTTGTTTGCCCAGAATCCTTTCTCTGGGACATCTGGGGCTGCAGGAGCCACGTCTGTGTGCTGAGGGGGAGTGAGCAGGAGCCACCCTGAGCTGGGTCTTCCTCCCACCCTGACCAGCATGATCCTGCGGACTCACCCCATGGCCCTGGGCACCACAGCTCACTTGCTCTGCAGAGCAGCACCGCCAGGTTGGAGCTGTATGGAGCGTGGGAAGCGGGGGGCAGGATCAGCTTGCCAGGTCAGCATAGCTCAGCTCTCTTGGGAAAGGGCTCTGTGGGGAGACGGGATGTTCCAGGAGAAGAGTGGGGCCAAATGGCTCATGCTTCCTGGGGTGCCAGTCTGGACCTGGGCCTGCAAGCTGCCTGTGCTGGAGATCCCCTCAGCATGCCGGCTGGATGAACATTCTCACTGTCCTTCATTCTCACTGGTCCCCACTGCTGTGGGACCAGTTCCAGTGTGGCTGCTCTGCCGGGTTCAGCTGGGGAGAGGGCAGGGGGGTGGCACAATTCAGGAGGGGGTGGGAGGGCTGAACTGGCAAATGCCCCAGAGCAGAAAATACCAGTGAACAGCTGAAGTGTGTGAGTGTGCAGGGCTGGCACACAGCAGTGTCCTCTCCCAGACAGGCCTCCTGGGAGAGCCCTGAAGCACCAGCAGAGCAGGGGCTGGGCTGTGCCCATGTTCATGGGACAACCTCGGGAAACTGGCCCAGGACAGTCACCACAGACCAGCCCCTCATAACCACCATTTCCTGCACTGGCCCTTCACCCCAGCTGAGAGAGGTTGTTCATCCCTCAACACAAGAACACTGAATAAGTCAGAAGCCAATGTTTCCATTGTATGGATGAGATATGAGCATGCATATCATGTACATAAGATGAACCCGACTCAGTACAAATGCCATCAGCTATTCGTGCAGGTTCAATGAAGGCCTGAATGCAGCACTAGGATGTTCTGCCTTGAACTGAGGTCCCCATGTCCATTCCTCATGACGTGGGACATGAAGATGGCCATACCTAGGGATCTGGACCTGCTGGATCATGGGGCTGTGGCCAATTGTCTGAGGTTTAACAAGGCCAAGTGCTGAGTCCTCACTTGGGTCACGACAACTCTATGAACGCTACAGGCTCAGGGAAGAGTTTCTGGAAAGCTGCCTGGTAGAAAGGGATCTGTGGGTGTTGACTGACAGTGGCTGAACAGGAGCCAGCGTGTTCTCAGGTGGCCAAAAAGACCAAAAGCATCCTGGCTTGTATCAGGAATAGTGTGGCCAGCAGAACTAGAGAAGTGATTTTGCTGCTGCACTCAGCACTAGTGTGGCTGCACCTCGAATCCTGTGTTCAGTTTTGGGTTCCTCATCTCAAGAAGGACAGTGAGGCACTGAGGGAGTACAGAGGAGGTGACAAAGCTGTTCAGAGTCTGGAGCACAAGTGTGATGAGGAGTAGTTGAGGGAGCTGGGACTGTTCAGCCTGGGGAACAGGAGGCTGAGGGGAGACCTTCTCGCTGTCCACAACTGCCTGATAGGAGGTTGGAACATGGAGGGGGTTGGTCTCTTCTCCCAAGTAGCAAGTGATAGGACAAGAGGAATTGGCCACAATTTCCACCAGGGGAGGTTTAGATTGGATATTAGGAAAAAAGTATTTCCTGGAAAGGGTTGTCAGGCATTGGAACAGGCTGCCCAGGGCAGTGGGGGAGTCACCAACCCTGGAGGGATTTAAAAGGGACTTAGACGAGGTTCTCAGGGACATGGTTTAGTGCGAGAGCTGGGTTATGGTTGGACTCAATGATCCCAAGGGTCTCTTCCAATCAAAGTATTCTCTGATTCTATGATTCTGCCTCAGCTGAGAGTCGACAAAGCCAACTCAGTTATGGACACCTGGCACAACCCTGACATTTGTGTGTGTGACTCTGGGAACAAACCCCACTGACCCAGTGAGATTCACCTCAGTTGCCCTGTGATTCTGGATTGTGTTTTCAAAATGACAGTGCAATCCAGGAGGTCCTGGCATCTGTCAAACCCATCTTCAAGAAAGTCAGGAAGGAGAATGGGGAGAATCACAGGCTGGTCAGCTTGTCTCTGTCCCTGTGAAGGTGATGGGACAAATCCTCCTCCAGCCATCTGCAGGCACTTGGAGGACAAGAAAGAGACTTGTGAGCCAAAATGGGCACGAGAAAGACAGGCGTGTTGTGTGTATGAAATTGTGCCAGGCCTTGGACATGGTCTCTCGTAGTGTCCTTATAGCCCGATTGATGTTGTTTGTGCTGAAGAAGTGGATGCTTGGTGGGAAGTTCACTGAAACATCAAGCCCAAATTATCATCTGCAATGCAGTGTCCTCTGTGCAGTTAGTGTGTCATCCCCCAGTGACCAGCATTTGGGCCAAAACTGCTGAAGGTCTTTATTCTCGCTTCTGTGCTGTGATGGAGATGATGCAAAGTTGAGCGAAGACCTTGAAGAACCTCACCTGGTCACCCTGCTTTGGGAAGCATACTATTATCTGGTGTAGGCCGCGGGCTGTGGGGAGAGGGATGGATGGGTTTGGTATTATGAGGTCAGCTGAGTCTCAGACACTCATAATCCAGTCAGAATCCTGTGGCTGTGAAGGGGACAGTGGGCTCAGTTCTGTGTCTGGAGGTGACAGCCCAGCAGCAGGGACATGATGGGTTGTCATGTCCATCCCACCTGAGAACATGACAGGACATGGGCAGGGACATGGTCGTGTCTGTCAGAGAAGCTGAAAGGCCAGCAGCACTCATGGGATTTAGAAGACCATGGCAAGGTGACTTCTCTCTGGTCAGGTAAAAGACCACAAGAAGCCTAATGGTTTGGGTTCCCTGCATGAAGGGCAGTTTATGAGATGGTTGAGCTTTTCTTGATAGTGGGAAGAAGCAGGAAAGAGAAAAAAGAAGTCTACTTGGAAGGTGAGGAATGGATATGAGGAGGAAGAAATGTCACTGCAAGGGCGGTGCTGTGGTGCAAGAGGTGACCCAGAGGGAGCTGGATCAGCCCATGTTTTGTGTTCCAAAGAGCAGCCAGTGAGGGTGCAGACACATCAGTGAAGGTGCAGAAATGCTGGGCTGAGAGCAGGTGGGGAAGCGAGATTGATGTCTCTAGCCTGCAGGGAAAGAGGGGCAGGGGTAGGACTGTGTAGAACAGCCTGTGGTGGAGATGGCAAAGGGCGCTGGTGAGGCTGGAAGGGACCCGCAGAACCCAGGTCTCTGTCCCCTTGGCCAGGGCAGTTGTCTCTGCCACTGAGGCCCAGGAGAAGACATGTTGTTCTCATGGCACTGGGGCCTCGGTGCCTCCTTGCAGTCCCATGGGGAAGCTGGAAGTTGTTGTACCAGTGTTGTCCTTCCCTCAGCCTTGCACACCCACATCCCATGGTCCCAGGAAGAGCCCTGAGCCATGTGTGAGGGACAGGATCCCCTTTCCCATTGCCTGCAGGTCATGGCTTCTCCTTTCTGTTTCTGAAAGCAAACCAAGGGGTTTCTGAGCATCAGAGCTGAAGAAAAGACTCAAAGGAGACCTCATGGTGGCTACAGCTTCCTCACAAGGGGAGAAGGAAGGGAAGGAACCGATCTCTTCTCTCTGGTGACCAATGACAGAATGTAAAGGAATGGAAGAAAGACGTGCCAGAGGAGGTTTAGGTTGGACATGAGGAAAAGGTTCTTCCCCCAGAGGTGCTGGACACCGAACAGGCTCCCCAGGGAGGTGTCACGGCCCCAGCCTGACAGTGATCAAGAAGAAACTGGACAGCGTCCTCAGACACACAGGGTGACCTGTGGGGTGTCCTGTGCAGGGACAGGAGTTGGACTCCATGATCCTGTGGGTGCTTCCAACTCAGGACATTCTATGATTCTTTTAAACACTAGGTCAAAAGTCCCTGTTTTCATTGTGCAGATGAGTTGCAAACATACACATCATGTGCATGTCCACAGTGTGCGTGTGGTGAGATGAACGCAAGGGAGCACAAATGCCATCAGCTATTCCTTGGGGTGCCATAAAGGTCAGTGGGACAGAGATGGTGTTCAGTGGTCTCTTCCAACCTGTGTTATTATAGGATTCCATGAATCTTTTCCTTGGAGAGCTTTTCATATCAGAAAAGACAGAGAAAAAAGAAAATTAGGTGCGGAAGCAGAGATATAAAATGCCCCAGAGTAAATACAGCAGCTCCTCTGAGGAACGTTTCTGCACTCACACCCTTGATAGGAAATCTAGTGGATAGATTTGATGAAAGCAGCTTAGTTTGATCTGCTCACACACTGGACCACAAGGAGGGTGGTGGTGGGTACGATGCCATGTGGTCACTTGGGTCTCAGGAACTCATAGTCCAGTAGGAAGCCAATGGCTGTGGAGTGCACTGTGAGGTCACTTCTGCCTCTGCAGGGGATTGGCCAACAGCAGGAACATGGCTGGGAAAGGACTGTGAGGTCACACAGACAAGAGGAGCAATCGGGCCCAATCAGCATGGCTTGATGAAAGGCAGGTCCTGCTTGACCACCCTGATCTCCTTCTGTGACAAGGTGACCGGCTGAGCAGATGAGGGAAAGTCTGTTGTGGGGAGTGAATCTGCCACACAGGCTGTGGGTGTTGTGTCCTTAGACTGCAGTAAAGCCTTTGACACCTTGTCCCACAGCATCTCCTGGAGAAGCTGCAGCTCATGACCTGGATGGTGTATCTGTGATGGATCAAGAACTGGCTGGATGGCTGGGCCCAAAGGGTCATGGTGAACGGAGCCAAATCCAGCTGGTGGCCAGTCATGAGTGGTGTCCCCGGGGCTCAGTATTGGGGCCAGTTCTCTCTCATCTCTTTATCACTGATCTGGATGAGGGGATCGGGTCCACCCTGACTATGTTTTCAGATGACACCAAATTGAGTGGGAGTATTGATCTGCTGGAGAGTACGAAGGCTCTACAGAGGGATCTGGAGCTGCTGCTTCATTAGGCTGAGGCCATTTGTCTGAGGTTTAACAAGGCCAAGTGTCAGGCCCTGCACTTTGGTCATAACAATCCCCTGCAACACTACAGGCTTGGGGAAGAGTAGCTGGAAAGCTGCCTGGTGGAAAAGGACCTGGGGTTGTTGGTTGACAGCAGCTGAACATGAGCCAGCGTGTGCCCAGGTTGCCAAAAAGGCCAATGGCTTGATGTGCATCAAGAATAGTGTAGTGGGCAGAACAGGAGCAGCGATCATCCCCTTGTACTCAGCACTGGTGAGGCCACAACTCAAATCTTTGGTTCAGTTTTGGGCCCATCACTATAGGAAAGACCTTGGGGTGTTGGAGTGAGTGCAGAGGAGGGGGACAAGGCTGTTGAGGGTCTGGAGCACAAGTCTGCTGAGGAGCAGCTGGGGGTTCTGAGGCTGTTTATCCTGGAGAAAAGGAGACTGAGAGGAGACCTTTTTGCTCTCTACTACTATCTGAAAAGATGTTGTAGCATGGAGGGTGTTGGTCTTCTCCTGAGTAGTAAGTGAGAGGATGAGAGGAAATGGACTCAGCTTGTACCAGAGAAAGTTCAGAATTGATATTAGGAAACATTTTGTCATGGAAAGGGTTGTGAAGCAGTGGAACAGGCTGCCCAGGGAAGTGGTTGAGTCACCATTCTCTGTTCCTTAGCACAGCTTCTAGGAGGATCTGTTCCATGATCTTCTCAGGCACAGGTAAGAGGCTGACAGGTCCGTAGTTTTCAGGGTCCTTCTTTCTACAGCGGAGAAACACTGCCACACATCGCAGGTTAAAACGTGGAGACTGGATATGAGGAGGAAGAAATGTCACTCAAAGGGCAGTGCTGTGGTATGAGAAATCATCCAGAAGGAGCAGGAGACAGTCCATGTACTTGTGTTTCCAGGAACAGAGCATGAGAGTGGAGACACATCAGTCAATGTATGGAAATACCAGGGTGAGAGCAAGGGGAGGAAGCGAGGTGGGTGTCTACAGCCTGCAGGGAAACAGAAGCAGTTGAGCGACAGTGTAGGACAACCTGTGGTGGAGATGGCAAAGGGCACTGGCAAGGCTGGATGTCACCAAGAGAACCCAAGTCTTTGTCCCCTTGGCTATGGCCATCGCCTCTGCCACCAAGGCCTGTGAGGAGATATGTTGTCCTCAGGCACTGGGGCACCTCATGGCACCTGCACACCCCCAGTAAGGCTGGGAATGGTCACACCGTTGTTCTTCACTCAGCACCGCACAGCCCACATCCCCCTGCCCCAGGAAGAGCCCTGAGCAATGTGTGAGGGACAGGATCTGCCTTCCCAGAGGCTGGGGGTCAGGCCTTGGCCTCTCTGCTTCATCCAACTAAACCAGGATTTTCTCAGCACCTCAGCTGCCTGCACGTTTCCCTTTGTTTATCTGCCATCATGGCCTCCAATTCTCTGCTCTAATGAGTCCCTGGGGAGGCTTTGCTGGTACTTGCCCTCAGTGGAACTCATTAATACTTCAAGGAACTTAGTACTTTTTTCTTCTGACTTTGACTTCTGGAAAGGTTTGTGCAGTCTCCTCTCAGCACCTGAGTAATGTTCAAGGACTCAGCACCAAATGCACCATGGGGCTCATTACACTGAAGAAATCTCTAACAAACCATGTCTCTTCTTGTAATCATCTTCTAGTCTTGTACAGTGAATTAGAGAAGTGTCCTAGTGTAGTTATGATTTCAAAAATCTTCTTATAAAAATGCCTTGCTTTGGTTAAAGGGTATAGTTTAGTATTTTTCAGTGTGGTGAGGATGTGATTGCAGCATTATCTGATGTTGATCCAGGGTGTCTCCTAAGAAGGTCTGGACTGGCTGGAGAAGCTGTCCCTTGAGGCCTCACACTGTATGGACAACCTTGCTCCTCACCTTCCCAACCCCATCATTTCTCTCATTGGCCCCCTGGGCCTTGCATCCCTTTCCCTTACACCAGACTTCTCCACTGCAGTCTGCAGCTGGATGTGCCAGCTCCTTTGCACCAGCTCCCACCTGCTCTCCTTGGAGACCTGGCTGCACACAGTAAAGAGGGACTTTGCTTTACTTTTGAACAAACAAAATAACACTGATGAGATTCACGATTAAAAGAAAACATACTTCTTCTCAACTGTATGACAAGGACAAACTGCCACCACTGAGGTTCACCTTCTCCAAGGCAGAACCATGCAAGAAATGTTTTAGACAGAAAGGAAATTATAAAATAAACACAATAAAAGAGTCGGCTAAAGACAGAATTAGACAGACTACCGAAAGACAAGGAAGCTTTTAACTCCTTGAAGCTGAAAGCAGCAACTGGATTGTTGACAAGTGTCTGAGTGATCAAACAGTAAGAGGAAGGGAAACAAGTGTTGTGTGCAGATCAGCTACTGGAAATGAGACTTCAGACATGGTCAGCTTAGTCAGGGCAGGAGGAAATACCTGGAGGATGAGGGAGATGAGATGCACAGATAACAGAGAGAGTGCTGAGAAGGCAAATCTAGTGGAGGATCACAAGTTCTCCTCTTGCTCTTAATGCACATCCTGAAAAGTCTCATTTTGATCTAATGGGAAAACACTGATATTTAAAGCATTCAAAAGAAAGAAAGGAGAATTACAACACCAACAGTGTTTGATGTTTAAAGTTGCAAGAACACATTTTCTTCACTCTACATCTTTCATTTGGTTTCTTTTTCCCTCCATTTATAAAAAAGGTTCTCTAGATTTCTCTCCTACCAAAGCCTCCAGCATTAAGAAAGATAATCCTTGTGTCTTGTACAGAGCCGAAGGCACCAAACAATTCACAGCCATGGGCTGTCAGTGCCACTTTTTACCCTTGGCACACAGTGAGTGGTTCTGGAAGCTGTTGGCCACTCTTGACTGATGGAGGAAAGAGGGATAATAAGGTTAATTGAGATGTTCTCTTTTTAGATGGCCATGTTGACAGTGATCTCAACAGATCTGTGTTGTCTGTCTTTCTATGTGATCATAAGGAAAATATTATATTTATGTGTTGGTAAATATATAGTAAAATGTATAAGTGTGTCCAGTTATATTTCCTACCAGCACTCTCCAAGGAAGAATCTTTCTTCAGAGAAACTGCTGTTTTGATACTGTCTTTGTTACCCATCCACTGCCCCACTGGCCACTGGGACCAGGGTGCCCTCAGCTGCCTTCCTTGTGCTGACAATATCTTTGGAGAAGCCCTCCTGGGTGCCCTCCCCTTGCATGGCCATTTCAGCCACTGCTCAGCGTTGGCTTTGCTGGCTCCATCCCTGCACCTCCAGGCCAGGTGTCTGTCTGTCTGTCTCCTGGGCAGCCTGTTCCCCTCCAGCCTCCCTGCACGTCCTTCTGCTGTTTGATGTCCTAAGTCAGGGGGTCCCTGTTCATCCATGCTGACTCCTTGCCAGGCCCTGCTGGACTCCCTGGCCATCAGATTGGTTTCTTCCTGGGCTCTGAGGACATCACCACTGAACAGGGACTCACAGCCTGTTTGTTCTCCAGGACAGCCAAAGCAGATCCTCCAGTAATGAAATCAGCTCTTCTGCAGGACTGCACTCTTGTTCTGCAGTTGTCCTGCTTCTCCACCATCTCATGGTCACTGCAGCCATGGCCGCTCTCATCCTTCAGATCCCCAGCCTGATCCACCTTGTCTGTCAGTAGACCAGCCCTAGTCAGCTCGTCCATGTTTGTCTCAAAATGCTGTATTGCACACCTGCAGGAGCCTCCTGGGTTGCTTGTGCCCAGTGCTGCTGCCCTCCCAGCAGACCAAGCCATGGTCCAACTTGCCATGTACTCGAGGACCTGTGACCATGAAGCTTCCTCCAAGGCAGGGCTCTGTGCACACCAGGCTCCCCTCTGCACAGAGCTCATCTCCAGCTCCTCATCCACCCGCCTGCCTTCCTGAGGAGCCCTGACCACCCCTGGCTGCCCTCCCACCACTGAGCTGTCCCACCAGGGCTCTGCAGTCCCCATGGGGAGCACGGTGCTGCCTGCCCAGCAGAAACGACAGTGCTGGGTGGGAAAAAGGAGAGGCAGGTGCAGGGGAAGCATCTGGAGGTTGGCTGTGAGGTGACCCCTGGTGCCAGAAGAGGATGATGCAAGGTGAGGCGTCACGGAAGGGAGGGAGATTTTGAAGTCACATCTTTGGAAACAACCCAACTGGACACGTGGTGAGTCAGGCCTAGTGATGTCACCTGGATGCTGGAAAACACACCCAGCAGTGCTGAGAGCCTGGGAGACGGGAGATGCAGGAGAAGGGGAAGATGACATGGCTGGAGGTGGGTTGTGATGCCACTTCTATTGCGGTTACCTGGGGGTACATGTAGGCAAAGCCAACATGGCCGGATTATCACTTGTGAGGTCACCTCATGACAGCAATGTAATTGGCCAGAGTTAGGCAGGTATGATGAGGTCATCAAGGGCACCAGGTGGGAAGGCTGCAGACAAATGACTGTGCCCCTGGTGAGGCCCTGCCCTGGGTGAAAACACCTGTACTTGCCATGGGAAACTGTGGGACCCGTGTGAGAAGCTGAGGGATGTGAGGAGGGACCAGCAGTGTGGGCAGCTCCGTGTGTCCCAGCTGGGCCTCACAGGTGGCTGTGGATGTGACCAGGTTGGCCAAAAGGCACAGACGGGAGCACTTCCCACAGTCTGGGCAGTCAAGTCTTGCAAGGCCATCAGTGCCTGGGGGAGCCACCAGTGATGCCGCTGAAGTCCCAGAGGAACAAGGCAATGGCATCCAAACTATCAAATTTGAGTAGACATGGAAATAACCTGAGCCCACGGGGGAAAAACTAACTGATGATGTTTATGAACTGGGGAGGAGACTGGAGCAGAGAAAGCTGGATCATGGAAGAAGTAGCCTGTGGAAGGGGGAGAAGGATTCAAGGGACCAGCTGCCCATGGGGAGGTGGCTGCTCAGTGCTGCTCTGGCTGAGCCCCCTGCCTGATCACCATGGTCTGTACTGCTTATTAGACTGGTTTCAGCTGGGATAGAGTTACTTATCTTCACAGCAACTTGTATGAGTCCATTTTACATTTGTGATGGAAACAGTGTTGATCCCACCCCATGTTTCAGTCATTGCTGAGCAGTGCTTGCACAGTATCAAGGGTTTTTCTGCTTCTCACACCAAACCCACCAGCATGGGGGCCGGGGATGCACAAGAAATCGGGAGGGGACATGGCTGGAACGGCTGAACCAAACTGACCAAAGGAATGTTTCACAACATATGATACCATGGTCAACAATAAAATCTGGGAGAGGAAGGGAGGGGAGGACATTCGGAGAGATGGTGTTTGTCTTCCCAAGTAACAGTCACGTATGATGGAGCCCGTCTTTTCTGAAGACAGTTGAACACCCTCCTGGCAATGATGCAGTGAATTAATTCCTTAGTTTCGCTGACTACATGCATAGATTTTGCTTTACCTATTAAACTGTCTTTACCTCAACCCATGAGTTTTCTTTTGTGTTTCCGATCCTCTGCATCATCCTGCTGTGGGGCAGTAAGTGACGGACTGTGTGGTGCTGAGCTGCCTGTCAGGGTTAAACTACAGAACTAATTAAACTGCTCCTGGCTCTTTGCTGTGTGAGTGGGCTCACTAGAGTATGTGTGTTTGGGGGTGATGGTATGCACACATCTTTTTGGTCAATTCTAAGAGGCTAGCAAGAAGGAGGAGGGCCCCAGGATCTGGAGAAACCCAGGGTTAGGATGGCTAAATGGGTAATATCTCTGAGTCTGGGCTGACCCAAACCCCAGGTCCACACTGGAGGGACCACAGGAGCGTATGTGAGACTGTGGGTAAGTTCTACGTGGGATGTACAGACCAGGGAGAACTGGACACGGTCAGTACTGTTGCTCATGGTTGTGTAAGTGCTGCTGTTGGTGTGGTGGCTGTGAAGGTGCTGTTGCCTGTTGGAGCTGGTCTGTGTCAGATTGTCTGTGTCCATCTTTGTTTCCCTGCAGATACCTGGTTTAGTGTGACAAAGAGGATTTTTCTCTGGCTGTTTTTGGGGTGAAACTCCTGGGCTTGTTGTTGATATCAGCTTTAAAACAATAGCCAAATCTAGAGGAAATGCAAGGGAGAGAGATCATTTTATTACAGAGAGGCAATGAAAGGAAATAAAGAGGATAAAACAATAAACAGAGTACAGGTCTGCATTGGGATACAGTAGAAGTCATTTGTGTAGAGTCATTGAAAGTTTATCAGCATTAACAAACATCCATGAAATCCCTTTCCTAATGGACTCCTTGAGCTCCCTGTTCCTCATGCTGTAGATGAGGGGGTTCACTGCTGGAGGAACCACTGAGTACAGAACAGACACCAGCAGGTCCAGGGATGGGGAGGAGATGGAGGGGGGCTTCAGGTTGGCAAATGAACCAGTGCTGACAAACAGGGAGACCACGGCCAGGTGAGGGAGGCAGGTGGAAAAGGCTTTGTGCCGTCCGTGCTCAGAGGGCATCCTCAGCACGGCCCTGAAGATCTGCACATAGGACAGCACAATGTACACAAAACACATAGAAATTACACAGACACTAAACACAATAAGCCCAAGTTCCCTGAGGTAGGTGCCTGAGCAGGAGAGCTTGAGGATCTGGGGGATTTCACAGAAGAACTGCCCCAGGGCATTGCCCTTGCACAGGGGCAGTGAAAATGTATTGGCCGTGTGCAGCAGAGCATGGAGAAACCCAGTGGCCCAGGCAGCTGCTGCCATGTGGACACAAGCTCTGCTGCCCAGGAGGGTCCCGTAGTGCAGGGGTTTGCAGATGGCAACGTAGCGGTCGTAGGACATGATGGTGAGAAGGGAACACTCTGCACCAAGCAAGAAAAATACAAAGAAGACCTGGGCAGCACATCCTGCATAGGAAATGACCCTGGAATCCCAGAGAGAGTTGGCCATGGTTTTGGGGACAGTGGTGGAGATGCAGCCCAGGTCGAGGAGGGCGAGGTTGAGCAGGAAGAAGTACATGGGGGTGTGGAGGTGCTGGTCCCAGGCTATGGTGGTGATGATGAGGCCGTTGCCCAGGAGGGCAGCCAGGTAGATGCCCAGGAAGAGCCAGAAGTGCAAGAGCTGCAGCTCCCGTGTGTCAGTGAATGGCAGGAGCAGGAACTGGGTGATGGAGCTGCTGTTGGACATTGGCTGCCTGTGGGCATGAGGACCTGTGCAAAGAGGAAAAGATAGTGAAGGTTTAGATGAGACTTCTCTGGGAAAAAACAAAGCCATTTCCCACAGACCCTACCATCCTGACACAAACAGAGACCCATTTTTTTTTACAGGAGAACGTCCTGGATGGAGCCCTCGTTGGTGCTTGATGAGTGTGCAATGAAGAGCAGGGTCTCTGCCCAGGGGCTCCTGAGGAGTCAGCCTGAACCTGTGTGATTGGGTGGGTAGGGGCCAGTCCTGGGGTTCAGCTTTGTCAGCTGGAACCGCTCCTGGTGCAGAAGGGACTGTCAGCACCTGTATCCCCAGGCCTGAGAAACTGAGTTGGAGAGGTTTGAGGTTTCTACAGCTCCTTCTCCCCTCGCACCCTGGGGAGCGTTGTTTGGTGTCAGAAACCTCAGAATTTCTGCTGCACTCAGGGAGAACAGAGCGAGTCCCGTGAGACCAGAGGGTGCCTGTGGGTCAGTGCAGAGTGAGGGCAGCTGCTCTGTCCCTCTGTCCTGCTCCATCTGCCCTGGGCTGGCACCTTTCTGAGATGGAGGCTGATCAAACTCCCATGTTACCCTGAAAAGCCACCAGGCACTGCTGAGGGCAGAGGGATCCAGCTCAGACCATGACATGTCCCAAACTTTGCTAAGGTCTCAGCACCCCACGTTTAGCCCAGGACACACACGGCTCATTTCACAAACCCAACAGCATTTTATCTGTTGTAGCATCTCTGTGCTTCTTCATGGGCCTTTCAGATAACACAGAGATGCTGTAGGACAGGTTTGCATCCTGGAGGGAAGCTCACAGCTTGGAAGGAAACATCAACAAGACAGCCAAGAGTCCTAATGATGGCATTTGATTGAGGGAGACTCTGCTATTTCCCCAGCCCCACAGACTGCATTGCCCACACCCCACAGGTCAGAGCAAAGCTGGAACACGTGTTCCCATGGACACAGCTGCAGGAAAGGACCCACAAGATCAGGGTGTGACTCTGCAGCTGAAACTGCCATCCCCAGAGAGCCTGACAGCAAGAACAAGATCCCAACAGCAGTGACCCAGAGCAGGGGAGCAAGAAGGAAAATGCGGTGAGGGTGGGTGTGAGAGAGGCCAGGGCAGAGGCAGCCGGGCACTCAGACAGTGTCACCCTTCCCCAGCTGTGCAGCCACCTCCCAGACACCAACACTGTCGGGCAGCTGCTCTCAGCCCCTGTGCTCTGCAGAGGAACTGGAGCTCTGGCTGCACAGGAGCTTCATGCCTTGGAGCCCCCGGCCCTGAGGGCAGAGGCATTGCTGGGTGGGAGAGGAGGCCAGGGGGCTGCTCACAGGAGGGATCTGCACTGCAGGGGATCACAGGGACTTTTCTCTCTCCTCCCTCCCATAACAATTCCGGGTTTGGTTTCCTCTCATTTCTGATCGTTTCCCTCCTGCCGGGAGATTCTCCCCCTGGGAGGTGTTTCCCTGTCCATGTCTCTTCCCTGTCAGTGCTCACAGACCATCCCACCCTCTGTGCCCTCCCGCTGGCCCTACAGATCCTGCCTGTTCAAAGGGCACTGCCTGGGGGCATCTTCCTGTTTGCAGGCTGGAAAACAGGACAGGCCAGACTAAGTGTAAGGTGTCCAGCAAAGGTGATGCTGGTTCTGCATAGGCAGAGGAGAGGCAAGGCATGTCAGGATTCTCTTGAAAACCTGCTGCCATTCATGTGTCTCAAGTATTAGTTTAAAATTAAAAACTGCCTTAATCACCACCGATTCCCCAGAGTAGGAGACTGAAAACACAGACTCAGGGAAGTTCCTTATCTTTGTAGTACTCTTTGTCTTCTTCTTCTCCTTGAAACCTCCTCTTGTCAATATACTGGAATGAGCTGGAGCTGTGAGCAGCCCCGACCCACGGAGAACCCAGCAGCAGAAGGACCCTGCCCTGCCGGGGGTCGCTCGTCCCCCCACAGCTTCTCCCCTCAGTGTTGCTGGGCTCTCCCGGGCAGGCTGAGCGCTGACCCTGGCAGGTGGCAGAGTCCCTGCCCGGCACAGCCCTGGGGTGCAGGGACCCTGCTCTGCAGGACAGCCCTGGGGACCCCTGCCTGCACATTTACATTTACACCCCACAGCCACCCTGGGGAGAACACAGCATTCATGTCTTGTCACTCTGACAGTGCAGAAGGCAATCCCTGCTCTGCAGCGTATCCTCCCCTCTGATCAGAGAATCTCTGAGAGCTGTACTTACATCTCTCGCAGGCTCTGCACTGTGACAGCTTTCTGAGATCCTACCATGATTTGCAGATTCAATGTCCTGCAGCCACAGGCTTCATATCTGAGAGGATTTCATTTCCAGTGAACTCTCAGAATCCTCCCACCCCAGACTGCATTTCCCTCTCTGTGCCTGGCTCCTGTGCCCTCGGTGCTGCAGGCAGAGCCCTCAGCCCTGCTGTGTGTGCAGAGGAGCTGCTCCTGGGCAGAGCTGTCTCTCTGCAGCGCTGCCGCTGCCATGAGCTGCCTGTGTCCCAGGAGCCCAGCCCAGCTCAGCAGCACAGGAGCAGCCCATGATGTCCCTTTCTCTGTCCCCTCTGGGATCCTCCAGGTGTCCCTGGGGCTCCAGGGGCACATCCTTTGAGACAACCTCAAGTAATCAGTAATGTTAGTTGTGTCTGCTGTACAGAGATACTTCTTGCCAGCATTGTATTCTTGCTAGTAAAAAATAAATTGGTATGAGAATATTCCAGGTGTGGTCTCCCCAGGGCAGAGCAGAAGGGGCAGGAGAACCTCTCTGAGCTACTGACCACCCCCTTCTAACCCACCCCAGGTACCATTGGCTTCCTGGCCACAAGGGCCCAGTGCTGGCTCATGCTCATCCTGCTGTGCCCAGGACCCCCAGGTCCCTTTCCCCTACACTGCTCTCCAACATGTCCTTCCCCAACTTATACTGGAACCTGGGGTTCTTCTTGCCCAGATGTAATACTCTACATTTACCCTTGTTCTATTTCATTACATTTTCCCTGCCCAACTCTCCAGGCTGTCCAGGTCTCTGGATGGCAGCACAGCTTCCAGTGTCACCCATACCTCACAGATTGGTGTCTTCAGCAAACTTGCTGACAGTCACTCTATTTCCTCATCCAAGTCACTGATGAATTTATTGAATAGTACTGGCCCCAGCACTGACCCCTGAGGCATTGCACTAGATCCAGGCCTCAACTGGACTCTGCCCCATTGACCACGACCCTCTGGCTTCTTCCCTTCAGCCAGTTCACAGTCCACCTCACTACCCAATCACCCAGTCCACAGTTCCTGATTTTAGCAGCAAGGATGCTGTGGAAGACTGTGTTTTACTGAAGTCAAGGTGCTTTACTGTGCTTTACTGAAGTCAAGGTAGACCACATCCACTGTTTAGTCATCATGTATGCACCTCGTTATGTCTTCATAAAAGTCAGTGAGATTGGTCAAGCACGACTTCCCCTTGGTGAAGCCATGTTGACTGCCCCTAATGACCCTCTTATCCCTGATATGCCTTGAGAGGGCACCAAGGAGAAGTCGTTCCATCAGTTTCCCAGGGATGGAGGTGAGGCTGACCGGTCTAGAATTCCCCAGGTCCTCCTTCTTGCCCTTTTTGAAGACTGCAGTGACATTTGCTTTCCTCCAGTCCTCAGGCACCTTTCCCATTTGCCACAACTTAGCAAAGATGATGGAGAGCGGCCCAGCAATGACCTCAGCCAGCTCCCTCAGCACCCGCGGGTGCATCCCATCTGGACCCATGGATTTATGGATTTACTTTCAAGCAGTCTTGCCCACGGGATTTCCCCCAGCAATTGACTGAAAAGGCCAAAGTTCGCCCTGCTGAAATCCAGGGTTGCAATTCTGCTTGCTACCTGCTCCTGCCACACGAGATCCTGAACTCCACCATCTCATGGTTGCTGCAGCCAAGGCAGCCCTCAACCTTTACCGCCTCAACCAGCCCCTCCTTGTTAGTGAGGATGAGGTCCAGCAGCTCCTCTCCTGGTCGGCTCCTCCACCCTTTGCATCAGGAAGTTCCCATGGATGCACTTGCTGAACCTCCTGGACTGTGTCTGGCTGAGTTGTCCTTCCAGAAACATCAGGGGAGTTCAAACCCCCACGACAAGCAGAGCCTGTGACTGAGGCCGCTCTCAGCTGCTGGAGAGGCCTCGGCAACGTCCTCGCCCTGAGCTGGTGGGTTGTGATGGACACCCACAGCAGTGTCACCCTAATGCTCCCAGTGCTCCCAGTAACCCTCCCACTGACCCTTCCAGTGCTCCCAGTAACCCTCCCACTGACCTCTCCAGTGCTCCCAGTAACCCCTCCAGTGCTCCCAGTAACCCCTCCAGTGCTCCCAGTAATGCTCCCACTGACCCCTCCAGTGCTCCCAGTAACCCTCCAGTGCTCCCAGTAACCCCCACGAACCCCACCAGTGCTCCCAGTAACCCTCCCACTGACCCTTTCAGTGCTTCCAGTAACCCCTCCAGTGCTCCCCGTAAACGTCCCACTGACCCCTCCAATGCTCCCAGCAACCCCTCCAGTGCTCCCAGTAACCCTCCCACTAACCCCTCCAGAGCTCCCAGTAACCCACCCATTAACCCCTCCAGTGCTCCCAGTAGCCCCCAGCTAACCTTTCCAGTGCTCCCAGCAGCCCCCATTGTTCCCAGTAATCCTCCAAGAACTCCCAGTTAACCCCCAGTGCTCCCACTAACTGTCCTTGTGCTCCCAGCAGGCCCCCACAGTGCTCCCAGTAACCATGTTGTGTTCCCATTAACCCACCACTAATCGTCCTACTGTTTCCATTAATCCTCCCAGTAAACCTCCCAGTGCTCTCAGTAAACATCCCAGCACTCCCAGCAACTCCCCCAGTGCTCGCAGTGAGCCCCAGCAACCCCCTCATTGCTTCCAGTAATCCCCCGCTAGCCCTTCCAGTGATCCTGGTAACCACCTAGTGCTTTCATGTGAGCCCTCAGCAAACCCCACTGTCCCCAGTAACCCCTCCCAGTGCTCCCAGTAACCCCCAACTAACCCCTCCAGTGCTCCCAGCAAACCCCATTGTTCCCAGTAGTCCTCCAAAAAATCCCAATAAACCCTCAGTGCTCCCAGTAACCCTCCCAGTGCTCCCAGCAATCACCTAATGCTCCCAGTAAACCCCCACCAACTGGAACTTTCCCAGTAACCCCCACAATATTCCAAATAACCCCGCACTAATCCTTCTAATGTTCCCAGTTACACTCCCAATAATCCTCCCAGTAAAGCCCCAGCAACCCCCAATGTTCCCAGTAATCCTGCAAGAACTCCCAGTAAACCCCCAGTGCTCCCAGTAACCCTCCCAGTGTTCCCAGAAACCCCCCACTAAGAAACCTACTGTTTCCAGTAACCTTCCCAGTGCTCCCAGTAACCACCTAGCGTTCCCAGTAACTCTCCAGCAACCCCCAGTGTTCCCAGACACCTCCCCAGAGCATCAAGTGGCCCCCACTAACCCCTCCAGTGCTCACAGCAACCCCCATTGTTCCCAGTGATCCTGCAAGGACTCCCACTAAACCCCCAGTGTTCCCAGTAGCCATCCCAGTGCTCCCAGTAACCACCTAGTACTCCCAGTAACACTCAGGCAACCCCACATGCTCCCAGGAACCCTTCCAGTATTCCCAGCACTCCCCCACTAATCTTTCTAGTGTACGTAGTAACCCCCACTATCCTGTCCAGTGATCCCAGCAACCCCCATTGTTCCCAGGAAACCTCCAAGAAGTCCCAATAAACCCCCAGTGCTCCCAGTAAACCTCCCAGTGCTCCCAATACTCCCCCACAAATGTCCATCCTGGGGCCCTGGGCAGCATCCTCTGGGCACTGTGGGGCAGGGGCAGGGTCAGTTGTACAGAAGTGGGTCAGCTCTCCACTCGTGTGGGGAGAGCTGCTGGGTGAAGCTGCCGGCCTGGCTCGCACAAGCCAGACAAGACCTTTGCTGCTTATCAACCATCGATGCATCCAGTCTTTCCTGTCACTGACTCCCAGAATCACAAAGTAGTTGGAGTTGGAAGTGACATTCACAGCCCGTCTGGTCCAGTTCCCCTCGGCGATCAGGGACATCTTCAGCAGCTCAGGTTGCTCAGAGCCCCGTCCAGCCTGGCCTGGGATGTCTCCGGGATGGTTCATCCACCCCCTCTCTGGGAAGCCTGTCCCAGTGTTTTACCACCCTCAGTGTAAAAATCTCTTCCTCATTTCATTCCTTGACTCTCCCCTCTTCTAGTTTAAACCATCACCCTTTGTCCTGTCGCAACAGGCCCTGCTCAAAAGTCTGTCCCCATTGTTCTTATCGGCCCCTTTTCGGTCCAGAAAGGCTGCAATAAGGTCTCCCAGGAGCCTCTCTTCTCCAGCTGAACACCCCAACTCTTAAACAGGCAAACTCACGACATTTTAATTTTTCAATACACTAGTGTCACAAAAGCATGAGCACATCTTTTTCTATAGCATTTTATATAGCATCTGCAGTCCCCCGTAGAGCCCAAATGGTACAGTGGTACAAGGTGCTCCCAGAGCCAGTTACCAGTGGGATCCCTCAGGGACCAGCACCTGGGCCAACACTGTTGAACGTCTCTATTCTCCTCCTGTATGATGTGACACAGTGAACCTTCAGCTCCTTAGTGGATGGTGCAAAGCTGGGCAGAGGCCTTGGACAACCTCACCTGGGTCATCCTGCCCTGAGCAGGACAGTGAGACAAGATGATGTTCAAACCTGAGCTGCTCTGTGATTCCAGGAATCTTTCCCTTGGAAACGTTTTGGAAGAAGGAAGAGGTGGAGGAACAAGAAAATAAAAATACAGGCAGAGGAGGAGACCTAAAAGGTGTCAAATAAACAGAGCAGTTCTATGAAGAATGTTTGTCTACTCAAACTGTTAGCAGAAAATCTATAACCAGCTCCCCAAACTCCCTGTTCTGCTCATTGGCCCGTGGGATTTCCAGCACATTTCTTTACATCAGGTTCTGCACTGAAGTTTGCACTGATCGTTACAGTTGCCTATAGGGAGTATGAGAGCAACTGCTGAAAGACTTTACCTGCCTGAAGCTCAAAGCAGAGTGAGAGCTGAGAGGCTCTGAATGAGCCAAGAGTGAAAGGTGAAGAACTTCTGGGGAGCGATGGAAAGTGCACATGTCCAGACAGGCTTCTGAAGAGATGGGTTCAGACACAGTGAGCTGGGTAAGGACAGGTGGAAACTCCTGGATGTCCAGGGGATTAAATACACGTAGTTATAGACAGAGCTCTGGCACTGCAAGCACAGGGAAAGGGCAATGTTTCATCTCCCACAGTCCTTACACATTCTGAAAATTCATATTTTGGCAGGGTAGAAATTCCGCAGACATTTTATTGGAGAAATTGAATTATTTCATCTGATGAAAAAAAGATTGTGGGATTTTTTGTTCTTTTTGTTGGTTTTGGTTTGGTTTTCAGTTTTGAGGGGAATTCTCAGGTTTTTAGGCTGAGCTCCATGGTCTCACTATAAGCACCCAGTACAAACCTTGAGAGGCCCCGTGTACCTGAAGTGTTTGCCTGGGACGAGCAGGTATCAGACCAGCCTGATAGAGCGATGGTGCTTTCATCATTTACAATTAGTATTCAACACTTGTGCATCTAATTAGATAAGTTTCAGGACTGTAGGTGAAGAGGCAGATATGTGAAGAGCACTTAGAAGATGTGATAGAAGAATATTCCAGTTGATAATAGAGAATCATAGAATTATTTCGGTTGGAAGAGACCCTCAGGACCATTGAGTCCAACCACCACCTAAATCTAGAACTAAACTGTGTCCCTAAGAACGTTGTCTAAACATCTTATAAACCCCTGCAGGAATGGTGACTCCCCCACTGCTCTGAGCTGCCTGTTCCAATGCCTGACAACCCTTTCCGGGAAGAATTTTTTCCTAATATCCAATCTGAGCCTTCCCTAGCACAATTTGAGGCCATTTCCTCTTGTCCTATCACTTGCTACTTGGGAGAAGAGACCAACCCCCTCCATGTTCAACCTCCTTTCAGGCAGTTGTGGACAACGAGAAGGTCTCCCCTCAGCCTCCTGTTCTCCAGGCTGAACCCACCAGTTTCCTCAGCCGCTCTTCATCACGCTTGTGCTCCAGGCACTGAGCAGCTTCGTCGCCTCCTCTGCACTCTCTCTAGTACCTCAATGTCCTTCTTATGATGAAGGGCCCAAACCTGAACACAGGATTCAAGGTGCTACCTCATCAGCACTGAGAACAGTGGCACAATCACGCTAGTCCTGCTGGCCACACCATTCCTGATACAAGCCAGGATGCTGGTGGCCCTTTTGGCCATCTGGGCACACACATGCTCATGTTCAGCTGCTGTCGATAAACACCCCCTGATCCCTTTCTACCAGGCAATTTTCCAGCCACTCTTCCCTGAGCCTGGGGTTAAATAGAACTGAGTCAAATACTGAGCCCTGGGGATACCACTTGTGACCGGACGCCAACTGGATTTGGCTCTGTTCACCACAATTCTTTTCGTCCAGCCCTCCATTGCACATACACCCATCCAGGCCACGAGTTGCAGCTTCTCCAGGAGATGCTGTGGGATATGGTGTCAAAGGCTTTACTGCAGTCTAAGGACACAACACCCACAGCCTGTGTGGCAGATTCACTCCCCACAACAGACTTTCCCTCATCTGCTCAGCCGGTCACCTTGTCACAGAAGGAGATCAGGGTGGTCAAGCAGGACCTGCCTTTCATCAAGCCATGCTGATTGGGCCCGATTGCTCCTCTTGTCTGTGTGACCTCACAGTCCTTTCCCAGCCATGTTCCTGCTGTTGGCCAATCCCCTGCAGAGGCAGAAGTGACCTCACAGTCCCCTCCACAGCCGTTGGCTTCCTACTGGACTATGAGTTCCTGAGACCCAAGTGACCACATGGCATCGTACCCACCACCACCCTCCTTGTGGTCCAGTGTGTGAGCAGATCAAACTAAGCTGCTTTCATCAAATCTATCCACTAGATTTCCTATCAAGGGTCTGAGTGGAGAAACGTTCCTCAGAGGAGCTGCTGTATTTACTCTGGGGCATTTTACATCTCTGCTTCTGCCTTTTTTCTTCTTCCTCTGTCTATTCTGATGTGAAAGAGCTCTCCAAGGAAAATATTCATGGAATCCTATAATAACACAGGTTGGAAAAGACCCCTGAACACCATCTCTGTCCCACTGACCTTTATGGCACCCCAAGGAATAGCTGATGGCATTTGTGCTCCCTTGGGTTCATCTCACCACACGCACACTGTGGACATGCACATGATGTGTATGTTTACAACTCATCTGTACCATGAAAACACGGACTTTTGACCTAGTATTTCATAGAATCATGGAATGTCCTGAGTTGGAAGGACCCAAAGGATCACAGAGACCAACTCCTGTCCCTGCACAGGACACCCCACAGGTCACCCCGTTTGTCTGAGGACGTTGTCCAGTTTCTTCTTGAACACTGTCAGGCTGGGGCCGTGACACCTCCCTGGGGAGCCTGTTCAGTGTCCAGCACCTCTGGGGGAAGAACCTTTTCCTCATGTCCAACCTAAACCTCCCCTGACACATATTCCTGCCATTACATTGGGCTCCTTCACTAGTCACAAGAGAGAAGAGATCAGTACCTACCCTTCCTTCTCCCCTTGTGAGGAAGCTGTAGCCACCATGAGGTCTCCTTTGAGTCTTTTCTTCAGCTCTGATGGTGAGAAACCCCTTGGTTTGCTTTCAGAAGCAGAAAGGAGAAGCCATGACATCCAGTCTCTTTTCCTGCAGGCTGCAGACATCAGTCTCGCTTCCCCACTTGCTCTCAGCCCAGCATTTCTGCACCTTCACTGATGTGTCTGCACCCTCACCGGCTGCTCTTTGGAACACAAACCATGGGCTGATCCAGCTCCCTCTGGGTCACCTCTTGCACCACAGCACTGCCCTTCCAGTGACATTTCTTCCTCCTCATATCCATTCCTCACCTTCCAAGTAGACTTCTTTTTTCTCTTTCCTGCTTCTTCCCACTATCAAGAAAAGCTCAACCATCTCATAAACTGCCCTTCATGCAGGGAACCCAAACCATTAGGCTTCTTGTGGTCTTTTACCTGACCAGAGAGAAGTCACCTTGCCATGGTCTTCTAAATCCCATGAGTGCTGCTGGCCTTTCAGCTTCTCTGACAGACACGACCATGTCCCTGCCGATGTCCTGTCGTGTTCTCAGGTGGGATGGACATGACAACCCGTCATGTCCCTGCTGCTGGGCTGTCACCTCCAGACACAGAACTGAGCCCACTGTCCCCTTCACAGCCACAGGATTCTGACTGGATTATGAGTGTCTGAGACTCAGCTGACCTCATAATACCAAACCCATCCATCCCTCTCCCCACAGCCCGCGGCCTACACCAGATAATAGTATGCTTCCCAAAGCAGGGTGACCAGGTGAGGTTCTTCAAGGTCTTCGCTCAGCTTTGCATCATCTCCATCACAGCACAGAAGCGAGAATAAAGACCTTCAGCAGTTTTGGCCCAAATGCTGGTCACTGGGGGATGACACACTAACTGCACAGAGGACACTGCATTGCAGATGATAATTTGGGCTTGATGTTTCAGTGAACTTCCCACCAAGCATCCACTTCTTCAGCACAAACAACATCAATCGGGCTATAAGGACACTACGAGAGACCATGTCCAAGGCCTGGCACAATTTCATACACACAACACGCCTGTCTTTCTCGTGCCCATTTTGGCTCACAAGTCTCTTTCTTGTCCTCCAAGTGCCTGCAGATGGCTGGAGGAGGATTTGTCCCATCACCTTCACAGGGACAGAGACAAGCTGACCAGCCTGTGATTCTCCCCATTCTCCTTCCTGACTTTCTTGAAGATGGGTTTGACAGATGCCAGGACCTCCTGGATTGCACTGTCATTTTGAAAACACAATCCAGAATCACAGGGCAACTGAGGTGAATCTCACTGGGTCAGTGGGGTTTGTTCCCAGAGTCACACACACAAATGTCAGGGTTGTGCCAGGTGTCCATAACTGAGTTGGCTTTGTCGACTCTCAGCTGAGGCAGAATCATAGAATCAGAGAATACTTTGATTGGAAGAGACCCTTGGGATCATTGAGTCCAACCATAACCCAGCTCTCGCACTAAACCCTGAGAACCTCGTCTAAGTCCCTTTTAAATCCCTCCAGGGTTGGTGACTCCCCCACTGCCCTGGGCAGCCTGTTCCAATGCCTGACAACCCTTTCCAGGAAATACTTTTTTCCTAATATCCAATCTAAACCTCCCCTGGTGGAAATTGTGGCCAATTCCTCTTGTCCTATCACTTGCTAGTTAGGATAAGAGACCTGGACTCACCATATTCCAACCTCCTATCAGGCAGTTGTGGACAGTGAGAAGGTCTCCCCTCAATCTCCTCCAGGCTGAACAGTCCCAGCTCCCTCAACCGTTCCTCATCACACTTGTGCTCCAGACACTGAGCACCTTTGTCACCTCCTCTGCACTCTCTCTAGTACTTCAGTGTCCTTCTTGAGATGAGGGGCCCAAACCTGAACATAGAATTCAAGGTGCGGCCTCACCAGTGCCGAGAGCAGTGGCACAATCACTTCTCTAGTCCTGCTGACCCCACTATTCCTGATACAAGCCAGGATGATGGTGGCCTTTTTGGCCACCTGGAAACATTCTGGCTCATATTCAGCCAGCTATCGCTCAACACCCGCACATCCCTTTCCAACAGGCAGCTTTACAGCCACTCCTCCCTGAGCCTCCAGAGCTGCCTGGGGTTGTTGTGACCCAAGTGTAGGACCCAGCACTTGGCTTTGTTAAACCTCAGACAACAGGCCTCAGCCCCATGATCCAGCAGGTCCAGATCCTTAGGCATGGCCATCCTCATGTCCCACATCATGAGGAATGGACATGGGGACCTCAGTTCAAGGCAGCACATACTAGTGCTGCATTCAGGCCTTCATGGAAACTGCACGAATAGCTGATGGCATTTGTACTGAGTCGGGTTCATCTTATGTACATGATATGCATGCTCATATCTCATCCATACAGTGGAAACATTGGCTTCTGACTTATTCAGTGTTCTTGTGTTGAGGGATGAACAACCTCTCTCAGCTGGGGTGAAGGGCCAGTGCAGGAAAAGGTGGTTATGAGGGGCTGGTCTGTGGTGATTGTCCTGGGCCAGTTTCCCCAGGTTGTCCCATGAACATGGGCACACACCAGCCCCTGCTCTGCTGGTGCTTCAGGGCTCTCCCAGGAGGCCTGTCTGGGAGAGGACACTGCTGTGTGCCAGCCCTGCACACTCACACACTTCAGCCGTTCACTGGTATTTTCTGCTCTGGGGCATTTGCCAGTTCAGCCCTCCCACCCCCTCCTGAATTGTACCACCCCCTGCCCTCTCCCCAGCCGAGCCCGGCAGAGCAGCCACACTGGAACTGGAACTGGTCCCACAGCAGTGGGGACCAGTGAGAATGAAGGACAGTGAGAATGTTCATCCAGCCAGCAAGCTGAGTGGGTCTCCAGCACAGGCAGCTTGCAGACCCAGGTCCAGACTGGCTCCCCAGGAAAGCATGAGGCATTTGGCCTAGGGGATCCTCAGGAAGGTCCTGCTGCCACAGTGCCAGGGCCACCTGCCCCAAGCTCCCACCTGCAGCAAAGGGTTTCTCTTTCCATGTCTTTCCTGCACACATACAGTGCCCCACTCTTCTCCTGGAACATCCCGTCTCCCCACAGAGCCCTTTCCCAAGAGAGCTGAGCTATGCTGACTTGGCCAGCTGTTCCTGCCCCCCTTCCCATGCTCCATAGAGCTCCAACCTGGTGGTGCTGCTCTGCAGAGCAAGTGGGCTGTGGTGCCCAGGGCCATGGGGTGAGTCCGCAGATTCACGTTGGTCAGGGTGGGAGGAAGACCCAGCTCAAGGTGGCTCCTGTTCACTCCCCCTCAGCACACAGACATGGCTCCTGCAGCCCCAGAGATCCTAGAGAGAGGATTCTGGGCAAACAAGTCAGTGCGGGGTCCTTTATTTCACTTTATACACACGGAGGGTATGGGTCCTTATTTACACAAAGACTATGGGACACAAAAGACAGGTAGATATGGACACAGCCATAAGAAGACAAATAATTTTGCCTATGGATAGCATTAATACAACCAAGAAAAACAAACACCAAAGAGAAAAAAACAAACAAACAAACAAACAAACAAGAAACACCCAAAACACAAAAGCTACAGAACTCAGGGTGAACTAGCAATGTAGCAATGCGTTATATTACAACTGACATGCAGAAGCAGGACGTCAATTCATTACAGCTTTTGAAAATCAAACACTCCTCACATTCCTTATAGACTCCTTGAGTTCCCTGTTCCTCATGCTGTAGATGAGGGGGTTCACTGCTGGAGGCACCACCGAGTACAGACACCACCAGATCCAGGGATGGGGAGGAAATGGATGAGGGTTTCAGGTAGGCAAACATGCCAGTGCTGATGAACAGGGAGATCACGGCCAGGTGAGGGAGGCAGGTGGAAAAGGCTTTGTGCCGTCCCTGCTCAGAGGGGATCCTCAGCATGGCCCTCAAGATCTGCATGTAGGACACCACGATGAACACAAAACATCCCTCAAAAACAAAGCACTAAACATGAGAAGCCCAAGTTCACTGAGGTAGGAGTGTGAGCAGGAGAGCTTGAGGATCTGGGGGATTTCACAGAAGAACTGGTCCACAGCATTGCCCTTGCACAGGGGCAGTGAAAATGTATTGGCCGTGTGCAGCAGAGAACAGAGAAACCCAGTGGCCCAGGCAGCTGCTGCCATGTGGACACAAGCTCTGTTGCCCAGGAGGGTCCCGTAGTGCAGGGGTTTGCAGATGGCAACGTAGCGGTCGTAGGACATGATGGTGAGAAGGTAAAACTCTGCTGAAACTAAAAAGACAAACAGAAAGAGTTGTGTAGCACATCTTGTGTAGGAAATGACCCTGGTATCCCACAGACAGTTGGCCAAGGATTTGGGGGCAATGGTGGAGATGGAGCCCAGGTCAAGGAGGTCGAGGTTGAGCAGGAAGAAGTACATGAGGGTGTGGAGGTGCTGGTCCCAGGCTATGGTGGTGATGATGAGGCCGTTGCCCAGGAGGGCAGCCAGGTAGATGCCCAGGAAGATACAGAAGTGCAAGAGCTGCAGCTCCCGTGTGTCTGTGAATGGCAGGAGCAGGAACTGGGTGATGGAGCTGCTGTTGGACATTGGCTGCCTGTGGGCATGAGGACCTGTGCAAGGAGGAAATGGCAGTGACAAGTTAGAGGGACTTCTCTGAGGAAAGTAAACATGCTGTTTCTCAATGAAAACCTCTTCCCTGATAGAAGGATGTTTCAGCTCATTCTCTCTTTCTACCAGCTGAGAAAAACAGCTCATCACATTTTAAAATACAGCTTGGGCATCTGGTTTCCATGGACGCAAGTCTGGGGCAAGAGCCCCTGAGTTGATATCAGAACAAGAAGTGACCCACACTTCCACCCCAACCCCAGAGAGCAAGAGAACCAGGGAAAGGTGGAGAAACAGGGAAGGACACTGCAGTGCTACCAGAAAATAAATCAAGGACAGAAAGGCAGACGGGCATGATGTGGAACCTTCTCCTGACCCAGCTGTGTTGCTGCCACTCACATAATGACACTGGAGACCAAGTACTTTTAGCACCTTTTTTGAATACCATGTTCCAGGAACCCTTCACCTGGAGGTCCAGCTGCTGAGGTGGAGACTCGTGACCTGGACCCCATGGCTTTGGGGCAGAGGGTCTGCTGGGGAGCAGAGGAGACCAGGGGTTGCACTGGGAAATGTGTCTGAACTGCAGGGGATGGCAGGGGGGCCTGAATCCCATCTCAAGCATTTCAGGTTGTAGCTCCCTCTCCCTGCCCATGTCTGTGCTGCCTGCAGCTGTGTCTCTGTCCCTGGTCTGCTCCCTGTCAGTGTCACAGACCCCGTCCCACCCGCTGTGTGCTCAGCTCTGTCCTGCTCACACCTCCTGGCACTGCCCAGAGGCAGCTCTGTGTGTGCAGGGGCTCAGGAGCAGCTCAGACACGTCCTAACGGGAACTGGGGTCTCAGTGTCTGCTCCAAAGAGAGAAATAAATCCCCATCTCCCACTGCACACCCAGACGAGCAAGAGTGGAAAACTGAAAGCACAGACTCCTTCCCTTGCAGCTGTTCCTGTCTTGATGTTGTTGTTCAGAAGGACCCTCTGCCATGTCTGTGGGGTTTATCTGGAGCTCTGAGCAGCCCTGACCCACACAGCCCCCTTCAATCCCACAAGCTCCCTGCTTGCCCTGCCGGGGGTCGCTCCTTCTACCCACAGCTGCTGCCGTGGGATCTCCCCAGGCAGGCTGAGCGCTGACCCTGGCAGGCGGCAGAGTCCCTGCCCTGGCACAGCCCTGGGGTGCAGGGACCCTGCTCTG
Organism: Columba livia; assembly: GCF_036013475.1. NCBI lineage: Eukaryota > Metazoa > Chordata > Aves > Columbiformes > Columbidae > Columba > Columba livia. The sequence continues at coordinate 33,681,952 of NC_088609.1, forward strand.
CAGGACAGCCCTGGGCACCCCTGGGTGCTCACCCGGCCTCACAGCTGTTCAACATGGCCTGACAAGAGCCCCGCCCTTACAGATCCCACAAGCTGTGCCTGTGCCAGTTTCAGGAGATGCCTCCAGGAGCTACAGCTGCACTGCCCTGCACCCAGAGACTTACCATGGCAAGGGCTGCAAAGGTTTCTCCTCCAGTGAGCTCTCAGTCATCCTCCCAGTCCTGACCACCTTTAATCTCTCTCTGCCTTGCTTGTCTCCTGAGATCCCCAGGCAGAGCCCTCAGCCCTGCTGTGCTTTGCAGAGGAGCTGCTCCTGGGCAGAGCTGTCTCTCTGCAGCGCTGCCACTGCCATGAGCTCCCTGTGTCCCAGGAGTCCAACCCAGCTCAGCAGCACAGGAGCAGCCCAAGGCACTTTAATGACCCCTCTGGTGGGTTTGGGGCTGAGTCCATGGACCTCAGACCCTGGGGGAAGTTAAAGAAACCTCTCAAGAAGTCAGATTCAGATTCAAACTCCAAAGTTTCTTGTAATGTTAATTGGTCCCACTGAGGGAACCTACTGAGAAACAATATCCAGGCTTGGTTAGAGAAGAAAACTGGAGGTCAGGAAAAGCAAAGTAAAGATGTCTCTGATGCTGAGGAAACCTGGCTGTGTTTTTTTAACCAAAAGCCAAGCCCTGACTTTGTACCACGGGAAAGCAGATCCTGTCCCTCCCACGTTGCCCAGGGCCCTTTCTGGGACAGTGTGATGTGGGGCTGTGAGAACAAGGCCAAGGGCAGGACTATGGTCCCACACCTCCCAGGTTCCTGGCTGGGGACAAGGAGGCAATGAGGCCCCTGTGCTGGAAGGACAAAGTGTCTCCTCACACGCATCAGAGGTGCAGACAACAGCCATAGCCAAGGGGAGAAGGAGCTCATGTCTGGTGGGGCTTTCAGCCTCTTTACATCCTTTGATCATCTCCACGACAGCCTGTCCTGTGCTGTGGCATCCCCTGCACATCTTTCCCTGCAGGCTGGAGACATCCCCCTTGCTGCCCCACCTTGCTCTTGTCTGAGCATCTTCCTTCCTTTGCTGAGATCTCTCCATCCTCCCCAGCTGGTCCTTGAAGCACAAAGCCTTGGGCTGATGCAGACTCCCTCTGCTGACCTGCTCCCCCACAGCACTGCCCTTCCACTCACATTCCTTTCTGCTCATGTCCAGCCTGGACCTCCCCAGCTGCACTCTGTCCCTTTACTTAATTCCAATTCTGTTTCCCACTATGCAGAAAACCTGCACCACCTCTGAAACCACCCTTCAGGCACTCTCAGGCTACTCCTGCACTGCTGCAGCCTCCCCAGCGCTGCTGGGCCAAAGCAGCCCAGGTACCTCAGCACCCCACACCATGTGCACAAGGTGCTGAACCTGCCTTGGCAAAGCCCTGCACTCTCCAGTTCCTCCCTGCTGCTCCAAACTGGGAAGCTGCACACTGGCACACACCCGTGTGTGTGGGTCACACCAGTGCTTAACCGAATGGGATGAGAACTGCATGTGTCTGGGTCCCCACACTCCTCCTCATGCAGCCCCGTGTGCAGCTGCCTTGTTCATGGTGAGCATGCACCACAGGCTGGTGTGGGGACCTTGTAGTGCCCAGGCCCTTTTCCTCAGGGTCACTGCTCAGCGTGTCAGGTCCTGCTCTGTCCTGATCGATGGGGTTATTGTCCCACCCTGATACAGCAATGCTCATTTCTTTATGCACAAATTAGAGACCTTTCTGTTAGGTGAATCCCATATTTTCTCAAGGTCTGGACCCTCCTTCGACTGAAGCTCCATTTGCTCAGCTGTTAATATTTGCATGCAGATTGTTTATCCTGATGGGTTGTCTCTCCCAACATAACGGTATGATGAGTTATAGGATACTATAAATACCATCTCCTGTAGAAACAGTAGGGTCTTGGGGCTCTGGTGCTCATAATACCGGAGATCTGGATTTAGAGAGCAAGTTTCCATTCATGTGGGAGAGCAGCAGGAATGTGTGGAGCTCTGCCTGGGGACAGACAATGTCAGCTGAACGTTGAGGAGTCAGCAAGAGAGGGCAGAACAACATGGGCAATGTTGTGGTAACTGGCCTCCTTCAGACAAATGAAAAAAGCCTCATGTTTCCAGGGCTGTGTCCTCATGGCAGACCTGAGATATCAGAATATCTACAAGGTACCAGCCATCCAGAAGTATTTTGGACCTCATTGACAACATCTTCCTGACACGGATGACTGAGGAGTCAGTGAGGTGAGGTGCCCTGTGGGACTTCACACTTACAAACCAGAAAGAGTTGGTCAGGATGGAACAGTCAGGGATGGGAAAGTGGAGTTGAGGCTCCTGGGAGATGATCACAAGGCCAAGAGCAGGATTTCAGGAGAGCAGGATTTGGCCTGCTGAGGAACCTGCTTGGGTCCTATGGGATATGACCTTGGTGTCTGCAGTGCTTTTTCTCACCAGGATCTGGAACTGGGAAACAAGGAAGGGCTGGTGAGGGGTGTGAACATCAGTGTCCACCTTGGCTGTCGTGACCAAGACACAGTGCGGTCCCAGGCACCAGAGGGGAGGGAGGAAGGCCAGCAGCAGAGTACAGGCTGGTGGGCTCCAGAGGAGAACACTTAAGACATACTGGGGGATGGCGGCCAATAAAAGTGGTGACATGGAAGTTGGTCTGAAGGGTGAAGGAGCTCAGGAAACCTGATCAGCCTTACAGGACAGCCTGCTCCAAGCACAAGGATGATCTCTTCAAATACCCATGAAAAGAACCATTTATCTCATGAGACTGTTTGCCTGAACTGATGGAGCTCCAGGGCACAAAGGCAGCACAGAGGAGGTGGGAGCAGGGGAAGCTGCAAAGGAGGAATTTAGAAACCTTGTCCATGGATGTGGGGATGATGCCAAAGCTGCCCTGGACTTGATACATGTACCTGAAGGGCAGCAAGATGAGCTGACGGAGCTTCACTTGCAGTAGAAGAATAGACAGGGTGATCATGGGCCTGCTGCTCAACTTTGTAAGAGTAGAATCAGACAGGACTGAGGTTCTTCATGGCTTCTTTGCCTCCATCTTCACCAGCAAGGTCTCCGGGGACTTTGTTCCTGACGGCAGGAGTCTGGAGAACACCCAGCAGTGGATGGGGCTCAAGTCAGGGGTGACCTGAGAAACTCAGACACCATTACAGAACAGGAGATGGGTCACTTGACCAGCTCCCTGAACACAAGTATCGCTGTGCTGTGGCACCTGAGATTACAGAGAGAACCCACCTTTGATCCAGAGGAGTGTGGCTCCTCTTGAGGTGTTCTGGACTATGTCCTCATTCAAGTGGTGATTTAGGCACCCACTTTTCTGACGTATTCAGTCTTCTCAGGACACGTTCCACATCCATTTGAACAGGAGAGTGGTTATACCACCTGTTCTGGATAGGGAGGGAAGGGTGAACAGGGACAAAAATAGAATAAATTTGGCTTTACTCCTATTTATTATGGAAATGCTCTGTGTTTGGCTATTCCTGAAATCTCCCTAATCATCCACACCAGCCTTGAAGCCTTTAGGAAATCGGTGCACAGAGCCTTGGCTTGTAAGGGCATTTTATATGTTAGTGAGCCCTCTGGTGCCGTGACCCTGAACTGCAGATGCTGAAAGAATGAACAAACATCTAATGAAGTGAAAGGCAAAAGCAAACCCCAAGTTTCTGAGGGTGTTTAGGACCCCATGAAGGGCCATCACTGACACAGCTGTGAAGGAAACAACCAGTGCAGGGCCCTGTCCCTGGAGCCTGGTGAAGGAAAGACTTGGAGACACTGGTTCCAGGTGGTGAGGGCCATGTGGAGGTGGCTCTGATGTCAGGTCAGCCCTTGATGTTTGTTCATCACCAGAATGGCTGAGCCCTGACCCCTGGGACCTGGTAGATTTTTCTCAAATGTTTTTCAAGGTTTTTCCTGTGATCACTGTAAGTGTTTTGTGGTTTGGGGGTGGTGTTTATGTCAACTCCTGTTGCTTTAACTGCAAGGCTCTGGATTTCTGTGGAGTTGGAAATGCCTGTGAGCAAATCACAACTCATCCACCTTCTTTCATACACCTGGCAATGGTCACCAGTCACCTCAATGTCCCAGTCCCACACCTGCTTGAATCCCCTATTTGGATCCATAGCCCTTCACTCCAGGAGGTTCATGGATGTACCAGGCTCATGGATGATTCCTGAGGACCATCCAAGTGTGGGCAGTGTAAGAGAGGAGCAGAGCAGGGTCAGCTCATGGGCCATGACTGAGCACAGCCACCCCAGCAGCAGCCGTTCCTCATCTCCCAGGCACAGCCATGCCCACAGCATGGAAATGTCACTGCCATACATGATTAGCCCAAGAGAGGCCTTTCTTCCTTCCGTATTCCCAGCAAAATCTTCCTCCTGTTCCTCCTCCACCTGCAGACATCAACTGCTTTCCATTTCTGGGCTCAGACATGGCTGGAAGGGTTCACTGAAGCCATCAGCCACCTCATTGCTTTTCCCTGACATGCCCTGACCCTCTCCCACACCTACAATGGCCAATCACGGCTACTCAGGCCTCCCGCTCTTCAGAAGAGGCCTCGAGCTTCTTGGTTGTTTCTGGTGCTTATTATGAACTTCCTTACTCTCTCCAGAGTTCATGGTGAGCTTTCTTGTCCATAACAGCCCTTTATGACCATGTCTCACTAAATGGTTGTGTTTGTATGATCATTTGTGTGGAAAGGGCAGTCACAGGACAGCACCCAATATGTCAAAACTGATGCCGAGTGAAATGCCATAAAGACCCGATGAGTTCCCCCTGTGTCTGTGTCTCTCCTGGAAGGAGTCTGTCCTGAGAAGGGGATCCAGCTCCCGCCACTCTCTGCAGAGGCACATGAGCAGTGTCCATCACCTGGGGACACAAAGGGTGACGTTTGCCAGATCACCCTTCATCTGAACCGACAGATGTGTGGTTGTGGATGAGGTATGGAGCCTTATAGTGCAAATACCTATTTAATTGTCATTGCCAGAGGGGCTACCACAGATGCAGAGTACTATTTTACAGATATTTAAATATAAGCATATAAAACTGACATTCCTAGACATATTACACAAACGCTTGAAGGATTATTCATGCCTTTTAACATGATTATCCTCAGAAGTCCCACCAGTTTTGCATCTCAGGAAACGGGATGCCAAAGTTCAATGGCAGGATGGTTTGGACTCTGTGCTGGGATCTGGAAACTGAAAAGTGCTCCCATCTCCCAGCCCCCTGCCCTCCTCAGTGAGGGTGTGAGACATTCTGCCAGCGAGGGCTGAACTCACAGCCATGACCAGTATCTTATGTCCAACTGCAGCCAGTGGTGTCCTGCCAGCTCAGGATTGGAGCTTCCATTGCTGGAGGTGTTTAAAAGATGTGCAGATGTGGAGCTTTGGGACATGGTTTGGTGGAGTACTTGGGAATGTTTGATATACGGTTTGACTCCATGTTCTTAAGGGTCTTTTCCAGCCCAAATGATTCTCTGATTCTATGATTAGGGTTGAAACCATTTCAATCCCATCACCTCCAGCTTCCCTCAGAGGCTGCTGTTGTGTGGCACAACTGTCCTGGCTCTCCAGGCAGGCTGGGCCCTGGGTTGGTGTCTGCACTGGCAGTTTTCCCCTTCCTGGGGTAAAAGGCTGTTGAGCAGAGACAGTTGTAGAGATCAGAGTCACAGGGGTTTGCAGCAATCCTTTCAAAACTTGAGCAGGATGAGCTTTGGAGCCCAGGAAAAATGGAGATGCTCTGAAGGATGTTTTGGAAGAGTGGTACTGTCATTGATAACAGTAACAGGGAACTCCTTCTTCTCTTTGGTGACTATGATGATGAACTAAAGCTCTTTAATTTCATTCCTAACAGTCATTCTTACTTTTCAAAACATCTACTACACCTCTGTAGTTGTGTCTTGAAAGAAGATCTTAGAACAATGATTTTTCTCTCTTTTTAATCATATAAAGAGTACATCTCCTGGACAGAATTAACAAAAAAATCATGCATCTTTCATAACTTCTCTCTTTTTTTCCCCTGTTGTGAGGTGTTGATGGCATAGGTGAATAGTTTGTTTTTGAGACAAAGGTGGCCAAGGAATAGATCCCAGGTCAGTGCAAAGGCACAAAGGAAGCCAGAATCTTTCTGTGGTGTGCACTGACACACACTGTCACCTGCATTTCCAGTCTCTGCAGTCCCAACCGTGCAGCAGAGTCTGGAGTTCTGAGCTCCCTTCATCTGCCCTGTATGACATGTGTAAAATGGAACTACCCCAGTCCAATGGCTGGTTTTGATTCTCTTCACAGCCTGAAGCACCACATGGGTCAGGAGACAAGCCAGGATATCCAACCAGGACTCACATGCTCTGCACTTACAGTTCAGGTGTTCACTGTAATCTCAGCAGACATGTCACGCTGATATCTGGGTGCAAGGAGCTGGTCATGTGTCTCATCTCTATTTCTGTAACGATGGCTTTGCTGCCTAGCTGCTGTGCAGACTCTGTACATGGATGTTGACACCTCTTGAACAACCTGCTATGAAAGCATTAGCAAGATGAGCTGTTCTTTCTGGAAGGGTATAAGGACAGCAAAAAAGAAGACCCTGGGTGGGAACATATGAAAAGGGATGCACAAGATGTGATCAGGGCCGTTTGGGGGCCCTTGTAAAGCAGCTCTGGACCCTCTGTGAATTATTCCTGTGGTCAGGGAGAACCTGAGAGATTTCTCTAAATTGAAAACGTAAAGGAGAAGGAAGGACAGCGTCATTCAGGCTCCAAGCGAGCTCAGGACATGTCTTGACCAACTTCCTGCTCACAGCAGGGTCAGACCAGATTACTCAGGGCTTTATCCAAACACATCTTGCTCACTTTCTGGGACAGAGTGAGTGCGCACACCTGGGAAACAGCTTCCAGTGCTTGACTGTCCTCATGACTGGAAAGTTTCTCCCTTTCTACAGCACCTTTCCAAGCCCAACCACCCAGATTGTTTTTACCCATCTACTTACACACTGACACAGACCAGACTTTACTGCCGTGGGCACAAGAATGTTGTGGGGGATGATGCTGAATGCCTTGCTCACTTCCAGGTAACGGGCCATTGTTGTTCTCCCCACGTCCACAACCCTGTCCTTTCCTCACAGAAAGCAAAGAGGATGGACAGGCACAACCTGCCCTGGGTAAACCCCGTCACCTTCTCTTCCAGACACCCAGAAATGGAGTCCCAGTGGACATGCTCTGGGGCACAGCCCTTAGTTCCCCTGCTCACCCACTGGCCATTTTGAAAAGTGCACACACTGTGTGAGAGCTGCCAGTGGTCAGGGAGTCCCCCCAGTCTCCATGAGCTTTCCAAGATGGTGGAGAGTGGCCTCACTGTGACATCGTCCTGCTGTCTCAGCTCCTGGGATGCTGCCCCTGCTGTCCCATAGACTGGAGAGGATTGTGTTAGTTCCAGTGACCCCGACTTGATCCCCATGCACTGCTGATTATTCTGACTCCAGCCACAGAGATCTCAAGACACCTTGCTGGTGAAGAGGGAGAACAAGAGGACACAGGGATTCTCACCACTTATTATATTCATTAGTGTCCACACAGTGTCTTTGTTTCTCCTTTAACTGTTCCTGCAGTAGTAACAGCTCATTATGGGGCACTTGAATTGCCTTACAGGTCTGGACTGAGCTTTGATCTGGACTGTTGCTGTGCTTGGAGGCTGCTGTCCCTGCAGACCAGATGAACGCACTCCTGCCACCCTGCCTGGCAGTTCATTCCATCTGTGTCACAGCTCTGTCTGCAGCACTGACAGCTCCAGCTCCCCCAGTCAGGTCCCTGGCTGAGGACATTGCCTCACATCTGGGCTGAACCACCTCACCTGTGGCACCAGCCCAGCTCTGACCTGCCGCAAGAAACCTGGTACCAAGTGTCCAAGAGCCCATGTGTGCAAAGGCTTTGCTGCAGAGCACAGACATGACATGGCCAGAGAATGATGAATGTCTCTCTAGACCTAAAAGTATAAAACCAGAATAAAATTACTAAATCCATTCAACTGAAGATATTCCTTCTTCAGCCTGGAGAAATTAGATCCTTTGCTGTAACCTTCCAGGTGTCATGTCTAATGATGGGACAAGAAGAGATTATTTTCATACCAGTTTATTTTCTAATAGGAAGAATATAATGCTGGCAAGAAGTGTCTGTGCAGAGGAGAGAGAATCAACATCACTGATTACTTGAAGCTGTTTGAAAGGTTGTGTCCCTGGAGGCCCAGGGACACCTGGAGGAGCCCAGAGTGGACAGAGAAAGGGACATCATGGGCTGCTCCTGTGCTTCTGAGCTGGGCTGGGCTCCTGGGACACAGGGAGCTCATGGAAGCGGCAGCGCTGCAGAGAGACAGCTCTGCCCAGGAGCAGCTCCTCTGCACACGCAGCAGGGCTGAGGGCTCTGCCTGCAGCACCGAGGGCACGGGAGCCAGGCACAGAGAGGGGAAAGGCAACATGGGGTGGAGGATGCTGAGAGATCACTGGGAGAGAAATCTTCATAAATATTAAGCCTGTGGCTGCAGGACATTGCATCTGCAAATCATGGCAGAATCTCTGATAGCTGTCACATTGCAGAGCCTACAAGAGACGTAAGGACAACCCTTATAGATTCTCTGATCAGAGGAGAGGATGAGCTGCAGAGCAGGGATTGCCTTCTGCACTGTCAGAGTGACAAGACGTGAACGCTGAGTTCTCCCCAGGGTGGCTGTGGGGTGTAAATGTAAATGTGCAGGCAGGGGTGCCCAGGGCTGTCCTGCAGAGCAGGGTCCCTGCACCCCAGGGCTGTGCCGGGGCAGGGACTCTGCCGCCTGCCAGGGTCAGCGCTCAGCCTGCCCGGGAGAGCCCAACAACACTGAGGGGAGAAGCTGTGGGGGGAAGGAGCAAACCCTATTGGGCAGGAAGGGTGCTTCTGCTGTGGAGAGGGTGCCGTGTGGTCAGTGCTGTGCACAGTTCCAGATCACCTGCAGGATTTTTTGCGGGGATTAGGAATGACGCATACCAGGACATAGACAGAAATTCACGCAGAGGCAGAGATCTTGTTCAGGAAGGAGCGCAGAGCCTGGCCAAGCAGAGAGCTGACCTAGGCCTAGACTGCCTTCTTTATTCACCATTGACAATTTATAGGATTTATAGGTACGGACCTGGACTAAGATGTTTACAAAAGGTGTTTTTCCACTAATTGTTAATAAAAACACACTAAACTCATGTGATGTTTGTCTCACTTGTTTTTTCACTCATTCACAGACCAGGCCCAAGGACATTCACACATCCCATGCACTTAGGGGTGGTTATCCGGCCCGAGATACCATTCTCACGTGTCCGGGCTATAACTTTTTACAATTATGAGAGACGTACTTCAAAGTAATCTGTCCAAGGCCCTTTATATATTCTTAAGTTAGTATTATGTCTTTGACCGTCCAGATGGTCATGTTAGTATCGATCTTCCTTTATCATCCAGGTGGCTGGAACCGCACAACTTGCTTTCCCACATTTTACTTTCCAACACAGGTCCTCAAGACATTATCTTAGAATCTCTCACATATGTCCAGTCGAAGAGCTTGTCAGAGGAAATAAGGTGAAGTTGGTGCACTCTGATGAAAACAAGGTTTCATACAAGTTTGTCATTGTTTTACTTGTCTAGTAATACTATATAACAGATTTAAAGCAGTACGGAGAATGCCACATTGTACACCTCGTGTTGCAAATATCGGCACTGAGCGTATTTCTGATATGAAATACAGGTGGATGCCTCTTGGAAGATTTTTATTTCTTTATAGAATGTTTTTCCATTTTTTTTTTCCATTGTCTGGAATGCTTTTCCTGTTCCTCTTTCCATTTTTTTCCATTCTAGGATGTGAATGTAATTTCCTACGATCAGCTCTTTGGGAGAGTGAAATCCAGGTGTTGACTTTGCTCTAGTTGGGAGGGGAGAAAATACAGCGGTTTTGACTATTGATGTGATTCAGAGCAGCACACCAGACAGATGCGCTGGGTGCAGCTTTTTTAATGCGAGACTTGCAGAAACAAGAGGATAAAAACCTCCTCTGCTGAGGCCATGACATGAGGGGCAACGTGTCGGGCATAGTGACAGAGAGGACCCAGGCGTCCGAGTGCTGGCACAGCAGTGGGAACATGGACACGGACACACACATCCACACGCAAGCGTAGCTTTGCTGAAGGGATTTACTGATTATGAGAGGGAAATGGCCCAGGGCTCCCAGGGGATCAGATGGGGTCATCCAGGGATGATCATCTCCTCATGCCGCTGGAGGGGGGACAGGACACGGCTGTCACCATCAGTTTCAGTTCTGAAATCAGAGCCCAAAATGAGACCTCCAGTGTCAGCTGGGACATGAGGGGAGGCTCGTCCCCACCGTCTCTCTCTGCAGAGACCCAGGGAAGGAGACGAGAGTTGGAGCCCTCAGTCAACCCAGGACAAGACTTGGTTCTCCTGAGATCCATGTGTCACCCAGAGCTCTTTGGCCAGTGTGTCATTAGCCCCGGATTCCCCTACATCTCCCTCAGGGTGATCCTCAGGGTCTGTCTGGCCCCAGAGGCCCTGCCTGGCCTGCCTGGTGACCCTCTGGGTCTGTAGAGCCCCACTGGGTGCAACAAAAGTCATGGGGGCAGCTCTGTCCAGTGTGGCCTGGGACACATGTCGTGGACAGTCCCCTCTGTTTTCTTTTCCTAGATCCACACTCTGCCCACTCAGACAGCTCAGGGATGCCCCAGGGTCCAGGACCCTTGGTGGGGCTGAAGATGCCCTGTTGCTGCTCACTGGGAATAGAGGAGATGGCCGCACTACCACATCAGCGTCTGGAAGATCTGGAACCTGGCGTTTCTGCTGCAAAACATCATCCACTCTGACAGAGGGAGCTGGGGAGAAAGGTTGGGTGAGGGACACACTTGGGTGCACTGCGAGGCAGGAGAAAGCGATGGGGTCCTTGGGGAAGGTGACTCCAGGGAAAAATGGTGTACATGAGCTTGTGTGGTGGTGCACAGAAAGCAGTGGAGGTCCTGGGGAAGGGGCTGTATCCTGGGGTATCCTGGGGTGCACTGGGTTGTAGTGGGTTGTGATGGGATGGATGGGAATGCAATGGGAGCCCTGGGCAATGGGGCACCCCTGGGAAAACACTGGGGAGCAGGGATGTTCTGGGGGTCTGCAGGGGGTGCATGGCAGTGTACTGGGGCACACTGGCATGTTCTGGGGCACACTGGGATGCCCTGGAGTTTTGTGGCCATGGGAGGGAGGTTGTGGGGCCAGCAGAACTTGTGACACCTACTGCAGCCCTCTTCACTCGCCCGAGTTTGAGTCCCCCCTGTAGAGAGACCATGAGACCTCAGTGGTCACTGGGATGCCCCAGTCCCAGCAAGGGAGGGGAGGACCAAAGTGCCCTCCAGTTCCCCAGACTGGATGTCCTCCAAGTCCACCCCGCTACCTACATGCAGGAGAGAACCTCCACTTGCTTCCAGCAATGTTCCTGGAAGTGCCTATGAAAGAAGAGAAAGGGGTTGGTCTGGCATGGAGAGAAATGGGGCTGTGGGTGGGACACAGGTGACACCAGCCCACCCAGGCCCATGGATTCTCCCCTATCCGAGCCTGAAAATCCCTTCGGCTCCCCCCAGCCTCACTCCTCCAAGTTTCACCTGGGATTCCTGTTCATGCAGGGACCAGGGCTCGGGTCGGAGAAAAGGATAACATGGGAATTTGGGGCCTCCAAGGAGGACGGTGGTTGCGGGGACCCAGAGACAGGGCACTGGGGTGAACTAGCAGAACCCAAGGGACCGGGCTGAGGGTGTTGGAGGGACAGGACTGCATGGGATGCAAGTGAGGGGTAAAGGAATTCAAGGAGAGGGGTCACGGGGAGTTCAAGTGAGGTTGTTGGTGGCGGCAGGAGGAAGAGGACAGCAGAGGAACAAAACGCGGGGATTGGGAAAGTGTTTGGGAGGGGGTGTTCAAGAAAGGGGATCTGGGGACACTACCGCAGTGGACAGGATGAAAGGCAAAGGATGGAGGGGAAAGATGGAAAGAAAGGCATTGGCATCCATCAAGGGGAGAGCATTTGGGGACCCTATATAGGACACAGAGGAGATCCTGAGGAGGAGATACCTGAGGGGCCCAAAAGGATGGAATGGGGAGGCCCAAAGAAGAGGGATGTGGGGGCACGAAGACAAGAAACCGGTGGGGGCGCTCACTGAAGCCTCACCTGCACTTCCTCCAGGATGCACAGCAGGATGGTGAAGAGCAGGGCCACGCTGAGCACTGCGACCTTCATCTTTCTCTGTAGTGCAGGGAGTCCTGGGTGATGCCGGAGAAGGTGAAGGCACCTTTATCCCTCCCAGGACGACTCCTTGCCCCTCCCCACCCCTCCAGCCCCCAGGGCAAAGACAGGCTTGGCAGAGACACCTGCCCTGGCAACCCAGCCTTGGCACAGAGTCACCCCCGCTTTGAGCACTGACCCAGCTGCCTTCCCTGGCACCAGTGCAGCTTCCTGCATGGGGCAGCTGCACGGGGAAGGGCCCAGGCATCCACGGTGGCGAGGAGGGACAGGAGCGTGTCCCTGACAGCCAGACACCCTATGGTGATGACCCACTGCTCCAACTCGAAACCTGTGTTCCCTGTGGAACCCCCCTCAGAGATGGCACCAGCCTCAAATCTGGCGTCTCTAAGCACAATTATCTCTGAGCCCTTTCCAGCCCCTTAAATAAATGAGGGGTTGGGAGTCACTGCTCTTCTTGGGGCACCAGGGACCCCAGGATTAGGGAACTCTGGGAGGTGGGAGGACAGCTGGGGCAATGGGCAATGTGGACAGCTGGGGACTGGGATGCTCAGTCACTGGTGGCACTGACAATGGGGAGCACTGGTGAATCCTGGGCTCAGGGAGAGGAGGGCTGGGCTTGGGGGAAGTGCTGGGGTGGTGTCAGTGCCCAGCTCCTGCTCACCCCATTTCCCTTGCACCGCCAGCCCCCAACTGGTCCAGTCTCCAGCCACAGCTGAGAACAGAGCAGAGGGAACATCCCCTGACCTGGCTCTCACCTGCCCCTGCCTGGGGTCACTGTGCCCTCCAAGACAACCTGGGTCCCACTCTGCAGAGCTGATCCCGCATGGTGGGTCCCAGTGTCCCCGTCCCCAACAAGGCTCTGGCTCCAGCCCCGTCCATTCCTGGGACTTGGCCACAGCTCACCAAAGGCCCTTGTCCCCACCGAGTGTCCCTTCAGTGCCCCCATCCTCGGCCCAGGCCAGCGCTGTCCCTGAGCAGGATGTGGCCATCCAGAGGGACGTGATGAAGCGGGTGCTTGTTCCCAGGCAGCCACTCAGAGCCAATTGCGGGACGGAGCTCCCCTGGCATGAGGACGGATGTTTGCTCCCATAGTGGCTCTGATAAGCTCTGTTTGCCCAGGGCCCATGGCACAAGAAGCCCGTTCACCAAGATCAGTGCCTCACAGAGTGACCGATTGGGGGATCCAGGGCAGTTAAAGCAGCCTGGAAGCCTGGGCTCCCCCAGCCCTGGCAGCGGGCAGAGCCCACAGAGAAGGGCAGTGCTGGGGCAGCGGGGAGGAGCAGGTCCTGGGGCACCCGCACGCCTGGGGCTCCCTGACTGCCCTGGGCACAGGCTGGAGCCCAGAGGTTGGGGGGTCCCAGGGGAGCAGCTGGACAGCCGGGGTGCCACTCTGCTTCGGGACAGCCTGTGGGCAGGGGAGTCCTGCCGGAGTGGGGCTCAGAGCAGCTGGGAGATGGAGCTGTGTCCCCAAGGGCACGGCCTCCCTGCCCTCTCCCCTGCCTGCCTTGCAGCTCTCCCTGGCTTTTTGGGGGGCGGGGGGTTCCCTTCACTGCACCCCTGGCCCAAGCATCCCCATCCTGGGGGCCCTGGTCAGCATCCTCTGGACACTGTGGGGCAGTGTGAGAGTGGGGGAAGCCGTTTATTGCTGCAGTCTGAGTGGGCTGCTCCCCGGGCAACCTGGATGTTGAGTGGTTTCCATCACCAGTCCGTGCTCACTGACTGGGGCAGAAGAGGGATCTCAGATTCCCAAGACCCGATTTCTGTCCCCTGCAGAGCTGGCAGCCCTTCAGGGACATACATGCCGTTTGTTCTGATATTCTTCAGTGGCTGACTCTTGGGTGTGTAAGCATCTCCGTGATGTACTTTTACAAGTACAAGCAAGTTGTGCGGTTCCAGCCACCTGGATGATAAAGGAAGATCTATACTAACATGACCATCTGGACGGTCAAAGACATAATACTAATATAATAATATATAAGAGGCCTTGGACAGATTATTCTGAAGTCGTTTCTCATAATCGTAAAAAGTTATAGCCCAGACTGGTGAGAATGGTATCTCGGGCTGGATAATCACCCCCAAGCACATGGGATGTGTGAATGTCCTTGGGCCTGGTCTGTGAATGAGTGGGAACGTAACTGAAACAAACATAACATGAGTGTGGTGTGTGTTTAATAACGATTATTGGAAAAGCATCTTATATCACATCTTAGTCCAGGCCCGTATCTGTAAATCCTATACATTGTCACTGGCTAATAAAGAGAGGGTCTCAGCCTGGCTCAGCTCTCTGCTCAGCCCGGCTCTGCACTCCTTCCTGAACAATATCTGACTGTACATGCATCTCTGTCTGCGTCCTGGCGTGCATTGTCCCAGACGGGTTTACATGTGTACTGCCGGTTGCTCCTCTTCCATTCCTGTAGCCACCCTCCCAGGGCATTTGCGTGGGTCACGTAGCCTCCCTCACATGCATCCATGGGTCAGTGCAGAGTTAAAGCAACAGCTATTTCACTTGTGCAGCAGTGTCCAAAGCCAGCTGGCTGGCTTTCACCACTGCAAACTGACGATTCACCTTGTTCTTTGGCAGTTTCTGTGACTTGTCGTGTGGGACTCCACACAGCAGCTTTCCATGTCCAATGTTTTCTCGCAATACGACAGGACGCATCTCTAAACATGGCAAGTTGCTTCTCTTTTTCTGGTAATTTATTACATAGTGGGGCCTCTTCATCATGCATCTCCTTCTCTGGTGAAACTCCAACGCTTCAGGCCTCTGGCCAGCCCAGGATCACTTCCAAGAACCTGGGGCCATCAGGGTTTCCCATTCAAGCCCATTGCATTAGCAGGACAACCCGTTTGCTCCATGTAGCATCAGTTGTAGGACGTGTAGAGGGGACCCTCCCTTTGAACATCCAGCCCAGCAGTGGCAACTGGCGTACCAAGGTGAGTTGTGCTTCAGTACCAACCACTTCTGAAGTGGCTTGAAGCCCTTCAGATGCCGTGAATAGCTCTTTTTCAGTTGGAGTGTAGTGGGCCTCTGATCCTCTGTACCCCCCACTCCAAAACCCCACACACTGACCTCGAGTCTCTCCTAGTGTTTTCTGCCAGAGGCTCCTGGTGGCTCCTTGGTCCCTGGCTGTGGTGTAAAGCACATTTTCTCATCTTGTCCTGTCTAGACTGGCCCAAGGGCACGAACTATCCCCCAGAACATCCCCGCTCCCCAGTGTTTTCCCAGGAATGCCCCATTGCCCAGGGCTCCCATTGCATTCCTGTCCATCCCATCACAACCCACTACAACCCAGTGCACCCCAGGATACCCCAGGATACAGCCCCTTCCCCAGAACCTCCACTGCTTTCTGTGCACCACCACACAAGCTCACGTACCCCCTTTTTCCCTGGAGTCACCTTCCCCAAGGACCCCATCGCTTTCTCCTGCCTCGCAGTGCACCCAAGCGTGTCCCTCACCCAACCTTTCTCCCCAGCTCCCTCTGTCAGGGTGGATGATGTTTTGCAGCAGAAACGCCAGGTTCCAGATCTTCCAGACGCTGATGTGGTAGTGCGGCCATCTCCTCTATTCCCAGTGAGCAGCATCAGGGGATCTCCAGCCCCACAAATGGTCCTGGACCCTGGGGCATCCCTGAGCTGTCTGGGTGGGCAGAGTGTGGATCTATGAAAAGAAAACAGAGGGGACTGTCCACGACATGTGTCCCAGGCCACACTGGACAGAACTGCCCCCATGACTTTTCTTGCACCCAGTGGGGCTCTACGGACCCAGAGGGTCACTGTGCAGGCCAGGCAGGGCCTCTGGGGCCATACAGACCCCGAGGATCACCCTGAGCACTGGGCAGGGTTCTGGGAGATGTAGGGGAATCCGGGGCTAATGACACACTGGCCAAAGATCTCTGGGTGCCACATGGATCTCAGAGAGTTTCTCCTGCCCCTCTACTCTGCCCTGGGGAGACCACACCTGGAATATTGTGTCCAGTCGTGGCCCCTCAGTTCCAGCAGGACAGGGAACTGCTGGAAAGAGTCCAGCGCAGCCACCAAGATGCTGAAGGGAGTGGAGCATCTCCCGTGTGAGGAAAGGCTGAGGGAGCTGGGGCTCTGGAGCTGGAGAAGAGGAGGCAGAGGGGTGACCTCATTGATGTTTATAAATATATAAAGAGTGAGTGTCAGGAGGATGGAGCCAGGCTCTTCTTGGTGACAACCAAAGGTAGGACAAGGGGTAATGGGTGCAAACTGGAACACAGGAGGTTCCACTTAAATATGAAAAGAAACTTCCTCTCAGTAAGGGTATCAGAACACTGGACCGGTCTGCCCAGGGGGGTTATGGCGTCTCCTCTGCGGACATTCAAACCCGCCTGGACACCTTCCTGTGTAACCTCATCTGGGTGTTCCTGCTCCATGGGGGGATTGCACTGGATGAGCTTTCCAAGGCCCTTCCAACTCCTGACATTCTGTGATTCTGTGAGGTGAAGGGCAGACAGTGACAGCCCTTGGGGTACCCTGTGTTTTACAGTCACCACAGGAAACAAATTATTCGCAGGGCTCTGGTGAGAACCATCCCCCAAGGAACATATTTTGGTGTTGGGGCAGGAGAGGAGCGTGGACAGGCAGCCTGGACCCCTGGGTCCTCTGCCCTGCTCGGGGAGGGGAGGTTCTTCCCTGTGCAATGGGCTCGGCACTCCTGGGCTCACAGGAGATGTCACCACCTCCAGAAGCCACCTGCTGTTCCCAAGGCCACCAGTGCAGCAAGTCAACATTTATTTGATGCAATCAGTCTGTTACAGTCAGTTATCCTGTGTAAAATCGATGCAAAATTACCACTGGGCTTAATTAAATGTGCCATATAACAACCAGGCATTGACAAATTCCTCTGTTTTCCCTGGGAAATCACATTTGCGGCACTTTTACTCCTAAATCTCAGCAGCAGTGTTTGTTAACACCGGTTAACAGCTTTGGGTACCCAGAGCTGCCTTCAGCTCACGTGAAAGCGTCTCCTCATAACGCCCAGCGTGAGCCCAAGAACGACGCCTCCCTAACGCACACACTGTGGAACCTCAAGCAGTGCCCCCTTCTCCATGGGCTGCGTTACAACCTGTGACAGAAAGGGGATTCCACAGCCTGGAAAAGCTCCACAAGGAACTGGAGATTCCTGGATCTCAGAGTAATTCTAGAGCTCAAGTGGTGACAGACATCAGCTCCAGCACTGACCCAAGAAGGCAGCTCCTCCCGTCCTGCCCAGCGGCTTCAAATCCAACACACTTTGTCCCTCCAACAGGACGCAGCTTATTGATTTCTAACACCATTCATCTCTGTCTTCCTCGAGATTAACTAGACATACATTACACAAGCAACCAAGTCCCCGCCTGGAAGCAGCGGAGCCTTTTGCCTTCTCTTTTCCACCCCACTTTGCAGGAGAAAGAAAACAAACGGCAGCAGAGATGCTGAGAAATTCAACCACCAAATGGAGAGGGAACTTTTGAGAGCGGGAAAACTTACCTGTACAATGGAGAGAGCTACGAGGAATGAATAACACTGAAAATGAATCCTTCTTGTCAGGGTAAAAGTGCACAGCAATTAAAGACCTGCTGAACAGACCCCTGTCATTCTCAGAAATAAACAACCCCCAAGGCTCAGCCAGCCAGGGTTACTGCTCTAAATCCAAATGCAGCTGCACCGACCTGAGTCAACATGGACACAGTCGCCTCCCTTGTCCCACACGAAGCTGCACAGGCCACGTGCTGCTCCAACAGGAACGTGCTGGGGACACCCGGGTTTCCCATGGCGGCCTCTGCGCTGCCACCTGCACAAAGCACCAACAGGCCGTCAGTTGCGGGCTCAACTACGGGGGTTCCCGGGACCGGGGGTCACTCGGGACACTCGGCAGCACCAACTGGCTGAAAACTCTCCGGAAATGGAAATTTCACTCAGCAGAAGGCCATGCTCACTGCTAGAAAACTCTGGGTAGCAATAAGCTACGCTGCTTGCTAAAGTCTTCCCACATAGTAAAGCTCCAAGTCGAACCACAACCCTGGGCCAGGTCACATTCTCCCAAGCCTCAGCACCAAGAGCCTGGCTGTGCCCAGAGCTTCGGCTGACGCAGTGTCCCATCCCAACAGATAGGATGAGGGATGAGTTAACTCTGAACGCAACACGCGCCCTGACTCAATGGATGAGATCAGGCGTGAGTTAACTCCGGGTAATTCTGCACGGCAATGTGAAGTGAATGACAGACAATCGCTCCGGGGATATGTTATAGTACCACAAAACTTATCAATACATTGACAGCAAAACCTTTCTAAAAGCAGTGGACTGGCAACAATTAGTAACTGTAATGCAAAACGTCACAGGATTTTAGCAGCAGAACTTACAATGGTATTACTTTATATGTTTAAGGAGAAGGAAGAGAGAGAAAGAAGAGGAAAACTAAGGTATCAGAAAGAGAAAGGGAGAGAGAGAGAGCGACAGAGAGGGATGTCCCGTCTCAACAGATGGGATGAGGGATGAGTTAACTCTAGACGTGACACGCGCCCTGACTCAACAGATGAGACCAGGTGCGAGTTAACTCTGGGTTAATTCTGCGCGGTTATGTGAAGTGAATGACAGACAATCACCTCCAGGGTCCAATTCAATTGTGAGTTTTACTAAAAGAACTTGTTGGGATATTGGTCACAGAGACTGGTGACTTGGCAAAAGTATAACAGAACTTATCAACACATTAACAGCGAAAGTCCTACTACGAGCAGTATATTGGCAACCATCAGTAGCTACAATATGAAATTTAACCAGAAATCAACAGCAGAGCTTAAAGATGGTGTTATCCTTATATCTTCAAAAGGGAAAGAGAGGAAGAAAGCAGTAGAGAAGGAAGAAAACTAAGGTATAAGGGAGAGAGAGAGATATAGAAGGAGAGACAAAGAAATGAGGGTATAGAAAAAAGGAGAGAAGGAAAGAGCAGAGAGAAAGGAAGAAAGAAAAGAGTGAGGGATCCAGCTTCTTATGGACCCACGGTGTGGATGACAGGACTTGTACAATGATGTACGGCCTCGGTGTTCCACGGCAAGGATGCTGGGGTCAGGAGCGCAGCATCCTCCGATGTCTGGTTCAGTCTGAGGGTCCTCAGGGTGCTGGTATTCTCTTGGTGAGGCCGAGCTTGTATTCCCTTCGGTGAGACTGGTAGGCCCTGGTGAAACTGGTGTTCCCTTGATGAGACTGGTATTCCCTCCCCCCATGCTGTTTTAGGGTGAGCTTTTTATAGCTTCCAGAGTAGAGGAAAGTCTGCGGGGGGGGGTGCAGAAGTGGTGATTGCGAAAGAGGGACAAGTCTGGACAAGTCCTGGGCCATGCTGAGGGTCTCCCTTTGTGTCATGCAGAAATCCAGGGGGAAATGGTGATTGCAAAACATCAACAAGCTCCCACAAGCTCTGGGCCATGATAAAGGGTCTCACCTTTTTCCCCTTGTTTGCCAAGCTGGGCATATCAGGAGATGGGGCTCTGTGCCTTCCAGCACATCCTCCATTTCCTGACGGTCAGCCAGCCTGATCTGTGGCTCGTTAGCTCGTCGTTGATGTGCAGATCACAGTGCCTCCTGCTCTGAATGTGTCTTCTTCTGGCTGAAGAAGTCATAATGTTTTCAGCCACGATCCTTATCAATCCTCTACAAGGGAGAGTAAGATATCACCACTCCAACAGGTACATCGGTCCTGCGACAACCACTGGAGGGGGGGACGCGTTGAAGATTTACATGCCGCCAACCTGCACCATACGTGAGGTTGTTTTATAACCCAGTTCATTTACATGCGAGATAGGAGAAAGCGGTTTTTCTCCTCCTCTGCTTGCTCTTCATGCTAATTAGGAAGACTCTTCTGAAAATGGGTCTGGGGTGTTCAAACTAGGGGAAAGTTCATGGTATTGACCAGAAGTGAGTTGCCTTGCCCATCAGGGGTAGCTGTTGGTTTGTGGTTTCTTCTGGTAGCTGGTTGTCTGATAGATGGTTCATCTCTATCATCCCAATCAGGCCATGAGACCTTTCACAGCAACACTGTGGCAATTTACCATAATCACAGCGAGGTCTGGTCTTTGCAATACAACCAGCTCCTTTCTCCTGCTGGGCTCAGTGCCTGTACTGGGTGAACAACCATCCCTGCCTGGCCTATAGCCAGGCCCAGACCCCAGCAGACACTGTACCATGATTGCCTGCAAACCCTCATGTGGGATATGGCTGAGACAGGAACAGGTTGGGAGCTGAGGCTGCCAAAGCAAGAAGGCTGGAGGGGAACAGGGCACTGAGGGCTGCTGCGGGGGACTGTGCTGGGGGTTGTTTCCCCACCCCTGAGCACACCCTGCCCCAAGCACGGCCTACATGGTGGGTTGTGGGGCTGGGCCGGTGCAGGGTTGGGTCTACCAGCAGAAGCCACGATGCTCTGGAAAGCCCACCCTGCTGGGACCCTGCAGTGTTAACTGCAGGGATAAAAGATGTACTCTGGAGTGGGAGGTACAGGGTATGCCGTGCCAGCCCCAGCTCTGCCAGAAGCCCTTCTGCAGTCAGAATGCTCCACATGTTTGGGAAGGAACTCACTGCTGCTCACAGGACTGGGGGATCTCTAGTGGTCTATATATGCCAACACCAAGCAACTGTATCACTTCCTCTCTCAGAAGCACTTCTGGGTGCATGACACCCCGAGGACAGAGATTTCCTGCAGCCTTCTTTGTCCCGAGGTGGAGCAGGAACAGAGGAGCACAGGGGGAAAACTTGTCATTTTTTTTTTTATTGGCTTTTTTGATTTTGAAAACAATCCAGGGCCGAGCAGAAGCTGGCAGCACCATGTCCTCAGGGCAGGTGAACGCCGCGGTCGCGGCTCTACTCCTCTTGCTGTCCCGCGGTGCAGCTGCAGCAGAAGGCCCTGCGCAGAGCCCGGAGCACCCTCCTGAACCGGGAAGGCCGTCGCTGTGGAGCTGGGCCCTGCGCTGGGCAGGCGATGTCTGCGCTGGTCTCTCCCCCATGCTCTGCAGACATTGGAGAAACCGTGTTCTCTTCTTCCTCCTTTGCAGCTGGGACGAGAGGGGCTGTGCTGGCCTGTCCATCATCCTCTCCTGCCAAATGAGCCTCAATGGCTTCAAGTCCTGCAGGTGCTGGTGCTGCCACTGGAACATCTGTGCATTGGGCCAGGTCCTGCTGTTCCACCGGTTGCTGGCCAGGTCCCTGCATCTCAGCCTCAGCCCTGCGCACAGCCTCACTGATGATGTACTCGACAATGTCTGACAGGTCCACACCGTCCTCTGTGGGGCTGTGCTGGGCAGGTGCCGGGCGCTCTGCCCCTGCTGCTGCCTCCGTGTCTGTGCAGCTGGGCAAGCCAGACCCCTTCTGGGGACCTGCAGGGGTGTCCTGGAGGTGCTCCTGGACCGAGGGGTTGATCCAGGTGCTGTGGATGATGTCTCCGCCTTGGCTGTTCTCTTTGCTGTTCTTATCTAGCAAGTCCTTGTGCTGGGCCAGGTCATGCTGTTCCTCCGGTTCCTGGCCAGCTGCCACGATCTCAGCCACAGCCCTGCGCATGGCCTCACTGACGATGCACTGGGCTGTGTCCCACAGAGCCGCATCATCGGCTGTGGGGCCCTGTGGGGCAGGTGCTGGGCACATACACAAGCCTTCGTTTTAACCTAATCTCTCCTAACAAATATATGAATACTAAGATATTTGTCAGGACAGAGATCAGTATTATAGTTCTTTCAAAACTCCATGAATATTCCAAGTGCTAAAAACATCGGGAATCGGCTCAAATGAGAAGGGAGAAGTATTGTTATAGTTGGCTGTATTTTGCTTTTGTAAACTGTATCCAAGATTCTCACCTTACCTTGAAATTTCACAGGTTGTATACAAGTTTTATCTCTTAGTTTGAGAACAGAGAACTGAAAGTTAGTTCTGTTAGTTCTCAGTGAGTCCTTATCTTATCCTGAATGGATAGAATGTGCTGAGGATGCACATCTAAGAAATCTGAGTATTTTACATGATTTTATAATGAATATAGGAATAGTGCGCATGTGCAGTGACAAAAGGTGAAAAGTTCACGAGTGAAGAAGACTCCTTACTTCATCCTGAAGACCCCCTGAACCAGAGGACACTGCGCATGCTTAGAGTAGTTCCAAGGTGTTGCAACTGATATTGTGAAATAATGCTGTAATCTGATGAATATGCAATACATACGTTGTAACCCTGGTGAATGTGTATGTAACCAAATTGTATAAATGTAGTGGAGTTCGAATCAGTGGTCGAAGCCAGCTTTGGGTGCGAACCCCTGGTTTCCCAGAGCTGAAATAAAAGCACCGCTTATAACTACATCCGTGGTTATGTGTCCTGTTTGCTAACAGTATGCTGAGTGATACTTTCCCAAGATTCACTAGCCCATTTAGCAAACACATAACTGGAATTTAGCTCTCCTGGCGGTCTCTCAAGGTACAGGAGAAAGAAACATAAACTCATTGGTTGCACTACCATAAAGTAAACCACCGCCAAACCACAGTGTACCGTTATAAGCATGGTCCAGTTCTTTGTTGTTATCTAATGTAAAACTCTATTGACAAGAAACATCCAGAGAAAACAAGGAATACTTGTGCACAAGGTATCAAATAACTTACAGAAAATATACCACAGCATTTTTCAAATCAAAGTAATTCACCTCTACGTTAATACCACTATTCAATATTCTAAACACCCAGACCTGCGAGTCTTATAATCCTATGAGTTAACACTGTGCCAGGAAAATTCAAAGGTACTGTTGATCAGTTTTAAAAACCTTCCGTTTTTTTTTCCCCGTGCCACCCCACGCTGAGCCTGCCGCGTGGCCACGTGGCGCCGAGCCGCGCTCAAACAAAGACACGGCAGACAGCGACACCTAGTGCCCGCGCTGCGCAACGCTGAGCCCGCCACATGGCCGCCGAGGCAAAGGCTGATGGCGGCAGAGAAACGGCAGGGCGCAGGAGCACGCGGGTCCGACCCTGCCCTTAGAAGTGCCAAACTACTAAAAATGTCTCAAGTCCCGAATTTGCCCGCATTCTCCACCAATTATCTGTCGTGGTTTGATCTTGGGGAGACAATCCAAACCGTGGCAAATGGTTTCCCTTCACCCTTTATCCCCCTTCAGCAACCCCCTCTCTCCTTCCCCCTCCTTCTCACTAGGATTTGGGGAGGACAGGAAAAGAGAAAAGTAAAGGAAAAGAGAATTGGGAAACTTAAAAACGTTTACTAGGACTAGGAAAACAAACACAGGGCAAAAATTTCACAGAAACAAATATTGGAAAACCAGTCCTGGAGTCCAGCAGGATCCCACAGTTGAACCGGAAACAGCACAAGACTTCAGCTTGCAGGAACAGCAGAATGAAGGAAAGCAGTCCGATGAAACACAACCAATGCACCGAGCATCTGATGCAAAAAGAGAGCAAGCCAGTCCACTGCTCTGCTTTTATATGCAGGAAATCATGAATGGGATGGAATACCCCTATTGGTCAGTTCGTGGCCACATGACTCGGGCCAGTTTCTTCCATTGCTTCCCCCTCTACTTCAGCCCAAAATGGGGGTGGGGAGGGGCGGTTCACAACACCATGACAGTTTTCAACATGATCGTCATGAGTTTTCTTAAGTAGGTATGAGCCTTCTTTGAAGAAATAGGCTGAAGCCACATTCACAAGACCACACAGTCCGTTTTCAGCAACAGAATCTGCCGTTTCCCCCTTTAGTGACAACCAGGGTTCTCTCAAGGCGCGCTTTTACAGTACTTGTGAGCTGTTCAGTGACTCACTTGCTAAAGGAGGTGGCCTCATCCAACTCCCAGTTTTAGCCTGCCAGCTCTCCAATGCATTGCCTCTGCCACCTTCCTTCTACCGGGCCCAAAGTGCATTCTACTGCCTGGTTAGGGAGATGCACGTGCCACCGGTCCCAAAGCATCACTCTGGGGACCCATCATAGCTGGCCATTACCTCTCAGCTGCTGTACCAGCCAAACCTTTCTGGAACAGCAAACTCTCAGAATCTGCTCCAGCTCTGTAAGAGTCAGTCCAAAACCAGTATCTGCCTGAACATCGCCACCAAGAACAGACTGACAGTGACTTAGAGAGGGGCCTGAGGAGAAGCATTGTGTTGCACAGGTGTCTCCAACCTGGAAGGCTACTGCTAACAATGGCTGCTGTCTGGAGTTTGCCTGCTGCTTCAGCCAAACTAGCCTCCACCTCCTAAAAGGGATTGTTAGACGGGTCTCTCTGACCCAGGGACAATCGCTGCCGTCCAGAAGATGGATTCTTACCTGCAGCCTCAGTCACACCTTGCCCCCCACCCGCTCTCTCGAGCAAAGGACAACAAAAAAGTGCATGCCCAGAAGCTCGCCAAGGGTTCTGAGACCACCCAATGGACCAGAGAGATACCCCTGAATGCAGGCCAGGCAGGCGCAGACAAGCGCTGGCAAGAGAGGAGAAGACATTACTAGCCTGCGCAGTTAAGCCCGGATTGAGAAACAAAGGCGGAGATTGGCCTGAAACAATGGGAGTGAGCGGGGGTGAAGAAGTATAAAGATGGTTCCTGACTAGACGTCATTGAGATCTCCCCACCAGAGGACCCCAAACCACCATGGAGATTCGGCAGGACTTCACGGGACTGGACACCAGAGGGACGCCTTTGGAGCTCACCTGCTGGTAAACCAGTCCTCATTCCCATCTTTTCCTTCTTCTTTCCCTGTTTCTTTTTTCTTTCCCGTTTTCTTACTCTCTCGCTATCGCGTGCCGCTTTACGGGCAAAATAATAAAGTAACACTGTTTGATTGTATTCTAAGCCCTTGGCATTTCAGGTGCCTTAATTTTGTGCTTCGAGAAGAACGTAAATGAACCATCATGAGTCCATCACTGAGTGGACTCTAAGAAGGTCCTTGCAAGCTCTCACTCTCCTTTTGCTCCCCTAGCACACTTCTTCCCCCCTCCATGCAGTTTGGTTTCAGCCTAGGGAGCAGACAAATCCTTGGAAAAAGTAGGCATTCTTTTCATGTCCTATGTCAGCACGGGAAAAGAAGAAAATCCCAAAGTCTCAACATCTACACCGCCCTAAGTGGAAGGCCAACGTGTCCCGACCATCCACCAGCATGATGTGCCACTAGTTCATATACGACTCAGTGATTCTGAGAGAGGTAGAAGAAAACAGGAACCAAAAATTAGAATAAAAAGTCTGAAAGCTTAAGACAAAACAGCACTTCTTTAGAAGGAGATGATTGGCTCAAAGGGGGATGGGGTTGTAGCTGAGCTTGTCCCAGTCGGGCAGCATTCTAAAACTGATGAGGACCAGGTGGCCTCCTATGCCCCTAGGGAGAAATTGATGTGCTCTGCTCGCTCCCTGAAATGCCTGTACACCAATGTGTGCAGCATGGGTAATAAGCAGGAGGAGTTAGAATCCTGTGTTCAGTTGGGAGATTATGATCTGATGGCAATTACAGAAACATGGTGGGACAGTTCACATGACCGGAATGTGGTCATGGATGGCTATGCCCTTTTCAGGAAAGACAGGCCAGCCAGGCGTGGTGGTGGAGTTGCTCTCTATGTGAGAGAGCAACTACAATGTACTAAATTCTGCCTAGGAGTGGATGACGAGCGAGTTGAGAGTGTATGGGTCAGGATTAAGGGGCAGGCTGGCAGGGGTGACACTGTTGTGGGTGTCTGTTACAGGCCACCAGATCAGGCTGAGGAAGTTGATGAGGCCTTCTATGGGCAGTTGAGAGTGGCCTCACAGTCACAGGCCCTGGTTGTTGTGGGGGATTTTAACTTCCCTGATGTTTGCTGGAAGGACCATTCAGCCAGCCAGCCACAGTCCAGGAGGTTCCTCCAGTGTATTGATGATAACTTCCTCATGCAGATGGTGGAGGAGCCGACTAGGAGAGGTGCACTGCTGGATCTCATCCTCACTAACAAGGAGGGTCTGGTCAAAGCAGTAAAGGTTGAGGGCTGCCTGGATTGCAGTGACCACGAGATGGTGGAGTTCAGCATCTTGGGTGGCAGGAACAGACTAGCAAGTAGAATTGCAACCCTGGACTTTAGCAGGGCTAACTTTGGCCTATTCAAGCAAAGGCTGGGGGAAATCCCATGGGCAAGACTGCTTGAAGGAAAAGGGGCCCAAGATAGCTGGATTGCATTCAGAGATTGCTTCTTCCACGCTCATGACCAGAGCATCCTCACACGTAGGAAGTCAAGGAAGGGAGCCAGGAGGCCTGCATGGTTGAATAGGTATCTGTTGGGTATGCTCAAGCAGAAGAGGAGATTTTACAGGTCATGGAAGCAGGGGCTGGCCACTTGGGAAGAATATAAGGCTGCTGTTAGAGGATGTAGGAAGGCAGCTAGGATAGCCAAGGCCTCCTTAGAATGACAGCTGGCGAGAGGGGTCAAGGACAGCAAAAGCAACTTTTTCAAATACATAGCAGATAAAACTAACACCAGAGGCAGTGTAGGACCACTGATGAATGGGGTGGGTGCCCTGGTGGCAGAAGATACAGAGAAGGCAGAATTACTGAATGCCTTCTTTGTCTCTGTCTACTCTGCCGGAGGCTGTCCTGGGGAGCCCTGTACCCCTGAGACCCCGGATGAAGCCAGGTCAATGGAGGAGTTTGCTTTAGTTGATGAGGACTGGGTTAGGGAGCAATGAAATAGCCTGGACATCCATAAATCCTTGGGTCCAGATGGGATGCATCTGCAGGTGCTGAGGGAACTGGCTGAAGTCATTGCTGGACCACTCTCCAACATCTTTGCCAAGTCTTGGGAAACGGGGGAGGTGCCCGAGGATTGGAGGAAAGCAAATGTCACTCCAGTCTTCAAAAAGGGCAAGAAGGAGGACCCGGGTAATTATAGACCGGTCAGCCTCACCTCTGTCCCTGGGGAAGTAATGGAACAGCTTATCCTTGGTGCCATCTCAAGGCATATCAAGGATAAGAGGGTTATTAGGGGGAGTCAGCATGACTTTACCAAGGGTAAGTCATGCATGACCAACCTCATAGCCTTTTATGAGAATGTAACAAGGTGGATGGATGATGGCAGAGCGGTGGATGTGGTCTACCTTGACTTCAGTAAAGACTTTGACAGTCTCCCACAGCATCCTCACAGCTAAGTTGAGGAGGTGTGGTCTAGACAATAGAGTAGTGAGGTGGGTTGCAAACTGGCTTACGGAGAGAAGCCAGAGAGTGGTAGTCAATGGTACAGAGTCTAGTTGGAGGCCAGTATGTAGTGGAGTGCCTCAGGGGTCAATACTGGGGCCAATATTATTCAATATATTCATTAACAATTTGGACAAGGGAATAGAGTGTACTATCAGCAAGTTTGCTGATGACACTAAGCTGGGAGGAGTGGCTGACACACCAGAAGGCTGTGCTGCCATCCAGTGGGACCTGGACAGGTTGGAGAGTTGGATGGGGAATAACCTAATGAAATTTAACAAGGGAAAGTGTAGAGTCCTGTATCTGGGCAGGAACAACCCCAGGTTCCAGTATAGGTTGGGAAATTACATATTAGAGAGCAGTGTAGAGGAAAGGGACCAGGAGGGGTCCTGGTGGACAACAGGATGACCATGAGCCAGCACTGTGCCCTTGTGGCCAGGAAGGCCAATGGCATCCTGGGGTGTGTTAGAAGGGGGGTGGTTATTAGATTGAGAGAGGTCCTCCTTCCCCTCTACTCCGCCCTGGTGAGACCCCATCTGGAATATTGTATCCAGTTCTGGGCCCCTCAGTCTAAGAAGGACAGGGAACTGCTGGAGAGGGTCCAGCGTAGGGCAACGAAGATGAGTAAGGGAGTGGAGCAACTCCCTTATGAAGAAAGGCTGAGGGAGCTCGGTCTCTTTAGTTTCGAGAAGAGGAGACTAAGGGGGGATCTTATAAATGTTTATAAACATATAAAGGGTGAGTGCCATGAGGATGGAGCCGGGCTCTTCTCAGTGGCAAACAATGATAGGACAAAGGGTAATGGGATCAAGCTGGAACACAGGAGGTTCCACTTAAATTTGAGAAAAAACTTCTTTCAGTAAGGGTGACAGAGCACTGGAACAGGCTGCACAGGGAGGTTGTGGAGTCTCCTTCTCTGGAGACATTCAGAACCCACCTGGACATGTTCCTGTGCGACCTCACCTAGGTGTTCCTGCTCCAGCAGGGGGATTGGACTAGATGATCTTTTGAGGTCCCTTCCAATCCCAAACATACGGTGATAATGTGATACTGTGATCCCTGCATCAAACCACCATGACTCAGCCTAAGTAGATCTGCAGCTTATTTTTTTGTACTGCCAGCAGATTGTGGAAGTACACTATAAAGACAATCCTTATGGAGAGATATTCATATTTTAGGCTTAGTCTAAGTGTCTCAGGTAGCTGGGGCTTTTGCTTGGGCCTAATCCATAAGGTCCTATGGCTTTCCTCCTCGTCTGAAGACGAATGTGCTAGAAACTATAAAGCAAAAAAATGTCCTGCAGCCTAGCCTGTCCTTGCCTTGGTTATTTCCTTCTCATCCTGTTCTCTGTCCCATCCTCTCTCACTAACCCATCATCTGGGTGCATGTCTCTTCTTTCCTCTTTTCTTGCCTTTTCTCTCACTCTCCTGCTTCCTGACCCTTTTCTTTCAGTTCCTCCCTCTCACTCCTGCAGCCCAACACTACTTTTTATTCTTCCTTCCCTTTCTCCTGCTCCCTTTGCTTTCTCCCTCTGTCCCATATCTTTCTTCCCGACTTGTCTGTTGGAGATTTTGGGACACTTTGGCCCCAAGTCTGGGCATTAGTTTGACCAGCTTTCAGAGGCCTGGTTGGTGACAGCAGGGACAGCAGGCAGTGACAGGCCCGGGGCTGACAGACTCCCCCTCCCCAATGTGGGGGGGCTCGGCTGCCACACCCAGCTGACATTGAACCTTTGTCACAATGGCCGCTACCGTGGTGAGGATGCGGTAACTCTGCAGGTGACAGGGACACTGCAGGACTTGGTGTAAGCTCAGCAATTTCTCACTTCCCCAAAGAAGCTGAATTCTGCAAATTGCTGGCTATGCTCTTGAAAGGATGTTATCATGTGGGTGTTTTGGTGTAATACACTGAAAAGCAGAGCAGAAATGGTGAAATATTCCCATGATATGCATGATCCCTGCACCAAAGCACCATGACTCAGCGTAAGGAGATCTGCAGCTTATTTTTTTGTACTGCCAGCAGATTGTGGAAGTACAGTATAAAAACCATCCTTATGGAGAGATCTTCGTATTTTAGGCTTAGTTTAAGTGTCTCCAGTAGCTGGGGTTTTTGCTTGGGCCTAATCCATAAGTTCTTATGGCTTTCGTCCTCGTCTGAAGACGAATGTGCTAGAAACTATAAAGCAAAAAAATGTCCTGCAGCCTAGCCTGTCCTTGCCTGTCCTTGCCTGTTCTTGCCTTGCCTTATTTCCTTCTCATTCTGTTCTCTGTCCCAAGCTCTCTCACTAACCCCTCGTCTGGCTGCATGTCTCTTCTTTCCTCTCCTTGCCTTTTCTCTCAGTCTCCTGCTTCCTGCCTCTTTTCTTTCAATTCCTCCCTCTCACTCCTGCAGCGCTACACTACTTTTAATTCTTCCTTCCCTTTCTCCTGCTCCCTTCGCTTTCTCCCTCTGTCCCATATCTTTCTTCCCAACATGTCTGTTGGAGATTTTGGGCCACTTTGGCCCCAAGACTGGGCATGGTTTGACCAGTTTTCAGAGGCCTGGCTGGTGACAGCAGGGACAGCAGGCAGTGACAGGCCCGGAGCTGACAGGCTCCCCCTCCACTAGGGGGCACTCGGCTGCCACACCCAGCTGACATAGAACCTTTGACACAATGCCCGCTACCGTGGCGAGGATGCAGTGACTCTGCAGGTGACAGGGACACTGCAGGACTTGGCTTCAGCTCAGCAATTTCTCATTTCCCCAAAAAAGGTGGAATTCTGCCGACTGCTGCCTTTGATCCTGAAATGGTGTCATCAGGTAGGTGTTTTGGTGTAATACACCAAAAAACAGAGTAGAAATGGTGAAATATTCCCATGATATGCATGATCTTTGCACCAAAATACCAAGACTCAGCCTAAGGAGATCTGCAGCTTATTTTTTTGTACTGCCAGCAGATTGTGGAAGTAGAGTAGAAAAACCATCCTTGTGGTGAGATCTTTGTATTTTAAGCTTAGTCTAAGTGTCTCAAGCAGCTGGGGTTTTTGCTTGGGCCTAATCCAGAAGGTCTTATGGCTTTCCTCCTCGTCTTAAGACGAATGTGCTAGAAACTATAAAGCAAAAAAATGTCCTGCAGCCTAGCCTTGCCTTGTCTGTCCTTGCCTTGCCTTATTTCCTTCTCATCCTGTTCTCTCTCCCATGCTCTCTCACTAACCCGTCCTCTGGCTGAATGTCTCTTCTTTCCTTTTCTCACTCTCCTGCTTCCTGCCTCTTTTCTTTCAATTCCTCCATCTCACTCCTGCAGCCCAACACTACTTTTTATTCTTCCTTCCCTTTCTCTTGCTCCCTTCGCTTTCTCCCTCTGTCCCATATCTTTCTTCCCGACTTGTCTGTTGGAGACTTTGGGTGTTGCCTTCTGAGAGACAGTAGTGACCTGGCTCAGGAACAGCACGGCGACCAACCCCAGGCCACTCGGTCCATCAGCTCGCAGACACCAATGTGGTGGACAGCAAATGACGTTTATTGGCAGGTAGCACAGGTTTATATACCTGGAGTTTACAACGTCACTTCCGTTTGCTTACATCACACACTCCTACCTGTCTAGGGAGGGGCTACTACCCTTCCGTACAGTGCGAGATCTTCCGGCCGCCAGACCCTAACTACCTACATTTCCCCCCTCCCTATGCACAACTAAATTAGCTAAGATATAACAGTCTTAAAAATTTGTACTTCTACCTTAGTGCAATACTATGTGAATAACGTGAACAACAAGGCACTATAAATTGGTGAAAACCAAGGGCTGATGGTGTGCAATACTGTGTAAATAATCTTTAGAGGTAGACTTCATAACGTGAACGATAAGGCACTATAAACTGGTGAAGACTAAGGGGGTGATGGTTAGTAATGGGGTGTAACTAGGGATAACTAGGGATAACACTGGATAAATACCCTTTTAAAGTAGTTGCTGGCATTCAGTCATCATGATGTTAACTTGCTCTAGCCGGCTTTTAACAAACGACACAAGCTTATTTAGTATGCAGTGTCTGAAGACCAGTGTTAATATGACTATAATGATTGGCCCTGCCAAGGTTGATATCAGGGTGGTTAACCATGGTGAATGGCTAAACCATGGTTCAAACCATCCCTCTAGGGCTTCTCTATCTCTTTTCCTTTTTTCTAGACCCCCCGGATAGTTGCAATAATCCTTTCCTGGGTTTGAACTAGGGCACCAATATGTTCCCCATAACGATTTGGATGTGGGAAACAAGTCACCGAATGTAATTGTGAAAGTCGGAGCACCTGCTGTTGTGTTTTCCCTTATCACTTGATCGTTTGAAGCGTCCCGTAGAAGCCACTTGAATGGCTGATGGTGACTGTAATCTGGTTCTGTTTTGCCTGTAGCAACAAACCCCAGAAGCAAGATCACACACAAGTGTCTCAGCTTCCCTCCATGGAGGCTGCTTCGCTGTTGTCTGGATTCTATCAGTGCGGAACTCTCAGGCTCAGACAGGATGCTTGCCGACTTGTCGACTTCTCTTGTCACCGGGGTACACGGATTACAAGGGCACCCAATGATCTGGTCCTGAAAACAGAAACTCAGTTTTCATTAGTTTTGGTCTGAAGATCTGGTTTAATGGACTTAAGCGGACACCATCTGACTCTACCATCATTTTGACTGCGGCATACCCTCACCCAGTCAGAACTAATTTCCACCCCGGTTCCCATTCTCCTAACTCATTTATGACAACAACTGACGGGCCCTCTTCTAGCGCTCGAGTGGCACAGTGTTTTTGGACAGGACTATTCACCTCGCTCCCCCTGGGGAATTGATTTAGTGCTAGCAAAGCAGTCGCTGGCAAGCGTGCCTGGTCTCCTGAGGGAACGGTGGTGCTAAAACCTTCTGTGTTTGCTAATACTTCTAACTTAGATTTCAGAGTTTGATTTGCTCATTCGACTATAGCTTGTCCTGTACTATTAGACGGGATACCATGTATTAGAGTAATATCCCATTTCTGAGTAAATGCCTGGACTGATTTGGACACGAAATGCGAGCCATTGTCTGTTTTGATCTGATTAGGGACGCCAAGCCACGCCATGGCTGTCAGCCAATGTTGGATGGTTGCTTTGGAGTCGGCCTTAAGAGGCTGTGTAGCTATGATCACCCCGCTATATGTGTCCATGGTTACTGCTAGCCACGCTCGAGGTCTCAGCAACTGACAGAGCGTGAAGTCCAACTGCCACACCTCGGAGGCTTTGAGACCTCTGGAGTTGACTCCACTGGACCACAGTGGTGCTTTTTGACAGTGGGGACATGTAGCTACTATGTGTTTTGCGTCAGCGGTCGAAATCCCACATCTCTTTGCTAGGGCCCTAGTTCCAATGTGGAGGGACTCGTGTAGCTGACGGGCATCTCTTAGTGTCCATAACCCTTTTGCAGCGGCGTCTGCTTTATCATTACCGATTTGGTAAAACCCTTTGATTGGGTCATGGCTGTTGACGTGGATGACCGATATGGTTCCTTTTCAGGAGGAAAGTGCTTCTTCTAGCATTAGAGCAGCTGTGGATGTTGACACGCCAGGCCCTGACATGGCCAAGCAAAGTTTGGCTACGAACATCGAATCGGTCACTATGTTGAGGTGTTCCATTGGGAACAGACCACACGCTAGTACCATGTCCGTCGCTTCTAATAGCTGGACTGAAAGCGCACTATTGGCCATTTTAATGCGGTGCCATTCTTCTCCCGATTGCCATACCACTGCTGTGGTTGAGGTCACTGAAGATGCATCTGTGAAGACCGTCGGTCCTTGCTGGGTTCGGTCCATGATCTTCCGTGAAAGGTCAATGTTGGCAATTTTCAGCATTTGAGCCCAAGGGGGCTTGATAGCGTGATGGACTTCTCCGTGAAATCCGGCAAGGGCCACGGCCAGAGATTCCAACATCGCCACTGATTGCGTTAGCAGCTGTTTGCGCAAGGGTAAATATATCCTGGCAGGTTTGATACCTAGGTGCCTTAGGGTGAGTTTTCGGCCTTTCATGATGAGGTTACCGAGGCACTCGACTCCTGGAGAGAATGCGCGTGACGGCTTTCCCAGGACTATCCACTGTATTGGTTGAGCTTTTTCATGGGGGCCCTGGGCTAGAGCCCCTACTCCCCCTCCTTCTGTGAAGTATACATATAGATCAAGTGGTTCGTGTGGGTTCCACCTGGCAAGTGTGCTTGATGATATTTGTTGCTCGATAAAATTGAGAGAGTCCATTGCTTCTGTTGTCAGGGTCTTCTGCTCCCACGGGTTTTTTCCTTTTAAAAGATTGTGCAGGGGAACCATGGTCTCTGGAGGAATCACGACGATGTTGCGGAGCCATTGTAAGGATCGCACACTAACTGTCGCACATCATGAACAGTCTTGACGTCCCGACGGATTATTATCTGGGGAGGGGTTATGAAAGAATTCGTGATCCACACTCCCAAAAAACTTACACATGGTCCCTTTTTAATTTTTGCACTCACGATTTCAAACCCGTTTGTTGTTAGGGTTTCTGAGACCGTTGACGCTAACTGGTCCACCAGACTCTCTGACGGTGAGGCGATAAGGATGTCGTCCATGTATTGAATGATTGTCGTGGTCGGGTCACAGCGCCGAACTGGTGTTAGCACCCGATCCACCGAGATCTGGCAGATGGTAGGCGAGTTGATCATTCCTTGAGGCACTACCTTTCTGTACAGCATGAGAGTTTCCGGCCGCAGACCCTAACCACCCACACAAACCCCATTGGACAGCGTATGTGTCACAAAACCCATTGGACAGTGTGTGTGTCACAAACCCCATTGGACATTGTGTGTATCACAAACCCAATTTGACAGCGTATGTCACAAACCTCCCTGGACAGTGTGTGTGTCCTGAACCCCATTGGACAGTGTGTGTGTCACAAACCCCATGGGACAGTGTGTGTGTCACAAACCCCATTGGACAGCATGTGTGTGTCACAAACCCCATTGGACAGCATGTGTGTCACAAACCTCTTTGGACAGCGTGTGTGTCTCAAAACCCATTGGACAGCGTGTGTGTAACAAACTCAGCTGGACAGCGTGTGTGTCAGAATCCACATTGGACAGCGTGTGTGTCACAAACCCCATTGGAAAGTATGTGTGTGTCACAAAACCCATTGGACAGTGTGTGTGTCACAAACCCCTTTGGACAGTGTGTGTGTCACAAACCCCATTGGACAGCGTGTGTTTCTGAAAACCCATTAGACACTGTGTAGTGTCACAAACCCCATTGGACAGCTTGTGTGTCACAAACACCATTGGACAGCGTGTGTGTGTCACAATACCTATTGACAGCGGGTGTGTCTCAATCCCCATTGGACAGCGTGTGTGTCACAAACCCCATTGGACAGTGTGTGTGTGTCACAATACCCATTGGACAGCGTGTGTGTGTCACAAACGCCATTGGACATTGTGTGTGTCACAAATCCCATTAGATATTGTGTGTGTCACAAACCCTGTTGGACAGCGTGTGTGTCACAAACCCCATTGGACAGTCTGTATGTCACAAACCCCATTGGACAGCGTGGTGTTACAATCCTCTTTGGACAGCAAGTTTATCTCAAAACCCATTGGACAGTGTTTATGTCACAAACCCCCCTGGACAGTGTGTGTGTCACAAACCCCACGGGACATCGTGTGTGTCACAAACTCACCTGGACAGAGTGTGTGTCACAAACCCTATTGGATAGCGTGTGTGTGTCAAAAACCCCATTTGACAGCATGTGTTTCTGAAACCCCATTGGACATTGTGTAGAGTCACAAACCTCATTGGACAGCTTGTGTGTCACAAACACCATTGGACAGCGTGTGTGTGTCACAATACCCATTGACAGCGGGTGTGTCTCAATTCCCACTGGACAGCGTCTGTGTCACAAACCCCATTGGACAGCGTGTGTGTCACAATCCCCATTGGACAGCGCGTGTGTCACAAACCACATTGCACAGTGTGTGTGTCACAAAACCCATTGGACACCGTGTGTGTCACAATCCCCACTGGATAGTATGTTTGTCAAAAACCCCATTGGATTACGTGTGTATCAGAAACCCCACTGTACAGTCTGTGTGTCACAATACCCATTGGACAGCGGGAGTTTCACAATCCCCATTGGACAGCGGGTGTTTCACAATCCCCATTGGACAGCGTGTGTATCACAAAGCCAAATGGACAGCGTGTGTGTCTCAAACCCCATTGGAAAGCGTGTGTGTGTCACAAACCCCCCTGGACAGTGTGTGTGTCACAAACTCACCTGGACAGCATGTGTGTCACAATCCCCATTGGACAGCGTGTGTGTCAGAATCCCCATTGGACAGTGTGTGTCACAAACCCCATTGGTCAGCCTTTGCTTCACAAGCCCTATTGGGCAGTGTTGGTGTCATAAACCACACTGGACGGTGTGTGTGTCACAAACCCCACTGGACAGTGTGTGGGACACAATCCCCATTGAACAGCGTGTGTGTATCATAAACCCCATTGGACGGTGTGTTTTTCCAAAACCCAATTGGACTGCAAGTGTCTCACAAACCCCACTTGACAGTGTGTCTGTCACCATCCACATTTGACAGCCTGTGTGTCACAAACCCCATTGGACTGCATGTGTGTCACAAACCCCATTGGTCAGCCTGTGCTTCACAAACCCTATTGGGCAGTGTTTGTGTCAAAACCCACATTTGACAGCCTGTGTGTCACACACCCCATTGGACAGCGTCTGTGTCACTAAACCCATTGGATAGTGTCTGTGTCACAATACCCATTGCACAGCCTGTGTGTGAAAAACCCCACTGGACATTCTGTGTGTCCCACACCCCACTGGACAGTGTGTTTCACAAACCCTTTTGGACAGTGTGTGTGTCAAAAACCCCATTAGACAGCATGTGTGTCTCAAACCCCTTTGGAGAGAGTGTGTATCAAACCCCATTGGACAATGTGTGTCACAGACGCCCCTGGACAGTGTGTGTGTCACAAACCCCATTGGACAGCGTGTGTGTCACAAACCCCATTGAACAGTGTGTGTGTAACAATACCCATTGGACAGCGTGTGTGTCACAATCCCCATTGGACAGCGTGTGTGTCACATATGCCATTGGACAGCGTGTGAGTCATAAACCCTTTTGGACAGCGTGTGTGTCAAAAACACCTCTGAGAGTGTGTGTCACAAACACCATTGGAAAGCGTTTGCGTCTCAAACCCCATTGGATAGTGTGTGTGTCACAAACCCCATTGAATAGAGTGTGTGTCTCAAACCCCATTGGACAGTGTGTGTGTCACAAACCCCCTTGGACAGTGTGTGTGTCATAAACCCCTTTGGACAGTGTCTGTGTCACAAAACCCGTTGGACATCTTGTGTGTCACAAACCCCACTGGAAAATCTGTGCGTCTCAAACCCCATTGGACAGTGTGCGTGTCACAAACCCCATTGGACAGTGTTTGTGTCACAAAAGCCTCTCGACAGTGTTTGTCACAAACCCCATTGGACAGTGTGTGTGTCACAAACACCATTGAACAATGTGTGTGTCTCAAACCCCATTGCACAGTGTTTGTATCACAAACCCCATTTGACAGCGTATGTGTCACAAACCCCATTTGACAGCGTATGAGTCACAAACCCCATTGGAGAGCGTGTGTGTCACAAACCCCACTGGAGAATCTGTGTATCTCAAAACCCATTGGACAGTGTGTGTGTCAAAAAACCCCATTGCACAGCGTGTGTGCCACAAACCGCATTGGACACATTGTGTTTCACAACCCTCATTGGACAGTGTGTGTGTCACAAACCCAAGTTGGACAGCGTCTGTGTCACAAACCCCATTGGACAGTGTGTGTTTCTCAACCCCATTGGACAGTGTGTGTATCTCAAACCACTGTGGACAGCGTCCATGTCTCAAACCCCATTGGACAGTGTGTGTGTCACAAACCCCATTGGACAGTGTGTGTGTCACAAACTCCATTGGACAGCGTGTGTGTGTCACAACTCCATTGGACAGCGTATGTGTCACAAAGCCCATTGGACAGCGTGTGTGTGTCAGAAACCCCATTGGACAGTGTTTGTGTGTCACAAACCCCATTGGACAGCGTATGTGTATCACAAACCGCATTGGACTGCGTGTGTTTCACAAATGCCATTGGCCAGCGTGTGTTTCACAAACCCCTCTAGACAATGTTTCAAATTTTTCAAATTCTTTCAAAAGTTTTCAAATCTTGTTGAAACTTATAAAATTCCCACTGAAATTTTGCAAATGCACGTCAAAATTTTTACAATTTCACTTCAAAATTTCTAAAATTCCAGTTGGTTGTCTTAAAATTAAAGTTGATTTTTTTCGAATTCCCATTAAAATTTTTGAAATTTTTTGGAAACTTTTAAAATTCTCACTCAAATTTTCCAAATCTCTGTGAAAATGTTTACAATTTCACCTCAAAATTTCTGAAATTCTTTGAAATTTGTAAAATTTTTGTTTAAATTTTTCAAATTCCCTTTAAATTTTTTCAATTATCATAAAAATTGTTCAAATTTGCTTTGAAATATTTGAAATTCCTTTCAAATTTTTTGAAGTCCTGTTGAAACTTTTAAAATTGTCACTGAAATTTTCCAAATTCCAGTCAAAATTTTTACAATTTCTCGTCTAAATTTCTAAATTTTTTATTTGAAATTTGTAAAATCGATGTTGAAATTTTTCTAAGTCCCTTCAAAATTTTTCAATTCCCATCAAAATTGTTCAACTAACCATTGAAATTTTTCAATTCCTGTCTAAATTTTTCAAATCCTGTTTAAACTTTTAAAATTCTGCTGAAAGTTTCCAAATTGCCGTCAGAATTTTTACAATTTCACTTCAAAATTTCAAAAATTCCAGTTGAAATTTTTAAAATTGATGTTCAAATTTTTTAAATTCCCATCAACATTTTTAAAATTTCCATTGAGATTTTGTCAATTCCTGTTGAAATGTTTAAAATTCCCATTCAATTTTTTCAATTCCTGTCCAAATTGTTCAAATTTTATTCAAAATGGTTTAAATTTCTTTTCAAATTTTTTCAAATCCTGTTGAAACTTTTTAAATTCTCAAAAGAATTTTTCAAATGTTTGTCAAAACTTCTGTTTCACATCCAAATTTCTAAAATTCTAGTTGAAATTCTTAAAACTAATGTTTACATTTTTGAAGTTCCCATTCAAAATTTTTTAAATACCTGTCAAAATTCCTCAAATTTTTCTCAAAATTTTTACAATTTCACGTCAAAATTTCTAAAATTCCAGTTGAAATTTGTAAAATTAAAGTTGAAATTATTCAAGTTTCCTTCTAAAATTTTCAAAATCCCCAACAAAATTTTTGAAATTCCTGTCAAAATTTTTACAATTTCACGTCAAAATTTATAAAATTCCAGTTGAAATTCTTAAAATTAATGTTGAAACTTTTAAAGTTTCCTTCAAAAGTTTCCTTCCTTCCAGGGCCCTGGAAGAGGCTGAGGCGTTTTCTTGGAGTTGCATCTGGCAAAATTTAAGTTTCAATAATTCGAGAATGAAACCATCCTAACATGAAGCACAGCGCTGGCCATTCCCAACTTCCATCACCAAAAGCAAAAGGCAGACCAGCTGCTTCTTTAAGGCACCATAGACAAAATAAAGATGCTTAGAACCACAGCAACTCTTCTGTGCAAAACCTGATCATTTGATTTCTATGGAGGAAATTCAACCTCCCTGGGAAGAGAAGTTTGAATTTTGGGAAATGAGTTACCCAAGGCCTTTTAGGAGGACCGTTACGTTTAAATCCCTTTTGACTATCAAAATCAGCCTTTAAATCTTGGTGTAGGAAAGAAGCAAACAGATGGATGTCTCCTGGAGCTCTGCAGTGCGATCAGACCCACTCTCTGGGCACTACCCAGCGAGACACATAAACCTTCCCACACAAACACAGCTCCTGAGCACGACTCCAGCCCTCCCTCATTGCTCCCTTGCATTTTTCGGCATGGCTTTTGCTGTTAATTTAGCAAGAACTCCTCCTCTTGGCAAATTACTGTTGGTAAACTACTGTCAACAAGTCAAATGGCTTCGTAGCCTACACTGGGACCCAGATTGCTCCTAGGAAGGAAGTGTTGATTTCAGAGACAACACATAATACAGATTAAAGAGAAGTACACATTGCTGAGTCAACACCTTGAACTGGGCACCTGCTGAATTGGAACTGGGAGGCATAGAGGAGTCAACGCAGCTGTGATTTAGGGCCCAGCAAGTCCCGTGTGTCAAAAGTGTTCCAAATCGTGCTGAGGAAACAGATGCTTCCCACAAAACGATGTGGGTATCTCTAGATGTGCATCACTACCTTTCTGGCCATGGCCCCAACTGACTTGTTGCGGCACAGCCCCGCAGCACCAGAACATGTCGCCGGTCACCTCCCGCCTGAGGAGCGCAGGTTGGACAGCTGTGGCAAGTTACTTGCTTTGTTCCATGGCAGTTTTATTCCTTTTGCTTTTCATGAAGTGAGGCTGTTTCACGTCCACTCCATCATGACGTTCCAATTTCCCTGAAAGTGCTGGCGTCACCTTATCCCCGAGAAGGACCGCACTGTGAGCAGGAGGAATACTCCAGTCCAAGCCAGGAAAAGAAGGGCTCTGCTCCAGGGACGTGGCGGTGCTGTGCTTTGTCCTGAGCCCCCGGCCGATCGCAATACAACTCTGCCCTTCCCAGGCAGAAATTCCCCGCAGGGCAACTGGGCAGCTGGAGGCTGGGGAGAGAGATGCTGCTGTTGCCCAGTGCTGCCCCAGTCATTGCAATCAGCTCTGGTTCTGTGCAGTGCACGGGGGTGCTGGGGAAGAGGAGGATGCTGCAAAGGCTGCAGCCCGGGGCATGCAGCAGCCACAGACAGCCATGGCTGGTTTGCAATGCGCCACACAGGGATCAGCAGCTGCTGCGGCTCTTGGCTAACTGGGTTTATACCTGAGCCTCCCTCCATTTTTGGTCCCCAGAAACCCAGGGCAGAGTAACTCGCACCTGAGACGAAGCTCTGAGCGGGTGGATTTCTTGTCAAGACCAGCACTGTTTGCGGCGCTTCTCCCCGGTGTCTCAGGCCTGAACGTGCTCTTGTGATGCTGGAAGCCTTGTGCATCAGAGCCTTGTGCAGAGATGGATCATGGCTCGGATTTCCAGCAAGGGAGCGAGCAGTCGGCTCTTCCTGACTTGGAAGACCCTCGGGGGAGGCGAGGGACCACATGTTTGTTTGGAGGGTCTCGACTGTATCAGCTCATGTAGGTGCTCCGAAACACCCCCACAACGGGGAGGTTCCTTGTGAGACGAAGGGGATGCCGTACGGTGCAGGTCAACCAGGCCAAGTTGGCAATAGATTTCAAATGTTCCAAGTCCTGGACTGGAACTGGAGACAGGCGGGTGGGAAGGGAGCCTGAGGGGGATCCGGCCAAACTGCCGGCTTGCGGCAGCACCAGCCCAGGGCTTCCCACAACCAATGCCGGGACACCCCGAGGACAGAGATTTCCTGCAGCCTTCTTTGTCCCGAAGTGGAGCAGGAACAGATGAGCACAGGGGGAAAACTGCCATTTTTTTTTATTGGCCGCGGTCGCCATCCATGCACCCATCCCTGGTGTGGCACCCTCAGGCGTTCCCTCTGGACGCTGCGCAGGCTCAGGACCAGGCACATGTGCAGGCACCCGCGTGGCGCTGGCAGCCGGGCTCTACTCCTCCTGCTGTCCCGCGGTGCAGCTGCAGTGGAAAGCCCTGCGCAGAGCCCGGAGCGCCCTCCTGAACCGGGAAGGCCGTCGCCGTGGAGCTGGGCCCTGCGCTGGGCAGGCGATGTCTGCGCTGGTCTCTCCTCCATGCTCTGCAGACATTGGAGAAACCGTGT
The DNA here is from genome assembly GCF_036013475.1 of Columba livia. Lineage (NCBI taxonomy): Eukaryota > Metazoa > Chordata > Aves > Columbiformes > Columbidae > Columba > Columba livia. Next base: position 33,723,304 of record NC_088609.1, read on the forward strand.
TCTCTTCTTCATCCTTTGCAACTGGGACAAGAGGGGCTGTGCTGGCCTGTCCCTCATCCTCTCCTGCCAAATGAGCCTCAATGGCTTCAAGTCCTGCAGGTGCTGGTGCTGCCACTGGAACATCCATGCATTGGGCCAGGTCCTGCTGTTCCACCGGTTGCTGGCCAGGTCCCTGGATCTCAGCCTCAGCCCTGCACACGGCCTCACTGATGATGTACTGCACAATGTCTGCCAGGTCCACATTGTCCTCTGTGGGGCTGTGCTGGGCAGGTGCTGGGCGCTCTGTCTCTGCTGCCGCCTCCATGTCTATGCAGCTGGGCAAGCCAGACCCCTCCTGGGGACCTGCAGGGGTGTCCTGGAGGTGCTCCTGAACCGAGGGGTTGATCCAGATGCTGTGGATAGTGTCTCCGCCTTGGCACCCCTCTTTGCTGTTCTCATCTTGCAAGTCCATGCGCTGGGCCAGGTCCTGCTGTTCCTCCGGTTCCTGGCCAGCTGCCACGATCTCAGCCACAGCCCTGTGCATGGCCTCACTAACGATGCGCAGGGCTGTGTCCCACAGAGCCGCGTCGTTGGCTGTGGGGCCCTGTGGGGCAGGTGCTGGGCACTCTGCCTCTGCTGCTGCCTCGGTGTTGGTGCTGTGAGGCCAGCCAGACCCCTCCTGGGTGTAATAAGTGATGGTCAAAATTGTTAATGTTGAACAAATCGAGTAGGATTCAATTATATTATGCATATTGTTGTAAGTAGTAACTGCGCTTGTGCAAGGTTGATTATGTTTTGTAGAACCTTGTAGTAGTAGTTAAGAAACCTTAACCTCCGAACCCTAAATTTAGGTAATTAGGCAAAAGAATTGAACCCCATAAACCTTTGTGCATGAAGAACCGGACGAAGACCCCAGGGAGAGGGTAAGCAAACGAATCCGTTCGGTTGGGGTGGGTGTCCTAGAGTGTGCATGAACGAGATGCCCGCGGCTTGGGGAGGAAGCGAAGCGAGTGTGGACCCTGCTGTAAGGCAGGGTGGGACTCTCTAGTAGTGCAGTTCTCATTGCCCGCGAGGGCGTGAGCCACGAACGAGGGGTGCGTGTGTGTGTGTGAAAGAAGGCACTCCAGAAGATGGGACAGAGGAAGAGCAAGCCTTCTGATCCCATGGGAAAGGGACCCAAGGAGAGGTTACCGGATATTCCCCGAGATTCCCCATTGGGCCTTATGCTCAAGAATTGGGAAGGTGCAGCTTGCGCGCGAAACAAAGGTAGGGAAAAAATGGTTTATTATTGCATGCATGTCTCAGGAAACCAGCAGATTAGACCAGATCATTTATTTTGGCCAATTTTTGGTTCATTTGAAGATTGGATTTGTCAGGCCCTAAATTTTTATGTAAAGGATAAGGAGCCCTTTAATCCTGAGGAGAGCGAGTATGCGCGTTGTTGGCTACCTCCTGCGACTCGCGCTGGGATTTTTACCACAGGCGAAAAAAAACCTGGCCTCAAAAAGAGGGCCCCCGAGGAACCTCCACCCCCTCCCTCTCCCTATGATTCCCCGCCAGTAGCGAATCCAAGGCCCCCCTCTCCCCCTATGACTTCGGCTCCTGAGGAGGATTCCGATTCTTCGGGGTCAGTTAGGGGAACCCGAAGACTCATGAGGAGTCAAGCTAGGCAGCAAACGACATCAGGGGCAGGACAGCAAGCATCATCAGAAACAGGGTTATACCCATTACAAGACATAGCGATGTGAGGTCCACAACCCGGGGTGGGATTTGTGTCAGTGCCTCTAAATTCGGGGGATATAAGAGAATTTAAGAAGGAAATGGGGAATTTGTTAGAAGATCCCTTAGGAGTTTTGGAAAGGGTAGATCAGTTTTTAGGACCTAATTTATATACCTGGGATGAACTGAAAGCTATTTTAGGGATGCTATTTACCGCAGAAGAGCGGGAAATTATTCGGAGGGCTGGGATGAGAGTTTGGGACCAGCAACACCAACAAGGGCCGGGTGCTGACATTAAGTGGCCCCAGCAGCTCCCTAATTGGGATAATCAAAACCCGGAACACAGGGGCCGTATGGGAGATCTCCGCACTATAATCGTACAAGGGATTAAGGAATCTGTCCCTCGAGGGCAGAACATAAATAGAGCCTTTAATGAACAACAAAAGAAAGATGAGACTCCCACAGAATGGTTAGAAAGACTAAGAAAGAGCTTGCAGCTTTATTCCGGGATAGACCCTATGACACCGGTCGGGCAAGCTCTTTTAAAAACACAGTTTGTGGCGAAGTCGTGGCTGGATATTAGAAAGAAGTTAGAAAAGTTGGAAGATTGGCAAGAGAAAGGGTTGGATGAGTTGCTAAGGGAAGCACAGAAGGTTTATGTGAGAAGGGAGGAAGAGACTCAGAAGAGGCAAGCTAAAATTTTAGTAGCGGCAGTTCGAGAGGTACAGAGGACGGCTCCACAGAAGGGAGAGCCACCACGCATAGGTGGGAACGGGCCACCTCAGGGAAGTCAAGTCGGACTGAAGGATTTGAAGGAAATTGAATGTTTTTACGGTCAGAGGAAGGGACATATGCGAAGGAGCTGTAGGAAACGTATACAGGATGAGAAAATGTATTATGCTGAGTAGGGCTGTCAGGGGCTCTATTTGCTGGGGACTTCTAAAACAACAGAGCCCTTGATAAAATTGAAATTAGGTCCCCAGCACCAGGAGATGGAATTCCTGGTAGATTCAGGGGCAGAAAGATCTACTGTCCAAACTGTGCCCTGGGGATGCACTCCATCCTCGGAGAAAATACAAGTAATAGGAGCAAAAGGAAAAATTGGGGCAAACGGGAGTAGTCGAACGAGAGGGGAAGTGGTGGCTACCTGATGAGAGGGAAATGCTCCCGAAAGGAGTAGCTTGGTGAGTTTTAAGAGAATTTCATAGGCAAATCCATTGGGGAGTACAGGCCCTGGTAGATCAGTTCGCTAATAAATATATGACCCTGGGAGTGTATGATTTAGCAAAAAGAATTGTTGGAGAATGTTTAACCTGTCAAAGGATAAATAAACAGTGCCTTAGGGAAAGAGTCCCTGGGGGGAGGCAACTGGCCAAGAAGCCATTTGAAAGGATTCAGGTAGACTTTATGGAATTACCGAAGGTAGGCAGGTATAAGTATCTCCTAGTTTTGGTAGATCACCTAACTCACTTTGTCAAAGCCTTTCCGGTAGTTCAGGCCACTGCGAGGACAGTAGTAAAAATATTATTAGAGCATATCATACCTAGATATGGGATCATGTCAGTTATCGATTCGGACAGAGGACCCCATTTTACTTCCAAAATAATTAGAGAAACGTTAGAAGCTCTGGGAACCAAGTGGGGCTATCACACTCCTTGGCACCCCCAGAGTTCAGGAAAAGTTGAAAGGATGAACGGAGAAATTAAAAAGCACCTGACCAAATTAATGATAGAAACCAGAATGAACTGGGTGAAGTGCCTCCCCTTAGCCCTCTTGAATATAAGGACACAACCGAGGGCCAATACAGGACTTTCCTCCTTTGAAATGTTATATGGAATGCCCTATGATTTGGAAAAACCAATCGAACACCCTAAAGTGGAAGAAAAGATGTTACAAGAATATCTTATGGAACTCATGAAAAGGAGGCAAGAACTGTTAAAGCGAGGCCTGGTGGTTCAAAGACCACCTTTAGATATAGCAATACATAGTATTACGCCGGGAGTTCAAGTAGTCGTAAAAACATGGAAGGAATCATCGTTAACCCCTCGCTGGGAGAGACCTTTCCTTGTTTTACTCACCACAGATACCGCAGTCCACACCGTGGAAAGAGGATGGACACACGCTAGTCGAGTAAAAGGTCCTATCCTGCACACAGAAAGTCACCGGGGAACCGGATGAGTTGAAGCTGACCTTCAAGAGGAACAGACACGTGACGCATAGCCCTGGATACTAGGCTTTTTATGGACAATTGTAAGGAATTACATAAGTCGCACATCGCATGTCCTGTATGTAAGCAATGCAATCCGTGGGTACGTTGCATGTGTAACGGGTGCGGGATACAGCAGTGGAAAAAAAAAAAAAAAAGTTTCCTTATGTTGAACAATGGTGTAATGGGTGTAGATACCATTAGGATATTAATAATCACTGATAAGTCCAGATATTTGGGAAATAACCAAGAGGAAGTGTAAGAAGTGTTTTGGTAAGAAAAGATACAGGAAGTGTTCCAAACCCTGTGAGGATTCGGGACAGTGGCCAAACCCTTGTGTTTGAAAATAGCCCTATCGGGTTGAGTATTGGAAAGTGGGTTGTGACAGAACAAGGAGAGAATTCGGGAGGCAGTCCCCTGAAGACTACAACTGCTGCCGAGAAGATAACTTACCCGGCTACTCTGAAGCAACAGAGTAGGCCCAGGGCAAGGCAGAGGGTTATCCTTGTGGGGATTGGCAAGTGCCTCCGAAGACTTCTAAAATAAAGCAGCTCCGTTAAGCAGAACAACCCTCAACAAAATAAACCTCCACTGGCTGATTTTCAGCCAACCAGGGGCCAGGTCGCTCTCCCTAATCCTCCTTACCTTACCGGTAATAATAGCAATAAACCAGGGGAGTTCTCACCAACCTTTTAAATGGACCCTCTATCGATGGGAGGACCAAACGATAATACAACAACAGACCACATCAGGGTCACCTTCTTTTACTGCAACCTTATGCCAATTAGTTCAGATTGAGCCATGCCTTAACAAAATGGGGTTTTATATGTGCCCCAGCACAGGGCCCTTGTATTGTAATACTCCAGGACACTATTACTGCGCTTACTGGGGGTGTGAAACGATTGCCTCAGGCTGGCCAATTCCTCTGGCAAATACTGATAAGTTCTTAAAGGTTGGATGGGGACCTGCAGGATGCATTCCTCCTTCGGGAGCCATGAACCAAGGCCGCCGACTAAAACTCGGTTGTCCTCTGTCGAGGGTTAAGATTGCGGGGTGACAATAAAACCCTGGCAGATGTATTGTTAACCCCCTGTCCCCCCCCCCCCCGCCCCTTCCCCCCTTTCCACTAAGGAGAGGTGGTTGGGAGGAAAAGAAGGACAGAGTGAAGAGAGTTGGAAAAAATTAAAGATGTTTTACTAATGCTACTAATAAGAATAGAGAAAATAATACAAAATATACAAAACCAATCTTGAAAGTCTCAGCAACTGCAGAGCCGGCAACCAAAGTCCTGGTTTAGACTCTGCAGCCAATCAGAGCTGGATTCAGTCTCTCACTAGGCCTCAGTTCGCAGGGACGACTAGCAAGGTCCTCTCCTAATGTTGGCCATAAGCAGCAGGGAAAAGGGCAAAGGCACGAGATCCTCGTGATCTCCCACTTTTATATGAAGTATTCACGTGAATGGGATGTTATACACAGTTGGTCAGTTTCTTGGTCTCTTGTTTCTCGTCGCCCCTCTCGCGAGATGTCCATCCATGCTTATCAATAAGTTTGCATTCCATTGCTAGGTTTACCAAAACATGTGTCTGGTTCTCCAGGAAAATGCAGTTAATATGAAGGCTTTAGCTGACAGGAAAAATTCACTGAAAGAGAAACTTGTTTTTTAACAAAACCAGGACATCCTTGCAACCGAAACAAGCGGGACAGTGATGGCGAGTGTGAATATATATTCCTTAACATAACAAATCCTGAACATAGTGGATAGCTTGTTGGGAAAACATGGGGAATGCGATATTATGAACCGAGTGATGATAGGGGAGGCATGTTCTTCATAAAGAAGGAAGAAGTTAAACCTACCCCTCGAGCGATAGGTCCCAATCCAATAGTAAAATCCCCTCCCCCTCTGGGTAAGGAGACAAGGACAGTAGAGAAGGAGAATATAATAGTAAAAGAGGAAACTGTCACTGAAGCCTTGAAATCTCTGAATACTGAAGCCTCAGAATGTTTGAATCCTCTATGGGAAATTATCCGGGCTACTTATCAAACCCTAAACTATACTCAACCCAACTTAACCACTGGTTGCTGGTTGTGTTATAATGTTAATCCACCCTTTTATGAAGCTATAGGGGATAATCGTCTGCATACCATAAGCAAGGAGCCTGCGCCTATTCAGTGTCTTTGGGAAAAGCAGAAAAGAGGGATAACTATGCAACATGTAACTGGGATAGGGACTTATATAGGTAAAGTACCAAATTCCAAGAGATCACTTTGTGGGAATATCATACCGAGCCTTAATAAAACCACAGGATATATTATTCCCCCGAATGGAACAAAATGGATATGTTCCAGGACGGGACTTACTCCATGTGTGTCTTTAAAAGTGTTTAACAGTTCCCGAGAGTATTGCATGTCAGTTACTATCATTCCAAGGATATTACATCATCAAGAAGATGTGATGTATGATATTTGGGATACAGGGCTCCATCGTACCAAGCGAGAACCCGTTACAGCTATTACTATAGCCACGTTGCTAGGGTTAGGGGTAGCCAGAGCAGGAACAGGGATAGCTTCACTTGTTCAACAAAATCAAGGATTCAATTCCTTGAAGACTGCAATAGATGAGGACCTAGAGAGAATTGAAAACTCCATAACCGCCTTAGAGAGATCTCTAACCTCACTATCTGAAGTGCTGTTACAGAACAGGAGAGGGATGGATCTCCTTTTCTTACAGCAAGGGCGACTATGTGCAGCCTTGAAGGAAGAGTGTTGTTTTTATGCAGATCACACAGGGGTAGTCCGAGACTCAATGGTAAAATTAAGGGAGAGACTGGAACAGAGAAAAAGGGAAAGAGAAGCTGCAAAAGGGTGGTACGAGTCTTGGTTTATTCAGTCCCCTTGGCTAACTACATTGCTATCCACAATAGCTGGACCCTTGATGATATTATTGCTTACCCTAACCTTTGGACCCTGTATTCTAAATCGACTTATTGGACTAGTTAAAAGCCATGTAGAGCAGGTACACCTTATGCTGCTACAGAAACATGATACTGATGAAGAAGCTGAAATGACCTTACTAGCCCGAGAAGCGGTAACTTGATTTGATCAACAAATAAATGAGTAAAAAAAAAAAAAAAAGGAGGGGGAATTGTAATAAGTGATGGTCAAAATTGTTAATGTTGAACAAATCGAGTAGGATTCAATTATATACTACTAGCATCCAGTCAGCTGATCGGAGCCAGCCCAGCAAGAGCCGGAGCTGGCGGGGTTCAGCCGACCACGAGGTTCAGCCGAGATTAGGAAGCTCAGAGGGAAACGTACAGGGACAGCGTGATTCCCGTCGAGTCCCGATCCCTGCAGCCCCGGCAGCCATTGCGAGAGAGCGGCTGACGTGGCGGGGGGCGTTCCCACGGTGACAGTGACCACACCCCCTCCCCTTGCCTTGAAAAATCCTTTGGGAGGGTAGCGACTAGTTGCTGCCCACCAGGTGTAGGGAGGAGCAACCAGCTTGTGTAGTGAGTGAGTCCCACCCGCACTGTGCCACAGCAGCAGGTGTGGTAGCTTGTGTAGCAGTGTGCAAAGAGCAGTTGTTGCTTGTCAGCCCCTCTAACTTATTGCCAGCATCCCAGAGTGCTGACGACCATGGTCGCTTCCAGGAGGAGAGCTTGTCTCAAACAGACTGTGGCTACGCAGACTGAGGAGGTTCTGTCCTGAACAGTGGCTGTTCAGGTCTCCGGCTGCAGGGAGTGCCAGAGCCTGCTGCTGCCGGGGGAGGGAGGCCAGCACTCCACCTGTGTGAGGTGTGAGCAGGTACAAGATCTGCTTGACATGGTTGTGAAACTTAAGGAGGAGGTTGAGATGCTGAGGACCATCAGGGAGTGCAAAAGGGAGATCGACTGGTGGAGTAACACCCTGACGTGCCAGTCGGAAAGGTCCCAGGGAGGTACCCCCCAAAAGGAGGTGGACCTCCTGTCCTCTCGGACAGAGGCAGAAGTCCTGAGACGGCCCCACCCTTGTTGCTGTCAGGCAGAGGTAGGGGACCTGAAAGACGACGAGGGTTGGAAGTGTATTCCGGTTCGGCGTCACGGGCAGGCCCCCTCCCTGCCTGCTTTGTCTCCCCAGGTGCCCCTCCGTAATAGGTTTGAGGCCCTGGATCTTGAAGAAGAGGTAGGTGAGGAGGTGGTGCCAAGCCTGCCTACAAGATCACATTGGAAGAGGCGGTTGACTTCACAACTTAAGACTGCCTCTGATAAGAAAGAAAGAAGGGTGATTGTAATAGGAAATTCCCTTCTGAAAGGAACAGAGGGCCCAATATGCAGGGTTGACCCTCATCTTAGGGAAGTTTGTAGTCTACCTGGAGCCCGGATCAAGGATATTGCTAGAGAACTCCCCAAACTGGTGCACCCGACAGACTACTACCTGCTGCTGGTCTTCCAGACAGATGGGGAGGAAGCTGCTTCCCGTAGTCTGAGGGGAATGAAGAACGATTTCAAGGTCTTGGGAAGGATGGTGAAAGACTAAGGGGCTCAAGTGATCTTCTTTTCACTCTTTCCATCTTCAAGGGACGATGTGGGATGGAATAGGAAAATTCAGTCTCTTAATGGTTGGCTCCCAGACTGGTGCTACAGGCAGGGCTTTGGATTTTTTGATAATGGTTGGTTTTATAAGTCACCAGTCCAGACAGTGTCAAGCGGGAAAGGTTTATCTCGCAGGGGCAAAAGGATGCTGGGGCAGGAATTAGCTGGGCTCATTTGGAGAGTTTTAAACTAGGCTCGAAGGGGGATGGGGTTGTAGCTGGGCTTGCCCAGTGGGGCAGCATTCTAAAACTGATGAGGACCGGGTGGCCTCCTGTGCCCCTAGGGAGAAACTGGTGTGCTCTGCTCGCTCCCTGAAATGCCTGTACACCAATGCGTGCAGCATGGGGAATAAGCAGGAGGAGTTAGAATCCTATGTTCGGTCGGGAGATTATGATCTGGTGGCAATTACGGAAACATGGTGGGACAGTTCACATGACCGGAATGTGGTCATGGATGGCTATGCCCTTTTCAGGAGAGACAGGCCAGCCAGGCGTGATGGTGGAGTTGCTCTCTATGTGAGAGAGCAACTACAATGTACTAAATTCTGCCCAGGAGTGGATGACGAGCGAGTTGAGAGTGTATGGGTCAGGATCAAGGGGCAGGATGGCCGGGGTGACACTGTTGTGGGCATCTGTTACAGGCCACCAGATCAGGCTGAGGAAGTTGATGAGGCCTTCTATGGGCAGCTGAGAGTGGCCTCACAGTCACAGGCCCTGGTTGTTGTGGGGGATTTTAACTTCCCTGATGTTTGCTGGAAGGACCATTCAGCCAGCCAGCCACAGTCCAGGAGGTTCCTCCAGTGCATTGATGATAACTTCCTCATGCAGATGGTAGAGGAGCCGACTAGGAGAGGTACACTGCTGGATCTCATCCTCACTAACAAGGAGGGCCTGGTCAAAGCAGTAAAGGTTGAGGGCTGCCTGGGTTGCAGTGACCACGAGATGGTGGAGTTCAGCATCTTGTGTGGCAGGAACAGAATAGCAAGTGGAATTCCAACCCTGGACTTTAGCAGGGCTAACTTTGGCCTTTTCAAGCAATTGCTGGGGGAAATCCCATGGGCAAGACTGCTTGAAGGAAAAGGGGCCCAAGATAGCTGGATTGCATTCAGAGATTGTTTCTTCCACGCTCAGGATCAGAGCATCCCCACACGAAGGAAGTCAAGGAAGGGAGCCAGGAGGCCTACATGGTTGAATAGGGATCTGTTGGGTACGCTCAAGCAGAAGAGGAGAGTTTACAGGTCATGGAAGCAGGGGCTGGCCACTTGGGAAGAATATAAGGCTGCTGTTAGAGGATGTAGGAAGGCAGCTAGGATAGCCAAGGCCTCCTTAGAATGACAGCTGGCGAGAGGGGTCAAGGACAGCAAAAAGAACTTTTTCAAATACATAGCAGATAAAACTAATACCAGAGGCAATGTAGGCCCACTGATGAACTGGGTGGGTGCCCTGGTGGCAGAAGATACAGAGAAGGCAGAATTACTGAATGCCTTCTTTGTCTCTGTCTATTCTGCCGGAGGCTGTCCTGGGGAGCCCTGTACCCCTGAGACCCCGGATGAAGCCAGGTCAATGGAGGAGTTTGCTGAAGTCATTGCTGGACCGCTCTCCATCATCTTTGCCAAGTCTTGGGAAACGGGGGAGGTGCCCGAGGATGGGAGGAAAGCAAATGTCACTCCAGTCTTCAAAAAGGGCAAGAAGGAGGACCCGGGTAATTATAGACCGGGCAGCCTCACCTCTGTCCCTGGGGAAGTAATGGAATAGCTTATCCTTGGTGCCATCTCAAGGCATATCAAGGATAAGAGGGTTATTAGGGGCAGTCAGCATGGCTTTACCAAGGGTAAGTCATGCTTGATCAAACTCATAGCCTTTTATGAGAATGTAACAAGGTGGATGGATGATGGCGGAACAGTGGATGTGGTCTACCTTGACTTCAGTAAAGCCTTTGACACAGTCTCCCACAGCATCCTCACAGCTAAGTTGAGGAGGTGTGGTCTAGACAATAGACTAGTGAGGTGGGTTGCAAACTGGCTTAAGGAGAGAAGCCAGAGAGTGGTAGTCAATGGTGCGGAGTCTAGTTGGAGGCCAGTATCTAGTGGAGTGCCTCAGGGGTCAGTACTGGGGCCAATATTATTCAATATATTCATTAATGATTTGGACGAGGGAATAGAGTGTACTATCAGCAGGTTTGCTGATGACACTAAGCTGGGAGGTGTGGCTGACACGCCAGAAGGCTGTGCTGCCATCCAGTGGGACCTGGACAGGCTGGAGAGTTGGGCGGGGAATAACCTAGTGAAATTTAACAAGGGAAAGTGTAGAGTCCTGCATCTGGGCAGGAATAACCCCAGGTTCCAGTATAGGTTGGGAAATTACATATTAGAGAGCAGTGTGGAGGAAAGGGACCTGGGGGTCCTGGTGGACAACAGGATGACCATTGAGCCAGAACTGTGCCCTTGTGGCCAGGAAGGCCAATGGCATCCTGCGGTGTATTAGAAGGCGGGTGGCTAGTAGGTCGAGAGAGGTCCTCCTTCCCCTCTACTCTGCTCTGGTGAGACCCCATCTGGAATATTGTGTCCAGTTCTGGGCCCCTCAGTTCAAGAAGGACAGGGAACTGCTGGAGAGGGTCCAGCGTAGGGCAACGAAGATGATTAAGGGAGTGGAGCACCTCCCTTATGAAGAAAGGCTGAGGGAGCTGGGTCTCTTTAGTTTGGAGAAGAGGAGACTAAGGGGGGACCTCATTAATGTTTATAAATATATAAAGGGTGAGTGCCATGAGGATGGAGCCAGGCTCTTCTCGGTGGCAAACAATGATAGGACAAGGGGTAATGGGATCAAGCTGGAACACAAGAGGTTCCACTTAAATTTGAGAAAAAATTTTTTCTCAGTAAGGGTGACAGAGCACTGGAACAGGCTGCCCATGGATGTTGTGGAGTCTCCTTCTCTGGAGACATTCAAAACCCGCCTGGACATGTTCCTGTGCAACCTCACCTAGGCGTTCCTGCTCCAGCAGGGGGATTGGACTAGACGATCTTTTGAGGTCCCTTCCAATCCCAAACATACTGTGATACTGTGATACTGTGATACTGTGATACTGTGATATTATGCATATTGTTGTAAGCAGTAACTGTGCTTGTGCAAGGTTGATTATGTTTTGTAGAACCTTGTAGTAGCAGTTAAGCCAATGCCTGGATCGCCTGGATGGGGCAGCGAGGCCTGGGCCAGGCCGGCGCCCGGATGGTGCAGCAGATGGCGAAGCGCCCGGGTGGTGCAACAGATAACAGAGCACCCGGATGGTGCAACAGATAACAGAACTCCAGAGACAGAAACATCCAGCAACACCCAGCGCGTGAACGAGCGTATAACATATATAAGAACATACGAAAAGTTGAGTGGTGTGCTGGTTGGCGGAACTGAGCTTCCCCTGGTCACCCAGCGCTGTTTTGCCTAATTACCGCTTGCTCAATAAAATCGATTGATTGGCTCAAAATCAAATTATTGGCTCTTATTTATAACAAGAACCTTTGAATTTTCCTGGCACAGTGTTAACTCATAGGATTATAAGACTCGCAGGTCTGGGTGTTTAGAATATGGAATAGCGGTGTTAACATAGAGGTGAATTACTTTGATTTGAAAAATGCTGTGGTATATTTTCTGTAAGTTATTTGATACCTTGTGCACAAGTATTCCTTGTTTTCTCTGGATGTTTCTTGTCAATAGAGTTTTACATTAGATAACAACAAAGAACTGGACCATGCTTATAACGGTACTCTGTGGCTTGGCAGTGGTTTACTTTATGGTAGTGCAACCAATAATGAGCTTCTATTCCTTTCTGCTGTACCTTGAGAGACCGCCAGGAATGCTAAATTCCAGTTATGTGTTTGTGGGTTGTCTGAATTTAGAGTTGATGAGTTAGTTTTCTGTATTTGGAGTTAATAGGCTAGTTTGCTGTATGTTTGTTGTGTGAATAAATTTAAGTGTTGCGGTAGTTGTGAGGCGACTTGGAGGCGGGGAGCTTGTGGTCGGTGGGAGTGCCCGCGCCCTGGAGCGGGGGACAGCTTGTGACTACGAGATAACGATCTTGTTACCATGCGAACACTGCCTGACCAACATTCCCGCCTTAGCTAGCTTAATGTCTGTTAAAGTGATTAGCCAATCAGCATGAAACATGTGTGCCTTAGACTATATAAATGTATGTTTGCCAAACAATAAAGTGGACACCTTGCTTGCATCAAGCTGCGTCCCCGTCTCTCAATCGCAGCAAATTGGTGACCTCCGACGTGATCGTCAGCGACGAAACCGCCGGGGATTGAAAAACCACCTACCTGGTGGCATGTCGCGAGTCCCGCAGAACGTGGAATGAGCTGCTGAAAGGAAGCAGGATAAGCCGGCCGGCCAAACAATCCCTCCGTCTGGAACGAGAGGTGAGCTGCGGGAAACTAGCAAAATGGGGAATCAGGAGTCTTCCCCTGAGAGAGACGTTTATGAGCTTATGAAAGCTCTACTTAAGAAGCATGGGAAAAAGACTCTTTCGGAACAAGATCTTAAGTTAATCCTTAAATGGGTGCAGGTTAAGATCCCCGCGGTGACTGCTTCTTCTATTTTTACGCGTGAACTTTGGGACGATGTGGGGGTAAAGTTATGGGACGCAGCTACCTCAGGAGATGAGGAAGCGCAGTATATGCTCCCCAGTTGGAGAAAAATCTTTGAAACCATAAAGGCACAAGAGCAAAAGCAGCGAGGCTCCGAGGAGGGAGCTCAGTCACCTCCCCCCTGCCCTTCTAAAATCGCTGGTGGGGCGGAACCCTCTGCGCCACCGTTAGCTTGTGCTGCTGGATATCTCCCGGAGGGTGATCCCTTTGACCCGGGTCCGATTGACCCTGAAAAGGAACCTGATCTTTTTCCCCCTGATCCTCATGAGGTTTGGGGAAAGATTAAGCGCCAAGCGATAAACGAGGGGGAGTTGGAAATAGCCAGAACTATAGTAGCCCCCGTTATATACCAAGGACGGGGGGGGGCTCAGGCTCAGTGGGAAGCTCTTTCTTTTTCGGTCATTAAGGAGTTGCGCCGTACAGTTACCGAGCATGGGTTGTCTTCCCCTTATTTTGCAAGCCTTTTATCTTCTGTATTCGATACATATGTCATGACCCCACATTATTTAAAATCTCTCGCGCGATTGTTATTAACCCCAACACAATATACAATGTGGGAGTCTCAATGGAGAACGGGATTGCAGACAGTTTTGCTGGGTTATGCAGGACATGCTAATGCCGCCTTAGCTGCATTGACTATAGAGCACCTCACAGGAACAGGGCAGTTTTCGGACCCGGCAGCCCAAGCTAGGGACATTCCTTGGGAGGCTTTGGAAGCAGGCAGAGAAGAAGCGAAAAGGGCCTTGTTGAGAGTTCCTGACTCTGGCAGACCCCAAAAAGCATTCACTAGTATCACTCAGGAACCCCGTGAGCCATATATGCAGTTTATAGATAGATTAAAACAAGCCTTAGAGCGGCAAGTTGATAACGTACAGGCTCGGGAAATTTTACTTCTTAAACTGGCTGTGGAAAACGCTAACGCCGATTGTAAAAAGCTCTTAAAGTCTCTCCCAAATCAAAACCCCACCTTAATTGAAATGGTGGAAGCCTGTAATAGAATTGGCACTATGGATCATAAATATGAGGCCATGGCTGCTGCTTTTGCGGCCATGCACGGCCCGATGGGCGCCGACCCACAGCGAAACTGCTATGGGTGTGGAAAACTGGGACACCTTAAAAAAGATTGCTTTAGTGCCAATGATGGGAAACGACCCCAAATACCTGGAGTTTGTCCTAAGTGCCAAAAAGGGCGCCACTATGCTAGCCAATGTAGATCTAAATATGATTCCCAAGGACGCCCCATACAGGGAAACCGATTGCAGAGCGCGGGACCGCGGCGCGCACAGACACAAGTTCCGCGACCAGCGCCCCCACAAACGCCGGGGGGGGAAACAGGAGTGTTTCCAGTCTTCGCCCAGCAACAGCAGGGAGCGCCGGCCTGGACCTGGCAACCGCCCACACAGTAACGCTACTTGATTCCTCTGTTCACTTACTGCCTACCAAAATTGCAGGTCCTTTGCCCCCTCACACGCAGGCTTTATTATTAGGAAGATCGTCCACCACTCTGTCAGGACTTTTTGTATTGCCCGGAGTAATCGATCCTGACAGTAATTCAGAAATCAAAATTATGGCCTGGACCCTGTTTCCTCCTTGCACAGTGCCGGAGGGTAGTCGTATCGCTCAATTGATACTGATCCCTAAGGAAGACTATGTCCCAATCCCTGACCAATTGCTCCCGCAGAGACAGGGAAGTTTTGGATCTAAGGGAGAACCACTAATTTTATGGGTTCAAGCCATCTCACAAAAACGTCCTATATGTCAATGCACCCTCATTCGTGAAGGTCAACAAGTCGTGTTAAGTGGAATTATTGATACAGGTGCAGATGCTACCGTTATTTCTCAAGCAAAGTGGCCTTCTAGGTGGCCTTTAGCTGATGTCTCTCAGACATTAGCAGGAATCGGGGGGTATGGAGCTAGCCGCCAAAGCGCAGAAATAATACACGTTCAAAATTCAGAAGGACAAGTTGCCTCAGTCAAACCGTTTATCTTACCAGTACCTATGGTCTTGTGGGGGCGTGATGTGTTAGCTCAGTGGGGGATGTCTATCCAGACACATTTTTAGGTGGGGCCATTGAGGGGCGTGAAACCCTAAAGTTAACTTGGAAAACAGATACTCCTGTTTGGATTGATCATGGTCCCTGCCGCTGGAAAAACTTCACGCTCTCCAAGAAATAGTTAATGAACAACTATCTATGGGACATATTGTACCCTCTACGAGTCCTTGGAACTCACCCGTTTTTGTTATTAAAAAACTGACTGGCAAGTGGCGCTTGCTCCATGACCTCAGAAAAATTAATGACGCTATGGAAGACATGGGGGCCCTGCAACCTGGACTTCCGTCACCCGCCATGATCCCTAGAGATTGGCATTTAACCATCATAGACCTCAAAGATTGTTTTTTCAACATTCCATTGCATCCAGATGATGCTCCTAAATTTGCCTTTTCGGTTCCTAGCGTCAACATGCAGGCTCCTTTACAAAGATACCAGTGGGTTGTGCTACCGCAGGGAATGAAAAATAGCCCTACAATATGCCAATGGTATGTAGCAAAAATACTTAGTCCTGTCAGAACTGTAGTACCTGCTGCATTGTTATATCATTATATGGATGACATTCTAGTGGCAGCACAGCACCATGAAGTCATGGAGGAAGCTGTAGCCCTTGTCGTGGCTGCTGTAAAATCAGCAGACCTCTGTATTGCACCAGAAAAAATTCAAAAAATACCACCTTGGAAATACTTAGGATGGCGTATAAGGGCTCAGACTATTGCTCCGCAACCTTTACAAATACAGGCGAATGTAAAGAATTTACATGACGTGCAAAAACTGCTGGGAACAATCAATTGGGTCAGACCATTGTTAGGAATCACTAATGCGGATCTTCGTCCCTTATTCGAAATGCTTAAAGGAAGCTCGGACTTAAACGCTCCGCGAACTCTTAGTCCTGAAGCCATAGCTTCCTTGCATAAAGCTGCGGCAGCGATTACCTCCAGACAAGCTCATCGATGGGAACCAGAATTGCCTTTTCAATTAATCATCCTTAACCCTGTTCGACAGCCTCATGCACTTATTTTCCAATGGGACTGCCAGAAAACGGACCCTTTACTGATCATTGAATGGATTTTTCTGCCTAACCAAGCCACAAAAACGATTTCTACCCAACATGAGATGTTTGCATCTTTAATCATCAGGGCCAGACAGCGATTACTTACCCTGGCGGGCACGGACTTTATCCTTATATGTATGCCAGTAGCAAGTGTTTACCTGCAATGGTTACAACAACAATCAGATGCACTAGGCATAGCTCTAACTGGCTATGCAGGCCAACTCACTTCTCATCCGCCTTCTCACAAACTGTTAAGCGTTGATTTTCACCTTTTACCTATTCCAAAGCGGAGTGACCGGCCTTTACAAGCCCTCACTGTATTCACGGATGGGTCTGGCAAATCTCACAAGTCTGTTATCCTTTGGTGGGATGATCATCGGGAACAGTGGAACTCAGATGTAGAGACTGTACAGGGTTCTCCTCAAATAGTAGAATTGTCTGCAGTTGTTCGAGTGTTTCGAAAATGGTCTGTTCCTCTCAATATAATCACTGATTCTGCTTATGTTGCAGGAATTGTTAGCCGAGCAGAAGCTTCTGTGCTACGAGATGTTTCTCATACGGCACTGTTTAATTTGTTACAAGAACTCATCTTTCTGTTAAACTCCCGTCTTCACCCTTATTTTATTATGCATGTTCGATCTCACACTTCTCTACCTGGTTTTATTGCAGAAGGGAACCGACAAGCGGATTTGCTTACGCTACCGGTGCAGGTGTTACCAGATCGATTAGCGCAAGCTAGACTCAGCCACTCCTTTTTTCATCAAAACGCTGCAGGACTTAAGCGTCAATTTGACCTCACTATACAACAAGCCCATAATATCATTGCGGTGTGTCCTGATTGTCAAAGGCACTCTTTCCCTTCTATAGCAGAAGGAGTCAACCCCAGAGGGCTACAGAGCCTTCAACTCTGGCAAACAGATGTCACTCATTTTGCTGAATTTGGTTGTTTAATTTGTTCATTGCTCTATTGATACATTTTCAGGAATGTTATTTGCCTCCTGTCATATAGGAGAAAAAGCACGTGATGTGCAAAAACATCTAATGCGCGCTTTTGCTACTTTAGGGGTACCCTCTCAAATTAAAACTGACAATGGCCCCGCATATGTATCTAAAACCTTAACAACCTTTTTTGCCTCTTGGGGTATATCACACGTTACAGGTATCCCTCACTCTCCTACGAGACAAGCTTTAATAGAACGTTCCCACCAAACCTTAAAACGTCTGTTATTAAAACAAAAAGGGGGAATAGGAGCCGCTACGCCAGAGGAGCGAATACAGAAAGCCTTGTATGTTTTTAACTTTTTGAATTGTTCCCAATTAGACAGCAATCCTCCAGTAGTTCGTCATTTTAGCACAAACACCCTTTTTGAACACAAGATTAAGCCGTCAGTATTGATCCGGGACCCCGAAACAGGTAAGATAATGGGACCATATCCCCTTGTCACGTGGGGAAGAGGCTATGCTTGTGTTTCCACAGAAAGAGGTCCCCGCTGGATCCCAGCTAAAAACGTGAGACCTTTTCGAGAGACACTGCAGCAGCCTCCTGAAGACATTCTTGGTCCTGATCCTGCGACTGATATAGAAGACACTACCGATCAATAATTGAATGAAGTCTGTTCCAGAGGTTAACAAATGGGAGCTTAAATGTCTCCAATGTGAAAAATGTAATCCGTGGATTTGTAGAATTTGTGCTAATTGTGGAAAATCGCAGTGGCTAAATCGCCATACAGTAGGATGCTGGTGTGATAACTGCCTAACAATTGGGTGGAATACAGTTCAGGTGTTATTGATAACAGGTAGAGAGACAGAATATTCTCCCCGGTATGATTATTATTCTGACGATTGGGGGAAAATTGTAGCACAAAGGTCTGGGGACATTTTATATTCTAAGATTGAATGCGCCAAAGACATTCAAATACCGCAGATTTGGGTAGTCACCCCTGGAAAGTGGGAACAGACAAAAAGAGAGTGTATACGGAGGAAGAGCAAACAATTACGAAAATGGGCAAAAGAATAGTTGTTTTACTTGTGATTATAGCTGCTGGTATGGGCTTTGATTTGCACCACGTTGATCCTCGTACTAATGTGTGGCTTACCTGGGCTAATCGTACCGGGACTACAGATTTTTGTTTGTCTTTAGCGCAAGTAGGTGACCCGTTTAGGACATGTTTAATTGGATACCCGTATGTAGATTTGATGGATTTTGTAGGGTACGTAAACGAGTCAGACTTGGAAAGCAATCTCAACCGCTCATACTGGAGCTGGCGTAATGACAACCTAAGGGGCTTGTGAGTTTCTGTTCTTTTAATGATTTGTGCATTATTAATAGTAATCCCATGTGTGTTACAATGCTTGCAAAAATCAATAAGTGCTTCAATGAACAAGATTTTCCTCGTGCAGCAAGGAGCGGACCAAGATCAGAAAGAAATTACGAAAACCCCCAGTACGGAGCTGTTAGTGAAACAAGATGTCCTCGAGTTGGTCGTTCGCCGACCTTTGGAGGGTCAGTTAATTAAAACAAAAAGGGGGAGATGTGGGTTGTCTGAATTTAGAGTTGATGAGTTAGTTTTCTGTATTTGGAGTTAATAGGCTAGTTTGCTGTATGTTTGTTGTGTGAATAAAGTTAAGTGTGCGGTAGTTGTGAGGCGACTTGGAGCTTGTGGTCGGTGGGAGTGCCCGCGCCCTGGAGCAGGGGACAGCTTGTGACTGCGAGATAACGATCTTGTTACCATGCAAACACTGCCTGACCAACATTCCCGCCTTAGCTAGCTTAATGTCTGTTAAAGTGATTAGCCAATCAGCATGAAACATGTGTGCCTTAGACTATATAAATGTATGTTTGCCAAACAATAAAGTGGACACCTTGCTTGCATCAAGCTGCGTCCCCGTCTCTCAATCACGGCATGTGTTTGCTAAATGGGCTAGTGAATCTTGGGAAAGTATGACTTAGCATACTACTCCCTTCACATTTGAGCCGATTCCTGATGTTTTTGAGCGCTTGGAATATTCATGGAGTTTTGAAAGAACTATAATACTGATCTCTGTCCTGACAAATATCTTAGTATTCATATATTTGTTAGGAGAGATTAGGTTAAATCGAAGGCTTGTGTATCTTTTGATCAATGAGAGTTGCACAGTGTCTGGTGAGGCTGGAAAAGGGGCTGCCGTTGCGGCCGCCACTTCCCCAGTCACAAACACCATGGCTACTCAGGCTCAAGCTTCTTCCTCACATATGGGGCATTGTTCCTGTTGTAGCAAAAACAAGCCCAGCAATAATGTTAAGCCAATATTGGCATCAGTAGCCGGCTGTAAGAAAGCGACTAAGAAGACTAATCGGGCTGCAGATGATGGCAAGGGCCCACATTCATCCCCAGGGGCATCAACAGGGGAGGAAGTGACCGTTACCCGGTCTTTTTCTCCAAGTGAGCTGAGAGAGTTGCAAAAAGACTATACTCGTAAAGATGGGGAGAATATGTTAAACTGGATGCTCTGAAGCTGGAATAATGGGGCTGACACAAGAGAACGGGAGGGCGGAGAAGCCAAACAGTTGGGATCCCTGTCAAGGGATTCCACCCTTGATAGGGCAATTGCCAGTGAGCCCAACCCCACAGCCCTCTGGACCCGACTCTTGACAGCCATGAAAACAAGATTTTGTAACAAGGATGACTGTCAAAGCACATCAAGGAAATGGAATGTTATGGAGTGAGGTATCCAGTTCCTGAGAGAGTTAGCTGTGCGAGAGATTATGTATTTTGGGCCAGATAGCCAGGAGGGGGTGAGTCCAGATAGAGTTTAATGTACACGGTCTATGTGGCGCAGATTCTCCCAGAGTGCACCAGCTCCATATGCTAAGATATTGGCAGGAACGTTTGTGTCAACTGGTGGTAGACAAAGTGTTAATGACATGACTGAGCGGCTCCGGGAATTTGAGGAAAACCTTTCTGATCCTTTAGGGGCTTATGTCTCTAGGGTGGAGAAACTGAGTGAAACAACTGTTGACTGTTTTGAAAAGCTGTTGAGAGAAATGAAAGCACTCAGGGAACACACACATGATTCTCGATTTGTACGAACCAATGCTTCAGCTATTAGGAGAAAGCATTTCCAATATCCAGAGAGAGAGAGAAAGCGTTTCCAGTCCCCAGAGAGAGAGAGAAGGCGTTCCCAATCTCCAGAGAGAGAACACAGGCAGGCCACCATCAGAGGTTTACTGTGGTCCTTCCTACGTGAGCAGGGAGAAGATATGAGTAAGTGGCACAGTAAACCTACTGGGGAACTTCAAGAACGAGTGCATGATTTAACAGGGCAGGCTTCTAGGAAAAGGGCTGCCCCGGTTTACAAAAGAGATTCTGGTGCTCGTGAAGGAACCTCTAATTCACACCGAGTGACCGTGGAAGACCGAGATTAGAGGTGCCCTGCCTCCAGCCAGGCGGAGGAAAGGGATAACAGAGTTTACTGGACGGTACAGATAAGATGGCCTGTTACAACACACCCCCAGGACTACAAGGCTTTGGTGGACACTGCTGCTCAGTGCACAATAATTCCTTCAGACTGTAAGGGGACACAGCTCATCAGTATTTTTGGAGTGACTTGGGGGATCCCAAGAGCTGACTGCTGTAGAGGCTGAAATGGGCCTAACTGGAAAAAATTGGCAAAAGCATCCCATTGTGACTGGCCCAGATGCTCCGTGCATCCTTGGCATAGACTACCTTAAGAGTGGGTATTTTAAGGACACAAAAGGTTATAGGTGGGCATTTGGGATAGTATCTGTGGACACTGTGAGAATTGAACAGCTGTCTGATTTTCCTGGTGTTTCAGATGACCCTTCTGTTGTAGGACTGCTGATGGTTGATGATCAGCAGGTGCCAGTTGCTACCACAACGGTGCATTGTCGACAGTATCGCACCAATCGGGATTCTTGGATGCCTATTCAGAACTTGATTGGTCACCTGGAAAGCCAGGGTGTGATCAGTAAGACTCACTCACCTTTCAATAGCCCAATTTGGCCAGTGCGTAAGTCTAGCGATGAGTGGAGATTAACTGTAGACTACTGTGGCCTGAAGGGGGAAGGGGGAAAAAGGGTGAAGGGAAACCTCCCACGGTTTTGATTTTCTCCCCACGATCAAACCACGACAAAAACAAAGAATCAGTGTGGTGAGGCTGTAGAGTGGCCCTTGGTTTGTCCTGCAAACAAGCTCTGAATGCGGATTCTTGCAGGTGTAGTGGAGCAGGCAGCAGCGTCTCTGTGCAAAGCTCTGGGGGACGGGGTCCTGTGTGCTGGGACAGCTTCTCTCACCATTCTCTGCTCCCTCCTCCTTCAAGCAGGGGCTACCCCAAGCCGCGCACAGCCAGTCCCAGCCGGGCCCGGAGGTGGGTGTCTCCGTGACGACCGCCCGGGCTCTGTGACGTCATAACCAGAGGCCATTGTGACACGGGGTCGACATAGCCAGAGGCCATTGTGACACGGGGGTCCCTGCCCTGACCGTGGGGGTATTTAAGGAGCGAGAGCCCTGGGGTGCTCACTCCCAGGAGAGCAGCTTCTCAGGAGCTGCAGCTTCTCAGGAGGCAGCAGCTTCTCACCAGGCAGCATCTCCCCTGGGTGCCCGTTGCAGCTCTTTGATAGAGGAGACGCAAGATGCCAACTGACAAGGAGGTGTCCTGCTCCTCCTCCTGCCTGCAGACCAGCCACCGCCTGGGCCAGCACACCCTCCAGAGCACCTGGGTCACCCCCTTGGTCCAGGACCACCACTGCTGTACAGTCCCAGCAGGGTGGGAGCTTTCCAGAGCATCGTGGCTCCTGCTGGTAGACCCAACCCTGCACCGGCCCAGCCCCACAACCCACCATGTAGGCCGTGCTTGGGGCAGGGTGTGCTCAGGGGTGGGGAAACAACCCCCAGCACAGTCCTCCGCAGCAGCCCTCAGTGCCCTGTTCCCCTCCAGCCTTCTTGCTTTGGCAGCCTCAGCTCCCAGCCGGTTCCTGTCTCAGCCATATCCCACATGAGGGTTTGCAGGCAATCATGGTACAGTGTCTGCTGGGGTCTGGGCCTGGCTACAGGCGAGGCAGGGATGGTTGTTCACCCAGTACAGGCACTGAGCCCAGCAGGAGAAAGGAGCTGGTTGTATTGCAAAGACCAGACCTCACTGTGATTATGGTAAATTGCCACAGTGTTGCTGTGAAAGGTCTCATGGCCTGATTGGGATGATAGAGATGAACCATCTGTCAGACAACCAGCTACCAGAAGAAACCACAAACCAACAGCTACCCCTGATGGGCAAGGCAACTCACTTCTGGTCAATACCATGAACTTTCCCCTAGTTTGAAGACCCCAGACCCATTTTCAGAAGAGTCTTCCTAATTAGCATGAAGAGCAAGCAGAGGAAGAGACAAACCGCTTTCTTCTATCTCGCATGTAAATGAACTGGGTTATAAAACAACCTCACGTATGGTACAGGTTGGCGGCATGTAAATCTTCAACGCGTCCCCCCCTCCAGAGGTTGTCGCGGGACCGATGTACCTGTGGAGTGGTGATATCTTACTCTCCCTTGTAGAGGATTGATAAGGATCATGGCTGAAAACATTATGACTAGTTCAGCCAGAAGAAGACACATTCAGAGCAGGAGGCACTGCGATCTGCACATCAGCGATGAGCTAACGAGCCACAGATCAGGCTGGCTGACCGTCAGGAAATGGAGGATGTGCTGGAGGGCACAGAGCCCCATCTCCTGATATGCCCAGCTTGGCAAACAAGGGGAAAAAGGTGAGACCCTTTATCATGGCCCAGAGCTTGTTGAAGCTTGTTGATGTTTTGCAATCACCATTTCCCCCTGGATTTCTGCATGACACAAAGGGAGACCCTCAGCACGGCCCAGGACTTGTCCAGACTTGTCCCTCTTTCGCAGTCACCACTTCTGCCCCCCCCCAGACTTTCCTCTACTCTGGAAGCTATAAAAAGCTCACCCTAAAACAGCATGGGGGGAGGGAATACCAGTCTCATCAAGGGAACACCAGTTTCACCAGGGCCTACCAGTCTCACCAAAGGGAATACAAGCTCGGCCTCACCAAGAGAATACCAGCACCCTGAGGACCCTCAGACTAAACCAGACATCGGAGGACGCTGCGCTCCTGACCCCAGCATCCTTGCCGTGGAATACCGAGGCCGTACATCATTGTACAAGTCCTGTCATCCACACCGTGGGGCCATAAGAGGCTGGATCCCTCACTCTTTTCTTTCTTCCTTTCTCTCTGCTCTTTCCTTCTCTCCTTTTTTCTATACCCTTATTTCTTTGTCTCTCCTTCTATATCTCTCTCTCTCCCTTATACCTTAGTTTTCTTCCTTCTCTACCACTTTCTTCCTCTCTTTCCCTTTTGAAGATATAAGGATAACACCATCTTTAAGCTCTGCTGTTGATTTCTGGTTAAATTTCATATTGTAGCTACTGATGGTTGCCAATATATCGCTCGTAGTAGGACTTTCGCTAGGCAAAAAGCTTTTCGCTAAGGCAAAAAGCTCCGCTGCTTACAGGCGGGGCCTTGGTTGCTTGTATAATGCATGTCTAGTTAATCTTGAGGAAGACAGAGATTAATGGTGTTAGAAATCAATAAGCTGCGTCCTGTTGGAGGGACAAAGTGTGTTGGATTTGAAGCCGCTGGGCAGGACGGGAGGAGCTGCCTTCTTGGGTCAATGATGGGTGTTGGCATGTATTATCTGAGCTGGAGTTGATGTCTGTCACCAGTTGAGCTCTAGAATTACTCTGAGACCCGGGAATCTCCAATTCCTTGTGGAGCTTTTCCAGGCTGTGGAATCCCCTTTCTGTCACAGGTTGTAACGCAGCCCATGGAGAAGGGGGCACTGTTTGAGGTTCCTCAGTGTGTGGGTTAGGGAGGCGTCGTTCTTGGGCTCACGCTGGGCATTACGAGGAGACACTTTCACGCGAGCTGAAGGCAGCTCTGGGTACCCAAAGCTGTTAACCGGTGTTAACAAACACTGCTGCTGAGATTTGGCGGTGACGGCACCAGCCAGTCGTGACGAGCGTGGATGTTGCCGAACCGCAGACACCGTCTCGTCCAGGCTGCACAGCCAGAGCATTTGAAGGGCGGTGTCCCAGCTTCCTTTGATTGCAATGAGCACCTCGTGTTGGGATTTGCTCTTTAAGAAGTGTGCTCTGCTTGAATCTTTTGCGTTGGGGTTTGTTCTGTTATTTCTGCAATGCCATGAAAGCTGAAGTGCAGGAGGTTGAGAGCTGTTGGAGCAGAGAGGAGCATGTCTTGTATTGCTTGGATTTTTGTGGGTTTTTGAAGGAGAAAATCAACCCCAGCATGGGTTGGACCCCAGAAGGACATTGTTTGAAAATGCGTAGCCAGGTTCCAGTGACGTGTTGGCTTGGGCGTGAATTGCTGGAAGTGCCTGTTGGGAGAGCTCCGTTGGTGTGGACTCATGGAGCCTTTATGATTGAGCTTCCAGGTGTGAGAATGCAAAAGGAAACTTAAGCTCGAGCCGGTCTTGCTCTCGAACCAGAATGGTTTTGACTCCTGCCCAGATTTCTGAGAGAGCCGTGAACGTTCCAGACAGCCGAGGTTGTGGCCCAGGGTGTGTGAGTCACCTGCTCTGCAGTTGTCCAGCGGGCCCTGCAGATAATGTTTGAGGTGACAAAGCTCTTGGCAGGTGACAGCGTTTGAGTTCATTTGCTTCTATCTGGGGATATATGGACCAGCTGAAGAGGTGGTGTTTGTGTTTACCCACAGTAGACAGACAGACCCCTTGAGTGTTCACGTGCCCTTGTCGACGAGCGAGGAAATTGTCTGCGAGACGGAAGAGGGAAGGGTCCGGGGACAGGTTTTAGGTGTTTTTTCCAGCTCCCTGCAAAACCTGGGGGTTTAGTGTTTTGTTCCAGATTTTCCCTGGTGATTTGAATGTGTTCTTCTTGTTCCTGAAAAACTAATTTATTTCCTTTCCTGCAGCCCTGCCTTCAAGGAGAAATAGCTACAACGCTCTCCCTCTGTGCTGCAGCCGTTCCGGCCCTTGTGCTGAGACTGAGCTCATCACTTGCACAAGTACAGACTGTCCTGGTTAGCGCTGCCGAAGCTTCTGCGGTAACGAGCGTGGTTGGGAGATGCAGCGCACGAGCTGCTCTTGTGCTTGCAGGGAAAACTGGCTGCTCTCGGTGTGGGGAAAGCAGGAGGATTCATTTTGTTCCCGTCTGAGCTGTGGTGGATGAGGAGGTTCTGAGTGCCGCGCAGGACGGGTGAGTGTGTCTGTAGATGGAGATGTTTCAAATTAGCCAGTGTCACACGCTGCCTGTAAATGTGTCTGTGCGATCCCTTTCTACAGGCAGGTGCGAGTCACTGGAGTGTATTTACATTTAACTGATCACCTCGCCAAATCTTTCGCTATATCCCCAGACGTTCCACCCCCTAGCTCAGGTGACTTGCTTCTGCTGGGGCCAATGAAGCCAGAGTTGTTCATTTGTGCTTGTGAGGTGTTGCACAGAGCAATTTCCAGGGGCACACAATAAACACATACAGAAAAAGGAAAAAACATATTTCTGCAATAATCAGGTGTCCCATTCATCTTGTCAAGGAGTTACACAAGTTATTCAGCCAGGCATTATCAGTAGATGGTTTCACTTGCCGCATTAGTTCCAAATACGTGAGATGTTGTCACCTTCCAGTAATACATACGCTGCTGCTCCAGCTCCGTCAGCTGGTATCACTCTGGGTTTAACAACCTGCTGTGGGCTAATTGCCCACACAGACTGGAAAGTCGTGGCCTGCACTTTTTCAGATTGGACTTCAGTTGGACATTGAGTCTGTGGCACCAATAACATTGTTCCAGAGCTGTCTCCTCTAGATAAAACACAGGTGTTCACTGAAGATACCTGAAATACAAGAACTCGAGAATCTGATATTAGCAAAGGATGTAACATAAGAAGTCAGGGTACAGAACCATACAGCATTCTCTGGAGTCGTATGAATTGTTACATCTAGATCAATAGGCTGCAGTCCCACTTCACAATCCATTGCTGTGAATAATTTCATTTCCCCTGTAGTTGGTGCTGACACTGTATCCACAGAAGTGTATACATATTGCCACCCCCTAGATGGGGGATGGGGCCAATATAATCAACCTGACAGGTATTCAAGTCCCACTGACTCTGTTTTACCTTTCCCCATGCTCTTAAATGCAGCTGTGTACAAGCAGCACAATGATGTGAGCATGTCCTACAAGTATATAACAGCAGAGGGGTTTGATTGTGACCAGTGTCCCATGTGTGTGCAGCATAAGCTGATCCATGTCCACAAGCTATATGCACATTTAGAGCTTGAGCATGCAGCTCAGCAGAGGTCACATTATCTGCTTTCTTACTGGTTTGGGACTCAAATGAATCAACTTTATTGTGCTCTGCTATTAACCCTTCTCAAGGGGACTCCTCCTCCGCAGAAGATGTAGGGATGAAAATTCTCCAATGCCCTAAAAATCCTAAAAAGGCATGTAATTGTTTTATTGCAGCTGGTACAGAAAAGTGCTGCACTGTGTGCTGTACTTCAGCTGGTGTTTCTCTAAGCTGCCTATGCCAAACTATTTCTAAAAGTAGTACAGTAGCACAAGGGCCCTGCGTTTTCTTCAGAGTAATTGCCCAGCCTTGGTCCTGCAAATGCACCTTCAAAAATTCAGCAGCTGCTTCAGTTTCTTGTTGTGACGCTGCCACAATCAACAGATCATCAATATCATGGCAGTCAGTAACAGTACCCGACCATAGTGCTGTGTCAGCTACTATCATTTGTTGGCAAACGGAGGGACCGTGTTTGTATCTCTGAGACAATACTCGGCAAGTATATTGCTTTTGTTGCCAGGTAAAGGCAAACTGGCCTTGCACTGAGGTGGCGGGGGGGTGGAGGGTGGGTGCGGTGTGGGCGGGGGGCTGGGGCTGGTTGGCTTTTTTGCATAAGCATTAACTTTTACAAGCGGCAACAAATTTGTGATGGTATGATTCCGCTTATTTCTGATCGTGGGATACCAGCTTGTACTAAGTCATTCCACACTAGTGTTCTCATCGCCTGTGCTGTAACTCTGCTCAGTGTTGCCGGATTTCCATTATCCACCACCCAAACAGAGGGTCCTGAAATTACAGCCCCAGTTCCCCTCAAGGCATTTGCCAGAGTGCCTGCATTACCTGTAGCACTTGTCACTGCTACCCTGTCCGAATCGGATCCATAATCACTGCATACACCACCCCCATCTGCCGCACTAAATCAATACTTTCCTCCATTGTGCACCAGTTTCCGTGGGACAACACAGATTCAACATGTTCAGCATATGCTGTTAAAACTGCTGCACACAAACATTGACATAGCATAGGTGCAATAATATCTTGCCTGTCCGGACCTCTGACAGTTTGCAGCTGAGCATACTGTTGTTGTATCTGATCATCACAGACTATAGGGCTTAAGAAATCTTGTTCATCTGCCAATAAATGGATAGACACAGCTCCACTATCCCAAGCTGGCAAAATCTGTACCGGAATTCCTTCCCCGCTCGTCTGCTGAGAGATCTCTGAAAACGCCATTAACTCCTTTGGAGTGAGTATGTGCGATCTGCCCCCCCTCATCTGCTTGTTCCTGCTGCAGCATCGTTTGTATGGGGGGTTGTGCTCCCACCACCTCCCTGCCATTTAAGTCAGGATCAAGTTCAGACTCAATATTGGAGTCTGAGGATCCACTCCAAATATTTCCATCCCATTCCTTGGGATTCCAAGAGTTTTTTGTGGTAAGAGTAGAAGCCTGAGAACACAAAAACTCACTTTTGGCATATTTTTCCTTTTGTTCCTTAGCAATACATGCTAGCAGCCGGTCTACATTATCTTGCAGCTCATAGCACCGTTCTGCTTGAACAGTAATTACTTCTAGTGCGATTGCCTTTGCATCCTGTAAAATCTCAACCTGCTTTTCCAGTTCTCTTCTTTTACTCTGCAATGCAACAATGTCACTATCAAGAGCTCCAAGACCGGTAACAAATAACCATCCCAACCTCCCTTGGATTGCTTGGATTTTCTGGATTTCTGTAGGAGAAAATCCACCCCAGTATCAGTTGGACTCCAGAAGGACATTGTTGGAAAATGCGTGGCCAGGTTCCAGTGACGTGTTGGCTTGGGCGTGAATGACTGGAAGTGCCTGTTGGGAGAGCAAAGCTGCCCGGTGTTAACAAATGCTGCTGCCGAGATTTGGGGGTAAAAGTGCCACAAATGCGATTTCTCAGGGAAAACAGAGGAATTTGTCAATTCCTGGTTGTTATATGGCACATTGTAATTAAGCCCAGTGGTAATTTTACATCGATTTTACACAGGATAACTGGCTGTAACAGACTGGTTGCATCAAATAAACGTTGACTTGCTGCACTGGTGGCCTTGGGAACAGCAGATGGCTTCTGGAGGTGGTGACATCTCCTGTGAGCCCAGGAGTGCTGAGCCCATCGTACAGGGAACAACCTCCCCTCCCCAAGCAGGGCAGTGGACCCAGGGGTCCGGGCTGCCTGTCCACGCTCCTCTCCTTCCCCAACACCAAAATATGTTCCTTGGGGGATGGTTCTCACCAGAGCCCCACGAAGAATCTGTTTCCCGTGGTGCCTTCAAAACACAGGGAACCCCAAGGGCTGGCATTGTCTGCCCTTCACTTCACAGAATCACAGAATGTCAGGGATCGGAAGGGACCTCAAAACCTTATCCAGTGCAATCCCCCCAGAGCAGGAACACCCAGATGAGGTTACACAGGAAGGTGTCCAGGCGGGTTGGAATGTCTGCAGAGAAGGAGACTCCACAACCTCCCTGGGCAGAATGGGCCAGGCTCTGCCACCCTCACTGGGAAGAAGTTTCTTCTCAAATTTAAGCGGAGCCTCCTGTGTTCCAGTTTGCACCCACTGCCCCTTGTCCTATCTCTGGTTGTCACTGAGAAGAGCCTGGCTCCATCCTCCTGACACTCCCCCTTTCCATATTGATCCCCATGAATGAGTCACCCCTCAGTCTCCTCTTGTCCAGCTCCAGAGCCCCAGCTCCCCCAGCCTTTCCTCACACGGGAGGTGCTCCACTCCCTTCAGCATCTTGGTGGCTGCGCTGGACTCTCTCCAGCAGTTCCCTGTCCTGCTGGAACTGAGGGGCCACAGCTGGACACAATATTCCAGATGTGGTCTCCCCAGGACAGAGGCGTTAATGGAGGATGGAGCAGCCCCAGGCCCAGCTGCTGCTGCCAGGACAGGCCATGGTGTGGCCTGGGGCTGTGGGACAGGTCAGGGAGGTGCTGGGCTGGGACAGCTGCAGGGGGAGTGGGCTGGGGCGGCCCTGGGGGCTCTGGGAGTCGGGGTGCAGGTGCCTGTGCTCCTCACAGGTGACCCTGTCCCCCACCTCACCTGGGCTGCAGCTGCAGCAGAAACTGTGTGTCCGAGATCAAGTGTCCACCCAGCAGCTCCGTGCCCAGAACTGCAGCTCCCAGCATGGCCCGGGAACCAACATGGCTGCCTGGAGCCCCACATCCCAGGTCTGCAGAGGGACAGAGGGACCAGGAGAACAGGGGGAGCTGAACAGGGGCTGGAGGAAGGAAAATCCAGGTGAGGAGCCAGCAGAGGGACTGAGCGGAGAAGAGCTGGAAGGGACGGGGACAGGGGGCTCTGGTAGGGTGACCCTGGCTGGACACCAGACCCACACAGATGCTCCAGCCCCATCCTGGCCCTGACCCACAGGGTTTGTACAGCATGTGCAGTACAGCCTCCTCTTCTCCAGGATAAACACCCCAGGTCCCCCAGTCGCTCCCATCACACTCGTGCTCCAGACGCTCGCCAGTTCCATTCCCTTCTCTGAACTCACTCCAGCACCTCAAGGGCTTTCTCTTCATGAGGGGCCCAAAACTGCCCCCAGGATTTGAGGTTTGGGCTCCCCAGTGCCCAACATAGGGACAGTCACTGCCCTGGGCCTGCTGGCCACAGCATTGCTGGAACCAGCCAGGATGATGGTGGCCTTTCTGACCACCCGGGCACACGCTGACTCAGGTTCAGCTGCTGTCAACCAAACAAGTCAGTTCCTTGAAACAGTGAGTTGTGTTTGTTTCATCTAGAATTTCTCACCTATTATGTTTTTGGTATTTAGCATTATAGTGTTCCTAACTCGTATTAAATACTGAGAAAACACAAAGCACAAACTTCATCACAACACTTTATGCTGTTTTCCCCTTAGAATTTGCAGAGCTGAGCTGACATGTGATAACACGTCAACTTGAGAGAAGTTCAGCTGAGATAACACTTTCTAAGTTTCATAAAGCATATTTAGGGGGTGAGCAGGGTGATAGCACATGTAACTCAAGGTACTCTTGTTTGACATCTTATGTAGAAATTTTGCAAACAGTAGTTTTCTACTAAAAATATTATTGTTTATTTCTGTTAACATCTATGTTTTAATTGTAGATGCCAACAGCTTTCTCACTGGGTCCTCAAGACATTATCTTAGAATCTCTCACATATGTCCAGTTGAAGAGCTTGTCAGAGGAAATAAGGTGAAGTGGGGGCACTCTGATGAAAACAAGGTTTCATACAAGTTTATCGTTGTTTTACTTGTCTAGTAATACTATATGACAGATTTAAAGCAGTACAGAGAATGCCACATTGACATCTCGTGTTGCAAACTTTGGCACTGAGCGTATTTCTGATATGAAATACAGGTGGATGCCTCTTGGAAGATTTTTGTTTCTTTATAGAATGTTTTTCTATTTTTTTTTCCATTGTCTGGAATGCTTTTCCTATTCCTCTTTCCCTTTTTTTCCATCCTAGGATGTGAATGTAACTTCCTATGATCAGCTCTTTGGGAAAGAGAGTGAAATCCAGGTGTAGAGGGGTAGGAGAACCTCTCTGACCTACTGACCACCCCCTTCTAATCCAGCCCAGGTACCATTGGCCTTCCTGGCCACAAGGGCCCAGTGTTGGCTCATGGTCACCCTGCTGTCCCCAGGACCCCCAGGTCCCTTTCCCCTACACTGCTCTCTAATACGTCATTCCCCAACTTACACTGGAACCTGGGGTTGTTCCTGCCCAGATACAAGACTCTACACTTGCCCTTGTTCTGTTTCATTAAATGTTTCCCTGCCCAGCTCTCCAGCCTGTCCTGGTCTTTGGATGGCAGCACAGCCTCTGGTGTGTCAGCCACTCCTCCCAGCTAGGTGTCATCAGCAAACTTGCTGACAGTCACTCTATTCCCTCATCCAAATCACTGATGAACGTATATATGATGAATGTATGACGTATGAACGTATATATGATGAGTGTATATAATACAGGCCCCAGCACTGACCCCTGTAGCACTGCACTAGATCCAGGCCTCAACTGGACTCTGCCCCATTGACCACGACTCTCTGGCTTCTTCCCTTCAGCCAGTTCACAGTCACCTCACTACCTGATCGTCCAGACCGCTTTCCTTCAGTTTAGCTGTGAGGATGCTGTGGGAGACGGTGTCAAATGCCTTACTCTAGTCAAGGTAGACCATGTCCACCGCTCTGCCATCATCTCTCCACCTCGTTATGTCCTCATAAAAGTCAATGAGCTTGGTCAAGCACGTCTTCCCCTCGGTGAAGCCATGTTGACTGCTCCTAATGACCCCTAATCTCCTTGATATGCCTTGAGATGGCACCAAGAATAAGTTGTTCCATCGTCTTCCCAGGGATGGAAGTGAGGCTGAGCGGTCTAGAGTCAGCTGGGTCCTCCTTCTTGCTCTTTTTGAAGACTGCAATGACATTTGCTTTCCTCCAGTCCCCAGGCACCTCTCCTGTTTCCCACAACTTACCAAAGATGATGGACAGTGGCCTAACAGTGACCTCAGCCAGCTCCCTCAGCACCCGCAGGGGCATCCCATCCAGACCCATGGATTTATGGATGTCCAGATTGTTTAACTGGTCCATAACCCAGTCTTCATGAACCAGCCTCCTCCAGCCTCATGGGGGAACACTCCACTTTCCCCTAATCTGCCCATATCTGGGGGCACATGGCAGGTGGGAAGGAAGTGTCCTTTACAGTGACACCTTGGGTGTCTGGGCTCCCTAAGCCACTCCGCTCATGGCCATGGTGTGCCCAGAGAGAACCCAGGCGTCCGAGTGCTGGCACAGCAGTGGGAACATGGACACGGACACATATCCACACGTAAGCGTAGCTTTGCTGAAGGGATTTACTGATTATGAGAGGGAAATGGCCCAGGGCTCCCAGGGGATCAGATGAGGTCATCCAGGGATGATCATCTCCTCATGCCGCTGGAGGGGGGACAGGACACGGCTGTCACCATCAGTTTCAGTTCTGAAATCAGAGCCCAAAATGAGACCTCCAGTGTCAGCTGGGACATGAGGGGAGGCTTGTCCCCACCGTCTCTCTCTGCAGAGACCCAGGGAAGGAGACAAGAGTTGGAGCCCTCAATCAACCCAGGACAAGACTTGGTTCTCCTGAGATCCATGTGTCACCCAGAGCTCTTTGGCCAGTGTGTCATTAGCCCCGGACGCCCCTACATCTCCCAGAACCCTGCCCAGCCCTCAGGGTGATCCTCGGGGTCTGTATGGCCCCAGAGCCCCTGCCTGGCCTGCACGGTGTTCCTCTGGGTCTGTAGAGCCCCACTGGGTGCAACAAAAGTCATGGGGGCAGCTCTGTCCAGTGAAGCCTGGGACACAGGTCATGGACAGTCCCCTCTATTTTCTTGTCCTAGATCCATGTTCTGCCCACCCAGACAGCTCAGGGATGCCGCGGGGTACAGGACCCTTGGTGGGGCTGGAGATGCCCTGATGCTGCTCACCAGGAACAGAGGAGATGGCTGCACTACCACTTCAGCATCTGGAAGATCTGGAACCTGGCGTTTCTGCTGCAAAACATCATCCACCCTTACAGACAGAGGGAGCTGGGGAGAAAGGTTGGGTGAGGGACACGCTTGGGTGCACTGGGAGGCAGGAGAAAGTGATGGGGTCCTTGGGGAAGGCGACTCCAGGGAAAAATGGGGTATGTGAGTTTGTGTGGTGGGGCACAGAAAGCACTGGAGGACCTGGGGAAGAGGCTGTGTCCTGGGGTATCCTGGAGTGCACTGAGGTGTAGTGGGTTGTGATGGGATGGATGGGAATGCAATGGGAGCCCTGGGCAATGGGGCATCCCTGGGAAAACACTGGGGAGCGGGGATGTTCTGGGGGGCTGTGGGGGGTGCATGGGAGCATACTGGGGCACACTGGCATGTTCTGGGGCACATTGGGATGCCCTGGAGTTTTGTGGCCATGGGAGGGAGGTTGTGGGGCCAGCAGAACTTGTGACACCTACCGCAGCCCTCTTCACTCGCCCGAGTTTGAGTCCACCCTGTAGAGAGACCATGAGACCTCACTGGTCACTGGGATGTCCCAGTCCCAGCAAGAGAGGGGAGGACCAAAGTGCCCTCCAGTTCCCCAGACTGGATGTCCTCCAAGTCCACCCCACTACTTACATGCAGGAGAGAACCTCCACTTGCTTCCAGCAATGTTCCTGGAAGTGCCTATGAAAGAAGAGAAAGGGGTTGGTCTGGGTTGGAGACAAATGGGGCTGTGGGTGGGACACAGGTGACGCCAGCCCCACCCAGGCCCATGGATTCTCCCTCATCTGAGCCTGAAAATCCCTTCTGCTCCCCCCAACCTCATTCCTCCAAGTTTCACCTGGGATACCTGTTCATGAAGGGACCAGGGCTCGGGTCGGCGAAAAGGATAACATGGGAATTTGGGGCCTCCAAGGAGGACGGTGGTTGGGGGCACCCAGAAACAGGGCACTGGGGTGAACTAGCAGAACCCAAGGCTCCAGGCTGGGGGTGTTGGAGGGACAGGACTGCATGGGATGCAAGTGAGGGGTAAAGGAATTCAAGGGGAGGGGTCACGGGGAATTCAAGTGAGATTGGTGGTGGGGGCAGGAGGAAGAGGACAGCAGAGGAACAAAACGCGGGGATCGGGAAAGTGTTTGGGAGAGGGTGTTCAAACAAGGGGATCTGGGGACACTACTGCAGTGGACAGGATGAAAGGCAAAGGATGGAGGGGAAAGATGGAAAGAAAGGCATTGGCATCCATCAAAGGGAGGGCTTTTGGGGACCCTATATAGGACACAAAGGAGATCCTGAGGAGGAGATACCTGAGGGGCCCAAAAGGATGGAATGGGGAGGCCCAAAGAAGAGGGATGTGGGGACACCAAGACAAGAAACCGGTGGGGGCGCTCACTGAAGCCTCACCTGCGCATCCTCCGGGGTGCACAGCAGGATGGTGAAGAGCAGGGCCACGCTGAGCACTGCGACCTTCATCTTCCTCTGCGGTGCAGGGAGTCCTGGGTGATGCCAGAGAAGGTGAGGGCATCTTTATCCCTCCCAGGACGACTCCTTGCCCCTCCCCACCCCTCCAGCCCCCAGGGCAAAGCCAGGCTTGGCACAGACACCGCCCTGGCAACCCAGCCAGGTACAGAGTCACCCCTGCCTTGAGCACTGATCCAGCTGCCTTCCCTGGCATCAGCCCAGTTTCCTGCATGGGGCAGCTGCACGGGGAAGGGCCCAGGCATCCACGGTGGCGAGGGGGGACAGGAGTGTGTCCCTGACAGCCAGACACCCTATGGTGATGACCCACTGCTCCACCTGGAAACCATCCTGCAACAGCCCCAGAAGCCAGATCCCCACACCTCCCAGTGTTATTCTTTA
This sequence comes from Columba livia, assembly GCF_036013475.1. NCBI lineage: Eukaryota > Metazoa > Chordata > Aves > Columbiformes > Columbidae > Columba > Columba livia. The sequence goes on from NC_088609.1 coordinate 33,758,213, forward strand.
CTAACAATTATTGGAGAAGCATCCTATGTAACGTCTTAGTCCAGGCCCGTATCTGTAAATCCTATACATTGTCACTGGCTAATACAGAGAGGGTCTCAGTCTGGCTCAGCTCTCTGCTCGGTCCAGCTCTGCGCTCCTTCCTGAACAAGATCTCTGACTGTACATGCATCTCTGTCTGCGTCCCGGTGTGCATTGTCCCAGACGGGTTTACCTGTGTACTGCCAGTTGCACAATTATCTCTGAACCGTTTCCAGCCTCTTAAATAAATGAGGGGCTGGGAGTCACTCTTCTTCTTGGGGCACCAGGGACCCCAGGATTAGGGAACTCTGGGAGGTGGGAGGACAGCTGGGGCAATGGGCAATGTGGACAGCTGGGGACTGGGATCCTCAGTCCCTGGTGGCACTGACAATGCGGAGCACTGGCGAATCCTGGGCTCTGGGAGAGGAGGGTTGGGCTTGGGGGAAGTGCTGGGGTGGTGCCAGTGCCCAGCTCCTGCCCACCCCATTTCCCTTGCACTGCCAGCCCCCAACTGCTCCAGTCTCCAGCCACAGCTGAGAACAGAGCAGAGGGAACATCCCCTGTCCTGGCTCTCACTTGCCCCTGCCTGGGGTCACTGTGCCCTCCCAGCAACCTCCGTCCCACTCTGCAGAGCTGATCCCGCATGGTGGGTCCCAGTGTCCCCGTCCCCAACAAAGCTCTGGCTCCAGCCCCGTCCCTTCCTGGGACTTGGCCACAGCTCACCAAAGGCCCTTGTCCCCACCGAGTGTCCCTTCAATGCCCCCATCCTCGTCCCAGGCCAGTGCTGTCCCTGAGCAGGATGTGTCCATCCAGAGGGACATGATGAAGCGGGTGCTTGTCCCCAGGCAGCCGCTCGGAGCCAATTGCAGGACTGAGCTCCCCTGGCACGAGGAGGGATGTTTGCTCCCACAGCAGCTCTGATAAGCTCTGTTTGCCCAGGGCCCATGGCACAAGAAGCCCGTTCACCAAGATCGGTGCCTCACAGAGTGACCGATTGGGGGATCCAGGGCAGTTAAAGCAGCCTGGAAGCCTGGGCGCCCCCAGCCCTGGCTGCGGGCAGAGCCCACAGAGAAGGGCAGTGCTGGGGCAGTGGGGAGGAGCGGGTCCTGGGGCACCCGCACGCCTGGTGCTCCCTGGCTGCCCTGGGCACAGGCTGGAGCCCAGAGGCCGGGGGGTCCCAGGGGAGCAGCTGGACAGCCGGGGTGCCGCTCTGCTTCTGGACAGCCTGTGGGCAGGGGAGTCCTGCCGGAGTGGGGCTCAGAGCAGCTGGGGGATGGAGCTGTGTCCCCAGGGGCACGGCCTCCCTGCCCTCTCCCCTGCCTGCCTTGCAGCTCTCCCTGACTTTTCGGGAGGCGGGGGGTTCCCTTCACTGCACCCCTGGCCCAAGCATCCCCATCCTGGGGGCCCTGGTCAGCATTCTCTGGGCACTGTGGGGCAGTGTGAGAGTGGGGGAATCAGTTTCTTACTCCCCTCTGAGTCAGGAGCGCTGACAGGTGAAGCTGCCAGCTTGGCTTGCACAAGCCAGGCAAGACCTTTTCCAGCAATCAATCATCGTTACATCCAGGCTTTCCTGTCATAGAATCATCAAATCACAGAATAGTTTGAGTTGAACATGACCTTCAAAGTTCACCTAGTCCAACCCCCTGCCATGAGCAGGGACATCTTCATCCAGCTCAGGTTTCTCAGAGCCCCATCCAGCCTGGCCTCGGATGCCTCCAGCGGTGGGGCATCCAACACCTCTCCTGGAAAACTTTCCCAGGATTTTACCTCACTTACTGTAAAAAATTTCTTCCTCAGGTCTCACCTGAATCTCTCCTCTTTTAGTTTAAAACCATCACCCCTTGTCCTATCGCAACAGGCCTTGCTGAAAAGTCTGTCCCAAACTTTCTTATTGGCCCCTTGTAAGTCCAGAAAGGCCACAATAAGGTCTCTCCAGAGTTTCTCTTCTCCATGCTGAATAGCCCCAACTCTCTCAGCTGTTCTTCTCAGCAGAGCTGTTCCAGCCTCGGGCCATTTCTGTGGCTCCTCTGGCCCCTCTCCAGATGGTCCATGTCTGTCCTGTGCTGAGGACCCAGAGCTGGATGCAGCACTGCAGGGGGGTCTCACCAGAGCAGGGCAGAAGAGCCAGAATCAGCTCCCTCCAACTGCTGGCCACACTCCTTTGATGCAGCCCCAGATACAGTTGGCCTTGTGTATTGTGTTCAGTTCTGGGCCCCACAGGTCAGGAAAGAGATTGAAGTGTTAGAGGGGGTCTAGAGAAGAGCAACAAGACTGGGGAAGGCACTTGAACACAAGCCCTATGGGGAGAGGCTGAGGGAGCTGGGCTTGTTTAGTCTGGAGAAGAGGAGGCTTAGAGTTGAGCTCAGCACTCCCTAGAACTACCTGAAGGGCAGTTCTAGCCAGGTGGGGATTGGTCTCTTCTCCCAGGCAGTCAGCAATAGGACAAAGGGCCATGGGCTTCAACTTTGCCAGGGGAAATTGAGGCTGGAGATTAGAAAGCAATTCTTTGCAGAGAGAGTGGTCAGGCATTGGAATGGCTGCCCAGGGAGGTGCTGGACTCACCGGCCCTGGAGGTTTTTAAACTGAGATTGGACATGGCGCTTAGTGCCATGATCTAGTCAATGGGCTGGAGTTGGACCAAGGGTTGGACTGGATGATCTCTGAGGTCTTTTCCAACCTAGTCGATTCTGTGATTCTGGGTTGCAAGGGCACATTGCCGGCTCATGTCATGACACACTGTGGACCATAACTACTCTCTTCAAGGATGCAATTGCCCCAAGCAGCACAGGAAATAGCTGATACCTCAGCATAGAAATGACATACTCGTTAACAATATGGACAGATTTTAGATGAACTAGCTCAGACACCCTGTATTGCCTCCCTGCAAATGCCCACAATTATCAGAAAAGATAGTTAACAGGACACAGACTTACTTAATTCTGCAGAACGAGATGACCAGTGTTTTTACTGGTGGTGTGAGTTAGCACTGGGACTCCATCAGGAGATGCAGCATGTATTTACTGGTCTCATTCAATAGCTGAGGTCGGAAGTAACCACATGCAATGACCAGCAAATGCCCAGCAGCAGCATTGAACACTTTGGGCTCATCACCCGTACTGAGTCCATGGGACATCAGAATTATGACAGTAAGACACGAATCAGTTCATAAGGCTGGCACCTTCATCCGCGAAGTCATCCTCTGTTACATGCCACAGTCATTCAAGCTACTACACTGTGCTTCCCAATCACAATTCATATCCAAAACCATCCAGCAGTCCATGTCACTTGTCTGAAAATAACACAGTTCTCTGTTTCAGTCCTGTGTCCATGAGGGTGCGAGGAAAACTGATTGTTATGAGGCATGAGCTGGGAATCCAAGGCTGGTGGTAAAAATCTGGCTTAGGTTTTGAAGTCAATGGGAGGTTTGCCTGACCTCCAGTGAAACCAAGGTGTCAATAGTTTTGTTCCCATAGTGAAACAGACTCCTACTTTTGCTTCAAAGAAAGCCTGTCTGGTTTTATCTGCATGAAAAAAGACAAATAAAAATACACCAGTAACTGGTTCATGGGAACTGTAAATGGCTCAGAACATTCACGGACATTACATGTTATTTTTATGGATTACGGCTAAGGTTATATCTTTATGGGACACTGGCTACAAATAAGAGTTCTGTTGTGGATCAGTTGGGAAAAGGTTTAAGGCAATTGACTTGAATATTTGTTTTGAAATTGCTCAAAGATCAAGCAGTCACCTGGAAGATTTTCATTTTGATTGCTTCTGCTTTGTGTGTTATCTATTAGAGAGCTAAGTTATGTGGTGTTGAATTATTTATCATATTTAAATATGCTGTGACGTTATTTGTATTCTGAAGTTATTTTGAAAAGAGCTGATGAATTGTATCACTGTCCTAATTGACGAATATTGACTTAGGAGAGGTCAAGGCTGCCTCTGAGATAGACATGGATCAGGTGGATGACATTTGACAAACACTTAACGTTACAGGTGTGATTCAGGAAGATCCCATCTGCTGGTTTAGTGGTATATAAAAAGCTGTGCTCATGTTTTTGTGACGGTAGTGTATTGGAAAAGTAAAATGTCACAAGTTTGCCGTTTTGACAAATAGATGGAAGAGACTTGCCCAGGTTGGCCTAAAGTGCAGCTAAACCTGCCTGTGTGCCATCTCCCTCCACATTCTCTGAGCAGGACTGAAAGCACTTCTGGAAGTTTCCATGTTTTTTTGTGTGGTGTGTTTGTTTTTTTTCTTGCGGTCACTTCTGCGAGGCTGTTGAATTTTGTTTAGCATGGTTCTTCTCCTTGGGCTTTGACCGGCAGTGAGGTATCCCATTGTTTTACAAAGGGAAAGGGGAGAAAAAGAACAGTGCACGTACTACTGCTCCTGCGGTGGGAACACTTGGTTCATCTGTTCATCTTGCATAAGTTTATAGGCTTGGAGCCCGAGCAACCACCCCACATCTCTTCTGTGACATGAGGAGATGCATCTTCCTTTGCCCCCTTATAGGAAATCCAGAGATGAAGGCAGAGACTGAGAGACCAGCAGAGGAGGCACAAAAGGGGAGGAAAAGGGGCTGGAGGGAGAAGGGCGGAGCTGAACTCAATACTGGTGGCGCTGCACCTCGAATCCTGGGGCAGTTTTGGGCCCCTCACTATAGGAAAGGCCTTGAGGTGCTGGAGCGAGTGGAGAGAAGGGAACGGAGCTGCTGAGGGGCTGGAGCACAAGTGTGATGGGAGCGGCTGAGGGACCTGGGGGGTTCAGCTGGAGAACAGGAGCTGAGGGGAGACCTTCTGATCTCTGAACTGCCTGAAAGGAGCTTGGAGCCAGGGGGGTCGGCCTCTGCTCCCCAGGAACAAGCGCCAGGAGCGGAGGAAACGGTCTCAAGTTGCGCCAGGGGAGGTTGAGGTTGGATTTAGGAACAATTTCTTCCCCAAAGGGCTGTGGGGCATTGGAACAGGCTGCCCAGGGCGGTGCTGGAGTCACCATCCCTGGAGGGTTGGACAGACACAGACATGAGTCTCTCAGGGACACGGTTTGGTGCCAGTGTTTGGTTAATGTTTGAACCCCATCTTGAGGGACCCTTCCAACCAAAGTGATTCTATGATTCTATGATATTGTGTGGGACAATACAGCAGAGGAAGTATTTGAGAAAGGAAGAAGAATAACCCAGATTCTTCTGGAAGCTGGTTTTGCCATAAAATAAAGGTCAAAGGACCTGCACAGGAGATCTAGATTTTAGAAATAAAATAGCAAGATGGGCATTGTCAGAGCCCACTGGATATGATCAATATGTTACTTACAGATTTGTTGCCACCAACTAATAAAAAAGAATAACAAGCTTTCTTAGGTGTTGTGTATTTTTGGAGAATGCATCTTCCAGGTTACAGTCTGGTCATAAGCCCTCTCTATCGAGCGATTCAGGAGAAAAATGGTTTTGAGTGGGGCCCTGAGAATCAAGAAGCTGTTGAGCAAATTAAATGGGAGATAGTTCGTGCCCTTGGGCCAGTCTAGATAGACAAGATGAGAAAACATGCTTTACACCACAGCCAGGGACCAAGGAGCCACCAGGAGCCTCGGACAGAAAACACCAGGAGAGACTCGAGGTCAGTGTGTGGGGTTTTGGAGTGGGGGGTACAGACGATCAGAGGCCCACTACACTCCAACTGAAAAAGAGCTATTCACGGCATCTGAAGGGCTTCAAGCCACTTCAGAAGTGGTGGGTACTGAAGCACAACTCACCTTGGCACACCAATTGCCACTGCTGGGCTGGATGTTCAAAGGGAGGGTCCCCTCTACGCGTCCTGCAACTGATGCTACATGGAGCAGATGGGTTGTCCTGCTAATGTAATGGGCTTGAATGGGAAACCCTGATGGCCCCAGGTTCTTGGAAGTGATCCTGGGCTGGCCAGAGGCCTGAAGCGTTGGAGTGTCACCAGAGAAGGAGATGCATGATGAAGAGGCCCCACTATGTAATAAATTACCAGAAAAAGAGAAGCAACTTGCCATGTTTAGAGATGCGTCCTGTCGTATTGCGAGAAAACATTGGACATGGAAAGCTGCTGTGTGGAGTCCCACACGACAAGTCACAGAAACTGCCAAAGAACAAGGTGAATCGTCAGTTTGCAGTGGTGAAAGCCATCCAGCTGGCTTTGGACATTGCTGCACAACTGAAATGGCTGTTGCTTTAACTCTGCACTGACCCATGGATGCATGTGAGGGAGGCTACATGACCCATGCAAATGCCCTGGGAAGATGGCTACAGGAATGGAAGAGGAGCAACTGGCAGTACACAGGTAAACACGTCTGGGACAATGCACACCGGAACGCAGACAGAGATGCATGTACAGTCAGAGATCTTGTTCAGGAAGGAGCGCAGAGCGCACCTCCAGGGATGGTGACTCCAGCACTGCCCTGGGCAGCCTGTTCCAATGCCCCACAGCCCTTTGGGGAAGAAATTGTTCCTAAATCCAACCTCAACCTCCCCTGGCGCAACTTGAGACCGTTTCCTCCGCTCCTGGCGCTTGTTCCTGGGGAGCAGAGGCCGACCCCCCTGGCTCCAAGCTCCTTTCAGGCAGTTCAGAGATCAGAAGGTCTCCCCTCAGCTCCTGTTCTCCAGCTGAACCCCCCAGGTCCCTCAGCCGCTCCCATCACACTTGTGCTCCAGCCCCTCAGCAGCTCCGTTCCCTTCTCTCCACTCGCTCCAGCACCTCAAGGCCTTTCCTATAGTGAGGGGCCCAAAACTGCCCCAGGATTCGAGGTGCAGCGCCACCAGTATTGAGTTCAGCTCCGCCCTTCTCCCTCCAGCCCCTTTTCCTCCCCTTTTGTGCCTCCTCTGCTGGTCTCTCAGTCTCTGCCTTCATCTCTGGATTTCCTATAAGGGGGCAAAGGAAGATGCATCTCCTCATGTCACAGAAGAGATGTGGGGTGGTTGCTCGGGCTCCAAGCCTATAAACTTATGCAAGATGAACAGATGAACCAAGTGTTCCCACCGCAGGAGCAGTAGTACGTGCACTGTTCTTTTTCTCCCCTTTCCCTTTGTAAAACAATGGGATACCTCACTGCCGGTCAAAGCCCAAGGAGAAGAACCATGCTAAACAAAATTCAACAGCCTCGCAGAAGTGACCGCAAGAAAAAAAACAAACACACCACACAAAAAAACATGGAAACTTCCAGAAGTGCTTTCAGTCCTGCTCAGAGAATGTGGAGGGAGATGGCACACAGGCAGGTTTAGCTGCACTTTAGGCCAACCTGGGCAAGTCTCTTCCATCTATTTGTCAAAACGGCAAACTTGTGACATTTTACTTTTCCAATACACTACCGTCACAAAAACATGAGCACAGCTTTTTATATACCACTAAACCAGCAGATGGGATCTTCCTGAATCACACCTGTAACGTTAAGTGTTTGTCAAATGTCATCCACCTGATCCATGTCTATCTCAGAGGCAGCCTTGACCTCTCCTAAGTCAATATTCGTCAATTAGGACAGTGATACAATTCATCAGCTCTTTTCAAAATAACTTCAGAATACAAATAACGTCACAGCATATTTAAATATGATAAATAATTCAACACCACATAACTTAGCTCTCTAATAGATAACACACAAAGCAGAAGCAATCAAAATGAAAATCTTCCAGGTGACTGCTTGATCTTTGAGCAATTTCAAAACAAATATTCAAGTCAATTGCCTTAAACCTTTTCCCAACTGATCCACAACAGAACTCTTATTTGTAGCCAGTGTCCCATAAAGATATAACCTTAGCCGTAATCCATAAAAATAACATGTAATGTCCGTGAATGTTCTGAGCCATTTACAGTTCCCATGAACCAGTTACTGGTGTATTTTTATTTGTCTTTTTTCATGCAGATAAAACCAGACAGGCTTTCTTTGAAGCAAAAGTAGGAGTCTGTTTCACTATGGGAACAAAACTATTGACACCTTGGTTTCACTGGAGGTCAGGCAAACCTCCCATTGACTTCAAAACCTAAGCCAGATTTTTACCACCAGCCTTGGATTCCCAGCTCATGCCTCATAACAATCAGTTTTCCTCGCACCCTCATGGACACAGGACTGAAACAGAGAACTGTGTTATTTTCAGACAAGTGACATGGACTGCTGGATGGTTTTGGATATGAATTGTGATTGGGAAGCACAGTGTAGTAGCTTGAATGACTGTGGCATGTAACAGAGGATGACTTCGCGGATGAAGGTGCCAGCCTTATGAACTGATTCGTGTCTTACTGTCATAATTCTGATGTCCCATGGACTCAGTACGGGTGATGAGCCCAAAGTGTTCAATGCTGCTGCTGGGCATTTGCTGGTCATTGCATGTGGTTACTTCCGACCTCAGCTATTGAATGAGACCAGTAAATACATGCTGCATCTCCTGATGGAGTCCCAGTGCTAACTCACACCACCAGTAAAAACACTGGTCATCTCGTTCTGCAGAATTAAGTAAGTCTGTGTCCTGTTAACTATCTTTTCTGATAATTGTGGGCATTTGCAGGGAGGCAATACAGGGTGTCTGAGCTAGTTCATCTAAAATCTGTCCATATTGTTAACGAGTATGTCATTTCTATGCTGAGGTATCAGCTATTTCCTGTGCTGCTTGGGGCAATTGCATCCTTGAAGAGAGTAGTTATGGTCCACAGTGTGTCATGACATGAGCCGGCAATGTGCCCTTGCAACCCAGAATCACAGAATCGACTAGGTTGGAAAAGACCTCAGAGATCATCCAGTCCAACCCTTGGTCCAACTCCAGCCCATTGACTAGATCATGGCACTAAGCGCCATGTCCAATCTCAGTTTAAAAACCTCCAGGGCCGGTGAGTCCAGCACCTCCCTGGGCAGCCATTCCAATGCCTGACCACTCTCTCTGCAAAGAATTGCTTTCTAATCTCCAGCCTCAATTTCCCCTGGCAAAGTTGAAGCCCATGGCCCTTTGTCCTATTGCTGACTGCCTGGGAGAAGAGACCAATCCCCACCTGGCTAGAACTGCCCTTCAGGTAGTTCTAGGGAGTGCTGAGCTCAACTCTAAGCCTCCTCTTCTCCAGACTAAACAAGCCCAGCTCCCTCAGCCTCTCCCCATAGGGCTTGTGTTCAAGTGCCTTCCCCAGTCTTGTTGCTCTTCTCTAGACCCCCTCTAACACTTCAATCTCTTTCCTGACCTGTGGGGCCCAGAACTGAACACAATACACAAGGCCAAGTGTATCTGGGGCTGCATCAAAGGAGTGTGGCCAGCAGTTGGAGGGAGCTGATTCTGGCTCTTCTGCCCTGCTCTGGTGAGACCCCCCTGCAGTGCTGCATCCAGCTCTGGGTCCTCAGCACAGGACAGACATGGACCATCTGGAGAGGGGCCAGAGGAGCCACAGAAATGGCCCGAGGCTGGAACAGCTCTGCTGAGAAGAACAGCTGAGAGAGTTGGGGCTATTCAGCATGGAGAAGAGAAACTCTGGAGAGACCTTATTGTGGCCTTTCTGGACTTACAAGGGGCCAATAAGAAAGTTTGGGACAGACTTTTCAGCAAGGCCTGTTGCGATAGGACAAGGGGTGATGGTTTTAAACTAAAAGAGGAGAGATTCAGGTGAGACCTGAGGAAGAAATTTTTTACAGTAAGTGAGGTAAAATCCTGGGAAAGTTTTCCAGGAGAGGTGTTGGATGCCCCACCGCTGGAGGCATCCGAGGCCAGGCTGGATGGGGCTCTGAGAAACCTGAGCTGGATGAAGATGTCCCTGCTCATGGCAGGGGGTTGGACTAGGTGAACTTTGAAGGTCATGTTCAACTCAAACTATTCTGTGATTTGATGATTCTATGACAGGAAAGCCTGGATGTAACGATGATTGATTGCTGGAAAAGGTCTTGCCTGGCTTGTGCAAGCCAAGCTGGCAGCTTCACCTGTCAGCGCTCCTGACTCAGAGGGGAGTAAGAAACTGATTCCCCCACTCTCACACTGCCCCACAGTGCCCAGAGAATGCTGACCAGGGCCCCCAGGATGGGGATGCTTGGGCCAGGGGTGCAGTGAAGGGAACCCCCCGCCTCCCGAAAAGTCAGGGAGAGCTGCAAGGCAGGCAGGGGAGAGGGCAGGGAGGCCGTGCCCCTGGGGACACAGCTCCATCCCCCAGCTGCTCTGAGCCCACTCCGGCAGGACTCCCCTGCCCACAGGCTGTCCAGAAGCAGAGCGGCACCCCGGCTGTCCAGCTGCTCCCCTGGGACCCCCCGGCCTCTGGGCTCCAGCCTGTGCCCAGGGCAGCCAGGGAGCACCAGGCGTGCGGGTGCCCCAGGACCCGCTCCTCCCCACTGCCCCAGCACTGCCCTTCTCTGTGGGCTCTGCCCGCAGCCAGGGCTGGGGGCGCCAGGCTTCCAGGCTGCTTTAACTGCCCTGGATCCCCAATCGGTCACTCTGTGAGGCACCGATCTTGGTGAACGGGCTTCTTGTGCCATGGGCCCTGGGCAAACAGAGCTTATCAGAGCTGCTGTGGGAGCAAACATCCTCCTCGTGCCAGGGAGCTCAGTCCTGCAATTGGCTCCGAGCGGCTGCCTGGGGACAAGCACCCGCTTCATCATGTCCTCTGGATGGACACATCCTGCTCAGGGACAGCACTGGCCTGGGACGAGGATGGGGGGCATTGAAGGGACACTCGGTGGGGACAAGGGCCTTTGGTGAGCTGTGGCCAAGTCCCAGGAAGGGACGGGGCTGGAGCCAGAGCTTTGTTGGGGACGGGGACACTGGGACCCACCATGCGGGATCAGCTCTGCAGAGTGGGACGGAGGTTGCTGGGAGGGCACAGTGACCCCAGGCAGGGGCAAGTGAGAGCCAGGACAGGGGATGTTCCCTCTGCTCTGTTCTCAGCTGTGGCTGGAGACTGGAGCAGTTGGGGGCTGGCAGTGCAAGGAAATGGGGTGGGCAGGAGCTGGGCACTGGCACCACCCCAGCACTTCCCCCAAGCCCAACCCTCCTCTCCAGAGCCCAGGATTCGCCAGTGCTCCGCATTGTCAGTGCCACCAGGGACTGAGGATCCCAGTCCCCAGCTGTCCACATTGCCCATTGCCCCAGCTGTCCTCCCACCTCCCAGAGTTCCCTAATCCTGGGGTCCCTGGTGCCCCAAGAAGAAGAGTGACTCCCAGCCCCTCATTTATTTAAGAGGCTGGAAACGGTTCAGAGATAATTGTGCAACTGGCAGTACACAGGTAAACCCGTCTGGGACAATGCACACCGGGACGCAGACAGAGATGCATGTACAGTCAGAGATCTTGTTCAGGAAGGAGCGCAGAGCTGGACCGAGCAGAGAGCTGAGCCAGACTGAGACCCTCTCTGTATTAGCCAGTGACAATG